>NC_045428.1:557469645-557797145 GCF_902635505.1 Sarcophilus harrisii | reverse complement strand
CCACCTAGTTGTTGGACCGGATGGCTTCCAAAGTCCCTGCCAACTCAAAATCTCTGATCCCAGAATCTATTAATAAAATTTCAGATCCATTCCTGGATATCCGAAAACCTAACAGGGACCTTAAATGATCATCTCAGGATCTCTGCCTATGAATCCATTTCTCTTTTCTCTGGGCTATTTTGCCTTTTTATTTTACAGAAATGGAAACTGAGGTTCAAAGATGACAAAAGTCTCATAAAATCCAAGAGGTTTGGGCAGGGCCCAGCTAAGACTGGGAGTGCCTTAGGAGTTCTTCTCTTTCTTCTTATTCCCAACTTTAACAGGCAAAAGGAGCTCAAGCAGCTTCCAATAGTGAATGACACAAAACTGAGACCATGAGCCCCTGCTGGCCCTCTGATCAAGCTGTTACACTATGCATCTCCCTCTGCATCTTATCTAAGCTGGGCTCCAGTAGATACAGAGGAAGTCAGGGATAGCTCAAGATCCAAGCTCCTGCCCAGAAACACAGTCATGTGCCAGTTTTTGCTAAAAGCATTGTATTTCCCCCAAAACACATGAACAATCTTGGCTTGGTCTGGTTTTGCTGATGCTGCGGTATCCCTACCACTTCGGCTCCCCCCTTCCCCTGCAGAGCATACACATGAAAAGCTCCAGCCCTACAGGCCAAGTGATGGAGGAACTGAATCATCTTGGATGTACATTTTCCTTTTAAATCTGCAGATCCCGGGTCGGGGAGTGGGACACAGCATCAGTAATCAAATATCAGGGATGGAAAATAAGCATTTGCTGCCTCTCTGGGCTGTCTTCCCCAGGAACTCAGCAGAATGCCTGACCAATCAGCAGGCCAGAAGCCAAAATTCTTCTCTGGCCACCCCCCATTAACCCAACCTCCTCAAAGCCTGTGATTTTCAGAAGCCTTACACAGCATTTCAAAAGCCTCAACTATCCACCCATTCATGAATTATCTCCATGAATTATGCCCCCTTCTCATTAGCCCTGCACTGAATTCTCCGCAAACCTCTCCCTGTTTTTCCTAAATTCTCTCCATCCTTACAGAATGCTTATTGACTCTCAGCATTGGGCATAAGCACATTGAATCTGGACCCAAAAGGGCTGTATTCAGATCCCAGCACTGTCTCTTACTTCTGAGCTGCACATTCTCTTTCTATAAAAATGAAGGAGATGTATGATAATGTGTAAAACAGAAGCTGTCAATAAAAACTTATTCAAAAATAAAAATTTTCTAAATAAAGGGTAGGAAACAAAAGGCTTGTGACAGCCCTACCAGACCTAAATCTAAGATGCTATGATCCTATGGGGTCTCACTAATTCCAGGAAGGATTCCCCAATTCCCAGTTTTTCAATTCTCCAATTCTCCCTAGTCTCGCTAAGTTCTTATACTCCCATCAAGAGGCAGCCAGCCTTGAATTCTCATCAGCCAACAAAATTCTCACCAGTGCCTGATACACAATTGGTGCTCAATACATTCATGTTGAATTGAATCAAATCTGGAAAATAAGGATAACAATACTCACAGTACTTATTATCTCAAAGGATTATTTTGAGGAACAAGATTCTATAACTGTGAGCTTTTTCTTAATTGTCAGATGTAGAGAGCAAAAGGTAGGCTGGTTAGCAGAGTGGTACTATGGATACTGCCTCTAGAGACCAAGGACTTGGCTTCCAGTTCTGCCTCTGACCTTTGACATGTACATGATCTGGGACAAATCACTTAGCCTAAGCCCTGGGTCTCAGTTTCCTTTTTTATAAATTAAGAGGGTTGGAATAGATGGCCTCTGAGATCTGTCAGTTCTAGCTTGTTGATACTGATCTGAAGCCTCACTCCTATTCCTCTCAAAATACTTTGTACTTATCTGCTTTGCAGGAACTTGTTTTTATTAATTTTTACTTTCTGCTGTGTGTGTGTATATATACACACACACATACATATATATACAAATATATACATGTACACACACATATATGTATTTATGTGTATATGTTAATACACAACTATATATGTATATATACATATGTGTATATGCATATGTGTGACCTTGTGGTCTCTACCATTAGAATGTCCAGTCAAATCCACCAGTATATAGCACTATGCTAAGTGCTTCTATAGGAAGAAAGGCAAAAATAGTCCCTACATTAAAAGAGCTACAATTTAATTGGGGACACATCATGCAAACAATTATGTAAGAACAAGATTTCTGTACATCAGAGGGAAAACATTAGCCTTAAGGACAACTGGGAAAGGCTTCTTGCAAAAATTGGTTCTTTATCTGAGACTCGAGCCAGGGAAACGAGGAGGTATAGATGAGGAGAGAGTTCCAGACAAGAGGGACAAACAGAGCAAATGCTTGGAGTCAGGAAATGGAGTTCATTGTTCAAAGAATCACAGGTAGGCAGGATCTCTGGATTATGGGGCAAAAAGACTAGAAAAGTAGGAAAGGGCCAGATTATGAGGAGCCTTTAAAGCTTTCAAACAGAAGGGTTTTTTGTTTTTTTTTTTGATCCTGGAGGTAATAGGGAGTCACTGAGGAAAATAAGGAGGGAGATGACATAATAGCTCTACTCTTTTTCTTTCTTCTGATTATATATGTACATTTATGGTTTTTTTTAAAACACATTTTCTTTTTTTAAATTATAGCTTTTTATATACAAAACATATGCAAGGGTAATTTTTCAACATTGACCCTTGCAAAAACTTCTGAAAAACACATTTTCTTATGAATCATATTGGGAGAGAAAAATCAGAAGAAAAGGGAAAAATCATGAGATTAAAAGAAGAAAAAAAAGTGAACATGTTGGTTTATGTTCTCTCTCTAGACACAGATGGCATTTTCCATCCAAAGTGTGTTGGGTTTGCCTTTGATTCATTCTTTAGAAAGTTTACTTTGAAAGTTGAGTGGAGAACAGACTGGAGTAGAAAGAGATCTGAGGCAGGAAAGGCAACTAGAAAGCTACAATAGTTCAGACATGAGGTGATGAGGTACAAATATGTACAGAATCATATACATACATATATACATGCATAAATACACTATATATATGTATTTTATATTTCAGTGTTGGAGGAGAGAAGAGACTGTATACAAGAGTTGTGAATGGAGAATCAGCAGGACTTGAGAACAGATTGAATAAGAGGGAATAAGGACTTGAGAATGACCGCTAGGCTGCTGGCCTGAGAGGATAGTGGGGCTCTCAATAATAAAGGGGAAGTTAGGAAGAGGGGGAGGTTTGGGGAAGAAAGATAACAAATTCAGTTTTGGATGCGTGTTTAAGATGTCTACGTGACATCCAGTTCAAGATATCCAATGGGCAGTTGTGAGACGAGAGATCCAGAGAGTGGTCAGGGCTAGATAAGTAAATCTAATAATCAGTTACATAGAGATGATCATTGAATCCATGGGAACTGATGAGATCATCAAGGGAAATAATATAGAGGGGGGAAAGAAGAGGACACAGGATAGAGTCTTGAGGGGGACAACTTATGGTTACTTGATTAAAGGAGACTGAGAAGGAACAGTCCAAAAAGTCAAAGAAATGGCATGAGAGTAATGTCAAGAATACATGGTGACAAGAGAGTACCAAGAAAAGGGTGGCTGAGAGTATCAAAGGACACAGAGAAATCAAAAAGGATGAGGATTGAGAAAGGCCATTAGATTTGGCAAACTGGAATATGTTATTGGTGGAACTATGAAAATGGTTCGACTATTTTAGAAAGCAATTTGGAATTTTGCAAATAAATTAACTGAAATGTTTATAATGTTTGGACCAGAGACTTCATTAACTGAAGTTTATATTGCAAGGAAACCCTCAATAAGAAGAAAGTCCTCATATATTCCAAAATATTGATAGTAGCACTTTTTGTGATAACTAAGACTTCGACACAAAGTAGATGCAAACCAAATGGCTAAATGCATTTGTGGTACAGGAATGGAATGGATTGTTACTGTGTTGTGAGAAATGACGTATGATGAAAACAGAGAAACCCAGGGAAGAGCTATATGAACTGAAACCCTAGATGTAATGACTGCAACAATGTAAATCCGAAAAAGGGATACACCAAAATTCTAAAGTAAACATAACAAAATTATAAATGTATGTTCGATTTAAAGAGATATGAGAAGGGGCAGCTAAATAAAGGTGCAGGAGATAGAGTAGCTGCCTTGAAGTCAGGAGGACCTGAGTTCAAATTTGGCCACTTAATACATCCTAGCTGTGTGACTCTGGGCAAGTCACTTAACCCCAATTGTCTCAGAAAAAAATAAAAAAATAAAAGGGGAAAAAAAGAGATATGAGAAAAAGTTCCTCCAACCAACCTCTTCATAGGGGTTAAACATTGCATATGTTTTCAGATATCTCCAATGCATGGATCACTTGTACTGATTTTTTTTTCTGCTCTCATAAAAATATTATTTGTCATGTGGGATGGTTCTCTGGGAAAGGAAGGAACATTTGGGATAATTATGGAGATATAAGAAATAGAAAACATCAGTTAAAATCATTTAATTTTTTAAAAAAGAGGCCATTGGTAACTTTGTAGAGAACAGTTTTAGTTGAATAAGGTCAGAAACCAGAAAACAGAGAATTAAGAAGAAACCTAAAGGGCCTTCTTAAAGAGTTTATCTTTGAAAGGGAATGGACTATAGGAAAATAGGTAAAAGGAATAGATGGGATGAGTGAGTTTTTTTTTTTTTTTTTTTTTTAAAGATTGGGAAGACATAAGTATATTTGGAGTCAGCTTGGAAGTAGCTTGTAGAGAGGGAGCGGCTGAAGATTAATGACAGTAGGGATGATAGTCTACTGGAGAAGATTGGATGGAATGGTATCATTTGTGCACGTAGAGTTTGCTTTGGCAAGGAAAGGAGTCATGTGAGATGGCATGAATGAGAAGAGGGTTGTATAAGGTAACTGAGTAACGTAGCATGAAGAATAGGGGAGAAGAGGGAGCTCTTGGTGAATGGCCTCAATTTTTTTTCAGTGAAATATCAGATAAGATTCTCATTAAAGAGTATTGGGGAAGGGGAAGCTCTATGATGTTTAAGGAGAAACAGAAATGTTTGAAAGAGTCATTGTGGTGAGGAAGATAGTGAAATGATTAGGGATGTGTAGAAGGATTGCTTTGTAGCAGGGAGGGATCTGTTGAGATTATGTATCATCAATTTATAGTGGATGCAGTAAGCACGATTTAACAATCTCATTCAGCTTCATTCAACAGAAAATGAATCAGAACAAAGGCACTAGATGATAGGAATAATTCAAGATTTGGTCTTGGTACCACAAGGTCAATGATAGCATAAGGGGAAAGGAACTTGAGAGAAGAGGTCAGTGTAGGGTTGAACTGGTTCATCAATGTGTCAAGACAGGAAAGGGAGAATCAGATAATGAAGGAGTAATGGCCTAAGAAAGAATTGAGGAGGTCATGGTGAGTTTGAATAAGAGAGTTTGGGCTCTAGAGTGAGAGATGGAATTGCAAAAGATTGTGATCAGATAAGGGAATTTCAAAGTTCATGGACACAGAAGTGGCGTATTTGTAGGTATTGGCAAGTTCAAGAGTCTGAGCATCTCTGTATGTAATTGAAGCAGGGTGGAAAAGTAGGTCATGGGAAATGATATCGTTGAGGAGCTGAGAAGTTAGCGTGTCTGAGGAAGTATCAGCGTGAATGCCGACATCCTCTAGTATGAAATGAGGAGTTGTGGGAGAGAGAACGAGGCATTCAATGAGGAATGAAGGGAATTGTCCTGAGGGTCTGTAGATAACAGCCACAAGAATCTTGATTAGGTGACAAATATGGATAGCATGGACCCCAGATGAGAAGAACTTACTAAGTAGTGATGGTAGAGGGAGACAATGGGAATAGGAAGCATGGAGTATTCCAACTCCTCCCATGAGCAGTGAGTTGGGGATAGGAAGCTATAAATGAAACTATAACCATGCTGGAAAAGGTAGGCAGGGAGGCTGTGTCACCAGGAGGGAGCCAACTTTCAATGATCAAGACGATGGAAAGATTGAGAAAGGAAAAGGTTTAAGATGACAGCTAGTTTGTTACCTATGGACCAGATATCCCAGAGAGCACAATGAAAGGGGTAGAAGCCAAGCATTGGGCCTAAATGTTTACTTGCCCACTATCTACACTCTCATTACTATAGAACAGCTGAGAGATATGTAATAATAGCATATCTATTCTGAGGAGCTGAAGGCATTTTAAAAAAATTAGTGCCTAATTTTTCCTCTCAATTCTCTCTTCAGTGGAAATGGCAGAAATTGTCTTTATATTATGATAAAAGCTGAGGTGAAGAGAAGTTACAGAGTTTGACCAATTTCACATAGTAAATTACTGACAATGCCAAAACTAGACACCCCCCCCCCAGGTCCCTTGCCCTCAAGGTAAGTACTCTTTCCACGAGACTCATTGCATGCTAATGAAGGAAAAAGGAAGGAAGGAAGCAAGAAAGGAAGAAAGGAATGGAGGGAGTAAGGGAGGGAGGGAGGGAGTAAAGAAGGGAAGGAGGAAGGAAGGAAAGGAGTGGGGGAAGGGAGGAAAGAAGAATGGAAGGAGGAAAAAAAAGGAAAGAAGAAATGAAAAAAGGGAGGGAGGAAAGGAAGGAGAGAGGGAGGAAGAAAGGAAAGAAGGAAGGAAGGAAGGAAGGAAGGAAGGAAGGAAGGAAGGAAGGAAGGAAGGAAGGAAGGAAGGAAGGAAAGATGGATAAGAGTCCTCTATGTCTTTCATAGGACATAGTCTAAGTCACCAAAAGATCAGTAGCCAGTGATGACCAGGAAAGAAAGGATGGGTAACCATTAAAATCCAAAAGGTGACAGAGGCCTGGAGGTCAGAGGGCAGGCTGTGGTAACTAGATGGCATAAATAAAGCAATAGTCCAGGGAGTCAGGAGTCAGGGAAGACCTGACTTTTCCTTGTTCCTTTGCACTTCCTAGTTGTGTGGTCCTGGGCAGTCACTTGATCTTTCTTAGGCTCAGTTTCTTAATCCTAAAATGAAGATAATAACATTTACCTCTTAGGGGTGTTGTGAGAATCAAATGAGACATGTGTAAAGCACTTTGCAAAATGAAATGTAAAGTGCTACATGAATATTTGCTATTATTATCTGAGAGCCAGAAGAGGCTTTGTTTAAGAGATAAGAAAATGAGCCCCAGGGATGAGGAGCTTTCTCCTACAATCCATGCTACAAACGGGACAATCATAGAAGCCAAGTTTGCTTTCCACTGCCTCAGATACCAGTCAATGTTTTTCGATATTCATGTACCTCAAAGTGCCTAGGACTGTGCTCAAGTGGTGATTTAACACTCTCAAGTCCTTCTCTTCCTCCAGATTGATTCAGTTTACCAAGTGGGCCTTTCTCTGTTGTTCAAACTGGAGGAGTTTGTGAAACACTTGCAATGAAGGGCTGTTTGATATTTTTAATCACTCAGCCAACCTGCATCAGAATCTGGCAGGCAAACAAAGAGGAGTTAAAAGGGAACAGAGATAGAGTCGGCTTGCCAGGGCCCACTGCCATTTCTGCATTTCCACAAACGCTCATCAGTTGCAATGCATTTCCCCCTTCCCTGGCAATTCATTATCAGAAATGGAGGGAGGGCTGACAGGGTCAATAGCCAAGCGCACAAGGTTACTGGCTTCTTCTTATTCCTGTACAGTGTCAAGTGGGAGAAAAAGCAAGGACTCTAAGTCCTTAAGTAGGGATTATTAGCAGCAAGAATAAAAAGGGTAGTCTTTGTGCAATGTAGCTTCAGCTAATTGATTTAGAACTCGGGACATTTTGTATGTCCTTCATTTTCAAAGAGGACTAGCAAGGAATGATGTAATAACTACCATTAATAGGGAAACTAAATCAGGGAGTCATTGAATGTCCTGGGAGCAGAAAGGAGTGTTAGAACACAGAATGTCAGAGCTGGGAGGGCCCTAAGAACACAGAATGTCAGAACTGGGAGGGACTCAAGAACCCAGGAGGTCAAAGTGAAGCTTAGAATACAGACTGTCAGAGATAACAGAAGTATTAGATAAAGGCTATCAAATCCAGAAGGAACATTAAAGAAACCCTCCTTCAAAGCCCTCCCTTTATTAATAAGGAGACCAAGACCCACATAGAGGAAGTGCCTGGTTGCAGATCCCACAGTGAGTCAGCAGCACAGGGGCCTAGAATGCAGGTCTCCCCCCTCCCTATCCCACCCTTTTTCCAACAGACCATCCCGTCTCACCATTTACAGACCTTCCATTTCAGCTGGTGACATATCAGGAGTTGACCCAGCTTTCATTGGCACAACCCACCCTGGCAGGCTGGGGCTCAGCACCTGCCGGGGCTCCCAATGACACTTCCGACTTCTTGTCCTCTGCTGGTCTCCCCTCCCCTCCGGTCCAACAGACTCTGCAAACACTCAGCCCAGAGCAGTGATCCATGGCTTTCACAGTATTGTCTAATTGGCACATCCACCCAGCTATTTAGGGCTGGGGCAGAAGCATTGTGTGAATGGTATGATCTTTATCTTGACAAGAGGCCCTGACACAATTGGTGTTTCTCCCCTCAAAGCACACGGAACGGAAATGAGAAGGGGTGAAGGAGAAAGGGGGACTGATCTATGGGCTCAGCCGGATTACACTTTGGAAATTACACTCTATTATTCTTTGTTTACTCTAACAATCTGTGCGAGAGGTAGGCAGGGAACATGTCTGGAGAGCAAGTCCAATCTAGGGTCACTTCTGGCTGTGGAGAGGGGAAAAACCCCAAATAGACATCCCTAATGTGTATATATGGATGTGTGTGTGTGTGTGTGTGTGTGTGTGTGTGTGTGTGTGGAAAGAGAGAGAAACAGACAGAGAGACAGACCCAGGATCTAGGGATGGGATTGGGAAATGGCATGGAGGAGGGGATGTGGTAAAAATCAGAGCTTTGGGTTATCAGGACAAGAATGTCTCAAAGGCAAGATTGACAGATCAGTCCTGGGCAGTGAAGGCCTATCATCTGTCAGTCCAATCAGTCCTCTCACTGTCCCCCTCCCTAGATGGAACCAAAGGTCTGAGAGCTGTAAGAGATATTATTAGAACAAATTCTATTTGAATTAAAACATAAAAAATATGAGAATACAGGATGTCAGAGCTGGGAGGGCCCTTAGAACCCAGGAGGTCAGAGCCGGGAGGACCCTTAGAACCAGGAGGCCAGAGCTGGGAGGGCCCTTAGAACCCAGGAGGTCAGAGCTGGGAGGGCCCTTAGAACCCAGGAGGTCAGAGCTGGGAGGGCCCTTAGAACCCGGGAGGTCAGAGCTGGGAGAGCCCTTAGAACCCGGGATGTCAGAGCCGGGAGGGCCCTTAGAACCCAGGAGGTCAGAGCTGGGAGGGCCCTAGAACCCGGGAGGTCAGAGCTGGGAGAGCCCTTAGAACCCGGATGTCAGAGCCGGGAGGGCCCTTAGAACCCAGGAGGTCAGAGGTGGGAGGGCCCTTAGAACCCGGGATGTCAGAGCTGGGAGGGCCCTTAGAACCCAGGAGGTCAGAGCCAGGAGGACCCTTAGAACCAGGAGGCCAGAGCTGGGAGGGCCCTTAGAACCCAGGATGTCAGAACTGGGAGGGTATTTAGGACACTGAATGTTGAAACTGAAAGGCACTTAGATCACAAAATGTCAGTTTTAGAACACAGAATGTTCACTCAGAAGGAGCTCTAGAACATAGACTATCAGAGATGGGAGGGATCTTAGAATAGTGAAGGACAAAACTAGAAGTTAGTGGCTATTCATTGTAACTACCACAAATCCCTCACTTTACTGATGAGGCATCTGAGAACCAGGAAGGCAAAATTGCTTTCCTGAGGACACACAGTAATAGTTAAAATTAAAATGCATTTACTAGCTCTAAAATCAGTATTCTTTTGACACTATATCATCATTCTATCAGGAAGATCTTCAGAGAAAGAAATAACCTGATTCATTTCTAAATCAGAAATAGGTTGATCATGGTACAGAGTCTAAAGTATAATGGTTTGAGTGATCCAAAGTTATCTATAGGATTTTTAAAGACTTAGAGGAGGGCTTCTAGTATATCAGGTACAGCCTCTAATAAATCGTTATACATTTATTAAGTTATATACATTATACTATGTTCCAGACCCTGGGGTAAAAGCAGCAAAAGACAATTCCCGTCCTCAAAGAATTTACAGTCTAATGGAGGAAACAGTGAGCAACTGTGTACAAATAAATACATATTGGATAAATTGAGATAATTAAGAGATAAAAGGTACTAGATTTAAAAGGAGTTTGGAAATGCTTTTAGTAGAAAATCAGACATAAAGGAAACCATGGAGATGAGGAAACAGACAAAGGAAATGCTCAATCAAGAGATGGAGGGTTTTGTCCATGGAATAGCCAGGGGGAGCAGTGAATATATCCTTATGGGCACAGATGAGAAACACACTTAATATGAAGATATGGCCTGGTTGCCTGCTCCTGAGGCAAAAAGTCATTATCTCACAAATCTTTGAAATTCAAAGTCTATTCCAAAGTCAAAACTCCCTTTAAAATCCACAAAAAGTTCTATGAGACCAATCATAAACCAGCAATATCTCTAAAGCATTGACATTGTAATAAAAATGATCACTTCCACGTCAGATCCTTGTTCTCCCACTAACCCAGCCTCTGGAGAAAAATAATTGCCAATTTCTACACTGGCACTCCAAATGTGTTAAAAAACAAAACAAAACAAAACAAAACATAGTTCACAAGCCCCAATCAATAGATTTATGGCTATTTGTTGGCCAGGTGATACAATTAATTCAAAGCAAAGGCATTTAATGGAATAGTATTATAGGAAAAAGTAGCTAGATACCATTCCTTCTCCTCCCAAAACACATGGGCTATATTCTCCCATCAAATATACATTGTCAGTACAAAAAGTAAACCCAAATAGCTATGACGCATGTGGAAAGGTAATACTGACTTTGTGAAAATATGTGGCTAAAACACATTGACTTCTGCTGGCCCAAATTCTTGTTGGCTGTGTTTACTATGTGTTTACTACGTATCTATTGCTTACAAGCAGCTGCTCAGACTTTGAGTTGCCATTCATCCTAAGGGACAGATCATAAGAAGTCAGGATTTAATGTCAGGAAAGTTGGCTTTCTGCTCTAGCTCTGCTATTCATTACCTATATGGCCTCGGTCAAGTGATTTGGGCAAGCTGCTTAGGACTAAATTTGAAGTCAGAGGACCATAGGTTAATCATACCTGCCACTACATGATCTCAAAGATCCCTTCCAGCTCAAAATCTATGAATTTCTCTGATCCCAGTTTCCTATCTACTCACAAGATCATAGTTTTAGAGCAGGAAAGACTCCTTGTGGTCACTGAGCCCACTCCTTTCATTTTACACATGGGAACTCAGAAAAATTAGATGGCCACAGTCACATAATTAGTAAGTATCTGAATCAAAATTTGAATCCAAGTAATCCTGAATCTAGGGAAAACAAACCACCGTATTGTGCAGCCTCTTTAAGGGGGGTGGACTGGGGAGGTTTTAACTGGGTTTTCCCAAGAGATCCTTCCACTTAAAATCCTGTAAACTTATCTCACCTGTGAAATGGAGCTGTGGTGAAAAAAGCCCTTTGTATACCTAAATATCTCATAAGAAATATATGGCTTTGAAAAAAAAAAGAAAGAAATATATGACTAAAAATTTTAATACCACAAGAATTAATGGCATTCCAGGAAAGAGACGAGATTAGCTACAGTCTTGAAACCCACGTTATTTGACCTTCAATAGTTAGCCTATCATTTCTTTATTCAAAATAATGTAATCTATTCAAAATAATAATATCCATTATTTTGGGGTAACCAATTCAGGCTTTTAAAATCCATTATTTATTCATTCATTCATTCGTTTGTTTGTTTATTTAATTATTTGCAATAGGTCCTAGTATGTTGAAAATTCCCCTAAGCCCGCAGTGAGCAAACCAACAAGCCTGTGAGACGCTACCCCCCCCCCCCAGCTAGTGACTGTTCCCAATCACTCTGTCCATAAATCCTCACCCCATCCCTCAGAAAAGGTCATCAAACAAGCAAGCAGGGAAATCCTACAGGATTTACGAGCCTGAGAGTGAGTCCGTTTCCCTGTGTTTAGGGGAAGACAAGGATCAGGTTGCCCAGTGGGGACCGAGTGCTTAGCATCTATAAACCATGCTCGCTCCCACCCTGGGACATGTCTCAGGCCCATAGCGGGTCATTTACTCTGAGTTAATGGCAGCAGTGATGAAGCAGTCAGTGTTTGAGAGGCCCTTACGGAGTCCTGATGGCCCAGTAATGAGGCTTTAAATCTGTCACTGGAGATTAAATGGGAAGGTGCATCTTTTCATATGTGTTTTGGAGGCTTAACTCCCCCCACCTAGTCATGATGCTTTTTTTTTTTTCATTTATTTTTTTTACCTTAGCAAAAAGAATCCAACCAGCCAGGCTCCAACCACACACATCGAATCCCAACTTGGGGGTGCAGGGAGAGACAGCCGGGACATTTCTCAATTTTTTTTATTGTCTACAGAACAATAGCCTGTTGTGTTCCAAAGCACATAGGCTCATCTTGGATGGGGGCAAACAGGAAAGAATGGGGAAGTCAGTAGTTCTGGTGGCAGCAACAGAAAGCAATCTCTCTCCAGAGACTGAAGAGGAACAGAGCGGGTTTGTAGGGAGTGAGACGAGAGAAGGCAGCACAAAGCACAAAGATGGAGTTATGGACTCGGAATCTTGGGGGTGACAAAGGACCTTGGAATACAGATTGTCTGATTGGGATGAATCCCTGGAAAATGAGGAACTTAGTTCCAATAGTCCTTTCACCTCTGGACTCAGTATCCAGTGCTAGAGAGCACCAAAACACATAGATGGGAACCTTAGAAAACAGAATGTGAGAGTTGGAAGGGACCTTATTTAACAGAATGTCAAAGATGGGAGAGGCTTTAGAATAGGGAATGGAACCTTAGAACATAAAATACATGGGATAAAAGGAGCTTTGGAATCTAGAATGCCATAGTTGGAGCAAGGGCAAAGTACCGAAGAAGGAATATGCTAGAATGGAGAATGTCTGGGTGAAGTAGAATGCTGGAACACAGAATTTTCAGAACTGAGAGGAATCCTAGAACTTTTAATATTGGGACTGACTGGAAGGAGTCTCAAAGGCTCTTTAGTCTGTCTCCCTCAGTTTACATATATGAAAACTGAGACAGAAAAAGAAATGACAATGACAAGATCAGATGACCTGCTCTCTCACCAGTTGCCTCTCAAATGTATATCCCAAATGTTAACAATTTCTTTATAGTCAACTAAGTGGTCCTGTAAACAGAGCATTGGATCTGGAGTCAGGAAGACCTGAGTTCAAGCTCTTACTATGTGACCCTAAGCAGGTCATTTTTTTTCCTCTGTCTGCCTTAGTTTCCTCAATTATAAATGGAAATAACAAAAGCCTTGACTGCACAGATGTTATAATGATCAAATGAGATAATATTTTAAAAGCACTCAGTACAGTGACCAACATACAGTAATATAAATGTTTATTCCTTTAGAGATTGCTAACTCTTCTCATCCCTTTTCATCCCTCAAAAGAAAGTACTTTTGCTTCAAGTCAGGCTATCTGGGTGTAAATCTTGACCATAGCTATGAGACCATGAGAAAATTATTTAATCTCTTGGTCTGTTTTCCTCCTCTGCAAATTGAGGAAAATGCTATTTATCCAGGCCATCCCACAGAGTTCTAGTGAGAGGAATGCTTTGTCATCCAAGGACTGGGTTCAAATTTGGACTCAATCTCTTCCCATGTGAATGTCATTTCACTTCTCTGGGACTCAGTTTCTCCTACTAGAAAACGAGGAGGTTGGTTCCAATGGTTGCTATGGTACCTTTCACTTCTATACTTGAGATTCTATGATTATTTTAGAATCCTTTCTTTAAGGTTTTTTAAGTCTATGATTCCCCCAACCTCCACTCAAAGGAGTTAGACTAATTTGGTTCCTTCTCCCCCACCATGCTGAATTGCAGTGGTAGTTAGGGACTAGAGGAGGGCTTAAATTGGAAGGAAATCTCGAAAGTTTTCAGATCTGGTGCCTTTATTGGTCTTTATTCTTGCCTTTTGTTGATGGGGGGTGGGAATGAGGGAGTGAAGACTAAAAGTGCAGCCGATGAGCACTCCCCTGGCACAGCAGAAGGAAAGATTTGGTACCTCTTGGCAGACTGTGAATGCCCTTTAATTAAGTCACACATCTGGAGCTCTGGGGAGAGACAGAACTAAGGAAACACCCATGATGGCGACCCACCCTCAATACTTCCCCTGCCTCTTGGACCTCTGCAGCAACACCCTCCGGCCCAGTGGCAGCCTCCACTCAGGACAAAGGATGCCCAAGTGCTCAGTCCAGTAGTCTCTTCACAGCTTTCCCAGGCTGGATCCATGGAGACGGAGACAGGGGCCATGGAGTAGCAAGCTATAATTCCGTCAAAAAGCCCTGGTGACACTTCAAACCCAGAAAATGTGGCCAGAGTGGTTTGTCACTGGGGCCCCAGAGGAATTGACTCAGAGCACGCTGCTGCTGGTTTCTAAAACATGAGGCCGCAAGGGGCCAGACAGGGAGCGTTCAGCATTCCTGCCTTTGTCCGTCCGGCCCCAAGCCTCTTGGGCTGTTACGCACAGAGCCTGCCTGATCGGATCAATTCTGAGGACACTCCGGGCCACGGAGGGAGAGGCTCATGGCCTGTCAGCTGCCACCAGGGCTGGCAAATGCCACCAGTGCCGCCCCATCTCCATCACCATTGCCTTGACATTTATATGGTACCTCCTACGTGCCAGGCGCTGTGCTTTGCACTTTACAATTATTATCTCATTTGATCCTCACAACAATCCCCAGAGGTAGAGGCTGTCGTTATCCCCATCTTACAGATGAGGAACCTGAGGCAGATGGTGGTTATGGGACTTGCCCAGAGTCACACAGCTAGTAATAGAATTTCTGCCCAGACTGCCCAGCTTCCAAGCCTGCTTTTGTCCTTCCACACAAACGGTTTTCAGAGGTGACGCTCTGGATCCCAGGGATTTCTTGGTTTCATTCTTCATGTGTTAGTATAAAGATCACTGGATTTGGTGTCGAGGACTTTTGTTCTATCTTGGCTCTGTTACTCTGAGCCTCAGTTTCCCCATCTGTCAAAAGGAAGAGGAAGAGTTTTATGAATGGAAAACCAGGATCATGGGTGCATAGATATAAAACCAAAGGGACATGAGAAGCCAAGCTTACCATTTCACAGGTAAAGAAACTGAGGTCTAAGAGAGCTAATTGACTTTTGCATGATGACACAGGCAGTGGGTACTAGAGGTGAGATTTGAACCCAGGTCCTTTCCATTCAAGATCCTTTGATTTAGATCAATGTCCTAAGGGAAACTAAGGCCTTGGACTGCTCCAAATTCTGAAGGGTGTGGATAGCGATGTGACACAAATTGGTCCACTCATCAGCCACTTTGTGATGGGGGTCCCTGGGGCAGTGTCTCAGCTCCCAGTCTTCTAGTGGATCCTTAGTAATTTTTTTTTTCTCCAGGGACTTGATCGTCCATGTGAAAGGTGTGTGTGAGTGTGTGTGTATGAGTGTGTGTGTGAGTGGAGTGTGTCTGTCTGCCTGTCTGTCTGTGTGTCTGCCTGTCTCAGTGTGTGAATGTGAGTGTGTGTGAGTGTGTTGATTGTGTGTGTGAGTGTGTGTGATTGTGTGTGTGTGCAAGTGTGTGAGTGTGTGTGTGAGTGTGTGTGAGTGTGAGTGTGTGTGTGTATGTGTGTGCACATTTATGGGGATGAGCCAAATTGTGCCTGCCCCAGCCCCACATACCTAAGATCTGTTCTTATAAACAGCTCCCCCAGACATCCCTGTGATGTGTCGAGAGTAAATGAATCAGAAACAGGCAGGCAAGGCTGCCCTCGAAATACACTTGACTTTAAAAATTATGGGAAAGTGAGCCTTTGGCAAAAGACATCTCAGGTTTGGCCAAACCCAAGGCTTTTGAAAAATCACTTGAGACATTGCACCAAAGCCTGAGAGCTGCCAGCCGGGCCCAGCCCTGATCATTATGGATTATTTGCAGCTTGTATCTTTCAGATGCAATTTTCTGACATCCACTCACTAAACACTTCTGATCCAACCTGACGCTGTCCAGATTTATCCAGCTGTTCTCCCCACCCCCAAACCGCCACCACGCCCAGCCCTCCGAGCGTAACAACCTGACAAGGCCTTTGGAGGAAGCCATTCTGCACGACAGTGTGGGCCAGGGCATTCCAACCAGTTCACGGGCCCCGGCCCCTGACCTGCCATCTGCCAGCCTTCTGAAATAGCCCTGGCAGCAATACCCCAAGCCACGCCAGCATCCTCCAGGTCCATTTCAACTACGGTGACAATCAGGAAGGGCCTTGCCAACCTGGTGAGCATCCTTAAGTCCAGGAGTCACAGGGGGGGAACCCAGGGAGACAGGAAACCTGCTCAAAAAGGAGAACAAATGAGAAAATGTTTGCTAAGTATTTAAAACAGTATATGGCAGACAGTAGGCTTTTAATAAATGTTTGTTCCCTCCCCCCTCCCAACTCACACTGTTATAAAATGCTAAACTCTGGGATATACCATGTGACCATTTAGTCCACTTGCCCCTCATTTCGGAGAGGGAAACCGAAGCCCAGGGATTTTCAGACTTACACAAAATCCACAAGCAGCAAGAGGGTCCTGGGAAAGGATATGAACTCAGATCATCTGGTTCCAGAGTCATGGAGTTCTTTTTACTGTACTACACTGTCTGGATTAAACAAAGTAGAAGGAATTTGATAAAGAGGTCTTTTTGATCTTTTTTTTTTCCTGTTAAATGAAACTTTATTGGAAAACCATTATATCATAGGAACCTACCATTATGGCTTTTAGAAGAAAACGTAAATGATTAGAAGTAAAAGTAGCCAAGAAAAAGAATTCTCTTTTAAGTTGCAAGATGGTGATGGTTTAATAATATTTCAAAAAAGTATACAGAAAGATTACATGTTGAGCAAAGTAATAGCTTTACTTAAAAAACCAAATGGTTTACTGTAAAGTGACATAAAATTTCACAAATTTTCACAAATTTTTCTTTTTGTTCTTTTTTTTTTAAAAAAAAAAACATTTTTATTGGTCAACATACAACCCTAAAATAAGTGTTTTTACAACTCAGATGAACGTGTTATGCCACCTAAGTCACATATTGAACTGTTTGACTCAAGGTCTATCTGTGAAGTAATATATCCAAGGTACAAGGAATTCCTTCCATCCTAGAGATGTTTTTTCTCACTACATAAATCCTGGAGACACAGAAACATTGTAAATTTTGGTCATACAGATTTGTACCCAGGCCTCCCTGATTCTTATCTCAACACTAAATCAAGTCAAGTCAACTAGACTTTATTAAGTGTCTAGAAGGTGTCAGGCACTGTGCTAAAAGACAAAAAGATGATTCCTGCTCCCAAAGAATATACTGTGATGCTTCTTGGCTACCCTATTTTTTTCCTCTGGGTAGGGAAAAGGTGGTGGTCCAGTATGTCTTGGCAAGTTGGGCAGGGCTCCGAGGAGGATCGATGACCTTCTAATAGTTACACATCGACCATATATGTCAGAGGCAGAAATTGAACCCAGGTATTCCTAAAACCCAGCCAAGACCAACCCTCTCTCCACCATGATATACCTCTTCTCTCCCTGAAGCAGCTAGGTAGCTCAATGGATAGAATGCTGCACCTGGAGTCAAGAAAACTTGAATTCAAATATGGTCTTACACACTTATTAGCTGTATGACCCTGGAACAGTTTAGCTTTGTCTGCCTCGGTCTCCTCAAATGTGAAATAAGAACAGTAAGAGTACCTACCAATCAAGGTTGTGAGGATAGAAATGGAAGAACTAACAATAGTGAACATTTATATTTGTAAAGTGATTAGCATATAGTGAGACTTAATGCTTTTTGTCCTTCCTTCCTTCTTTCTTTCCTTCCTTTCTTCTTTCTGTCTTTCCTTCCTTTCATAAAGCCCTAAAAAGTTGAGTTGGAGCAGGCAAGTCGGGACACATCTAAAATCTTTGCTACAAGGAAGGCTGAGGGTCAGAAGATATAAACTTCAATAAGGCTACAGCCAATCAGATAGCATCACAAAGTCTGGTACTATTATGGTGAGCCCCTGAAGGGGGATCTTCAGGTCCCCTAAAAAGGGACAAACTGACCCAGGTCAGAAATGGAACAGCTCAAAGCTCCCATGCCAAAAGGCAGTAGGAAAGTATCCATGAGTGGTTGTACTTCTAGCCTCGGGGAGATAGGAAGTCCTGTTTTCAAAAAAAAAAGAATAAAGTTGGCCAACCCCCAGCAAAGTTGCCCCGGGGTTTTAAGATTTAGAACAGAAGTAGAATGGGATTCAGAGATCCTCCAAGCTAACGCCCTCATTTTGCAGAGGATGAAACGAGGACCCAGAGATGGCTATCGGGGTGCCCAAGATTACTCAAGATGCAAAAACTTGAGCCAGGATTCAGAGCCAGCTACTTTGGCTTCCAATCCAGGTCTCTTCCCACCTACTCAAGCTGCCAGGTAGGTCATATAGCCTGTATGCGATGCCTCAGCTTCTGTCCCCTAGCTCCCTGCACCAATGGGAGCTACAGAGCCGACTACATAGCAATGGAATGGGGCTGCCCAATGCTGGTCAGTTCAAGACTGAAACAAATATTTATTAAATGCCTGCTGTGTGCAGAGCTTTCCTATCTTCTCTTGACAGTCCCTTAAGATATCTTGAGGGTATATCACCCTATTGGGTAACACTACAAGCCCTGATCCCTTTGGGACCTTCCTGTTACAACACCCCTCTTCTCCAACTCCTGAAACTATTGAACATCTCCTGGTATATTTTAGGTCCAGGTTCCCTGTGTCTTCCAAGAAGACAATGAACTCATCTAATAAACAAAATTCTGCCTTTTATGGGAAAAGGCCAGAACAGATCCCTATTGCAGTCCCTTCCATCCCAGATAACATTCATTTTTAAATTGTAAAGGACCAAGATCCATACCACCAGCTTTGTTATTTAACCCAGAATACAGGGAATTTCCGACCAGACATGAAGAAGTGACTTAATCGTTAGACTTGTATATTCAGTGGGGAAGAGAAACCCCAAGAAATCTTTGGGGCAACAAGAATGGTTGTCTGCCCTTCAGATTGCATCTAAAACGTTCTATTCTATTGTGCCCCAAAAGTTGACAAATATCATGACAAAATATGACAAATATATTGGAATGAGATCCAGACTTGGAGTTAGAAAACCTGGGTCCCCATCCCAACTCTGTCATCTGTTGACTGGGTCATTTATGAGAAAATCATTTAAACTCTCCAGCCTCAGTTTCCTCATCTGTAAAATGGGTGGGTGGGTACCTATACTTGCTCCTAGCTTTGTTGAGAGTATAGATGGAGAAGCATTGTGGAGGAAGCAGTGGGTACAGTGAAAAGAATACTGTATTCAAGAAATTGGCCCAAATTCTGCCTCTGACATTTACCAGTTGTATGGCCCTGGGAAAGGCATTTTACCTCCAGGTCTCAGTTTCTTCATCTGTAAAAAAAAAAAAAAAGGGGGGGGGGGGGTGTGAGTTGAACTAAATGGCCTCTGAGTTCCATTCCACCTTTAGCCCTATGATCCTAGGTCCTAGGTCTGTTGAATTGTAGCCTCTTGAAGGAAGGGACTGTTTTTTGTATCTTCAGCATTTAAAATGGTGCTTAATAAATTTTTGTTGATTACTAGGATCCTACAAATGCTTTGTAACTATCAAGTGCTATAAAAATGTGAGTTATCATTATGGTTCCATCCCCCCCATAGACTATTAGATACCAGTGAGTAGGGACTGCTCCATTTTTGTCTTTCTCTCCTCATCCTCTAAATCAACAAACAGCAGGCACTTAATAAATGCATGTTGAATTGGGAAGGGAAAGAGAGAAGCTCTCTTTGGAAATAAGGAAGTACTTCCCTAATTCCTGATTTCCCTCATCCTCCACTCATTCCATGGCAAAGAACATAGACCATAAGCAGTGAAGAAGCCAGCAGAAAATCTGATCACTTGCCAAGGAATTCCCAGACAATCCCTTGCCCACCAAAGAGACATTTTCCTTGGCTGCCCCCAATTCGTCCTGTGGCCATGGATTCCGCTCTGGCCCAGGCAGCTTTTTTCTCCCCCCTCACTTCCCTGAGACAAATGTCAAGTTCCCATTTCCAGATTCCCTCATCAAAACCCCGAGATGACTGGGCCATCTAAATGCCCTTACCTCCATTTTACAGGGACGGAGCTGAGGTTCAGAGGAGGGGAGTAAGATATGCACCCAGCATCCTAAGCCCCAGTCTGAGACCCCATGTCATCTCTTGCCCAGAGGGTGGTACTAGACCCTGGAGAACGCTTTCAGGATAGGTCTGATAGAATTCTTCCTTCCCGATCCAAAGGAAAGGATTAGCCTAAATTTCAGACAAAGCTATAACCAGGGAGGGGCATTTGGGGTTTTGTCCCAGAGTGGAAGATTTAGAGAGTGCTGATAGTGCCTTCCTAAAAGTCCTTTCCCATCAATCCAGTTCCACTCCCTATATTCACAGCATGCCCCTTCCAGTGGACGTGCATAGTAAATAGGCCTCGTGTGCCCAGGTAGTCTGGCAGGAGCCAGGGCCAGCATGACCTTTGGGCCTTTCCCTGCATCCCAGGGGATGTCAGCGCAGCAGTCCATGCTCCTACCTCTACGCCTCCTTTCCTTAACTGCTGTCCTGTCAGAGGTTCGAAAACCTAAGGGGGGGCCCGAGGTTAGTGGCAGCCCACCCCTCACCCTTGCCCCCAGCAGCCACAGCCTTCCAGCCTCCCTCCCTCCTTCATCCAGGTCCAGCAGACCTGGAGCCTCCTACCTACCCAAGCTGCAGCTGAGGTCAGACTCCTCCTCTACCTCCACTTGCCCTGGATGAAAATCTTGCCAGTAACAGCCCGGGGCCCCCGGGGGATTTCTTTTTTATCTCATTTCCTTTGGTTGATAGCAAGTAGCAGGTACATCTGTTCTGAATCTCTCCCTCTCTACTTTGATCCTTCTAACGCGAATGTCTCTCATATGGTTGAGATTCAACTGCCTGGAACGCCAACAATGTAGTTGATGCTGGTGTGAAGTGGCCTGCCCAGAGCCTTGAATGCAGGGGTCAATGGAGCAAAAAGAAAAACTACTGGAGCAAAGAACTCCTCTGGGAATTGAGTTACTGTCGAGTTTCTGGGGGAGAGACAGCATGGTGCTGCTGGCCTGGGGCATCAGACAGACCTGGCTTCAACTTCTACTTCTGATATTTACTGGCTACATGAATATAGGCAAGTCATGTAACTTCTGAGCCTCAGTTTCCCCGTCTGTAAAATGGGGCTAATAATAACTATAGAGCCTGTACTCAGAAAAATTTGAGGTAAGCCTCAAATGAGTTTGTTTCAAAAGTCTCAGTTGTTTAGTTGTTTTCAGTCACATCCCGCTGTTTAAGACCCCTCTTTTGGAAAAGAGACAAGAATGGTTTGCCATTTCCTTCTCCAGCTCATTTTACAGATGAGGAAACTGAGGCAGGGTTAAGTTATTTGCCAGGATCACATAGCTGATAAATTTGCTATTTCCTTCTCTAGGAAGTGACTGAGTCTGGATTAGAATGCAGATCTGTGGACGCTAAAGTCCACTCAGGAAGGATTGTTGTGGCTTCTCATATCAAACTCTGAAAGGGATCATCCAGCCTGCCCCTAGGACCCCCACTTTAGCAACCGGGATTGACACAATAAAAAGAGGCAAGTCGCTTAACCTACTCGTGCCTCGATTTCCTCATCTTTAAAATGTGGAAGTTGGACTAGATCTAGAACTCTAACGGTCTACGATTGCTCCCCCATGAAGACCATCAGAACACCCCCAGAAACGCAGTTTATCAGCAAAGGAAATCTTGAAGCTTTACTGCCATCTCGTGGGCATTTGAGAGGACAGCACATCCAATTTACAGTGCGGGAAACTGAGGAGTCTGCTACATTTTTCAATCTTGCAGAAACCATGAGTCACGTTTCCTACAATGACCAGGCTATGCCGCTTTTTAGCCTCCTTCAACCAAAAATGAACTCTCCACAAAAATAGCTTAAATATTTAAAGCTAATAAAACGGCTGCTGGTAGATCCCCTGGCAGATGTTCTGTAGTCCTGCCACTCAGGCCAGGGCCTGAAAAGCGGAGACCTCTAACTTCTTCCCAGCAAGCAACTGGCCAAGCAGATGTTTGATCGAGGCTGGTCCCAGAATACGCTTCGGGAAGAATGGACAAGGCTCCGAGGGCTCAGGGAGGGATGCTCTGGGATAGAGGGCATGGTTAAGATGAGGGAAACTTATCCATCTCAGAGTTAGGAGGAAATGCCTAGAACCAGGGCCCTGGCTGTGATCACAAGTTCTCACACTGTGTTAACATTCAGTCTTAACTTCTCACTAGCTTCCACCATTCCACTGGTCAATTTACAAACAGATTAAGCACTTATAATGTGCCGAGCACTGCATGATAATAACATCAATAACAAATTTATTATGTTCCAAGACTGTGCTAGGATCCAAGAACAGAAAGGTTAAAAAAAAAATTGCCCTCAAGGAGCGTACAGTCTAAAGACTATGGGAGAGGGAGAACTGTAATTTATATTCTTGGAGTCAGAAATTCAATTCACTATCTATTTGATTCAATAAGCATTTGTTTAGTGCTTACTAAGTGCCCAGCACTGTGCTTGACCCAAAGAAATCATCTATCACTTTTTTTTTTTAAATTTAATAGCCTTAATCATCTATCACTTCAACAAACTTATATTCTACTGCACAGAATACATATCATTTCAGGGACTAGGAGAATGCTAACAAGGTAAGGAACGGGTCAAGAAGGACCTCGTACTCTTGGATCCACAGCTGGCA
This sequence comes from Sarcophilus harrisii, assembly GCF_902635505.1. NCBI lineage: Eukaryota > Metazoa > Chordata > Mammalia > Dasyuromorphia > Dasyuridae > Sarcophilus > Sarcophilus harrisii. Next base: position 557,774,181 of record NC_045428.1, on the reverse strand, counting down.
GAGACCTAAAAAGGCCCTCTATTCTGGTCTTTTTTTATATAACAAATAGAAGGATAAAGACACACATAAATAAAGTTAAGGATCCAAGAGATGAGGTGAGGAAGTAAGGAGGGAGAGTGTCTCGGGTGTGAGAAAGAGCCTGGACAAAGGCATGAAGGGGGTGAGTAGAAAACTATGAAAAGCCAGAAGATGAGGGGGAGTAAGTGTAGAAAGATAGGTTGCAAGGTTTTTAATAACCAACAAAGGAGTATGCACTTTGTCCTAGAAGCAAGGAAGACACTGTATTTCTTGAGCAGGGGAGTAACATGAATCTAGCTGTTTAGCACTAAGATGATAGCCTCAGGGTCTAAATGGACAGGTTCTATGATTTTGTAGGTACAGCCTCCAGGCAGATAGCACCCCATCTGTAAGTCAGAAAATAAACCTTGGAGAATTGTCAGAGGCTGACTTACGCATGGCCATGCACGGCTAAAGGTCATAGTCAAGATTTGACCCCAGGAGTTCCCAGCTACTCCTAGAAGTTTAACCTTCTTTCCCCTATGCAGCACTGCCACTCAAGGATTTTATTAAAAGAGAAGAGGACTTATCTGTGCAAAACCTTCATAGTTACTATTTGTAGTAGTAAAACAAAGCAAAAAAAAAAAAAACTTCCCTATGTCCAATTATTAGAGAAGGAATGAATATAGTGTAGTTTAGCATTCTAATGGAATATTATTGTGCCCTAAGGGATGTCAAAGGATCTGGTGGAAAGCCCTCAGAAACTGGAGAGGGACCCCCACTGAGGATTTATGGAAGAGCAGAGATAAGTGGTGCACAGGATAAGAAGTCATTCATTAGTTATTCTTTGTTCTGTTGGAGAACAATGTCCTGTCTATGAAAAAAAGCTCAAAGGAAGCAATGACAAATATTTGCAAAGCCCTTCTTTCACAACAATCCTATAAGGCAAGTCTACATTTATGACTTCTTCCCTTTAACAGATGAGGACACTATTTTGGAGCGAGGATTTGCCTGCGATCAATCACACAGCAACTATGTATTAAAGACAAGATTGGAACCTGGGTTTCCTGACTCAGAATCCAATGCTCATCTCCCCAAGGTAGGCCATCTCCCAGAGACCTGATGTGGTGCCCCGTGCAAATGAAGGAGACAGACACCTCGAACTCTAGGCCAGAAAGGCAGCTGCATCACCTCCCCCTCCTCCACCATAGCTGACAATTCAGGCGTTCCTGTTTCACGGGCCCTCTTGGGAATAGGATGTAGCATATGACTTAGTGCCATTAGAAAGCAAATATGACAGCCAGGGTCATTAAGAGACCGGAACGGGGTTTGGAGGCCATTCGTTTATATTTGATCTCCAGATGTGAAGCAGCTGAAAGCTAATTAGCCTGACTTAGATCCTTGAAGGTTCCTTCTTTTCCCCAGATGCTTCAGGCCTGGGGAGTGTGAAAATGTGCTGGGCTGCTCGAGTGTGCTTTGATTGGGAACCCTCGGGAATGGGGCCACACTCCGGAGGAGGAAAGAGCGCCAGCACATGGTGCATCTGGAAAAAAGACTTCTCCGACCCCACAGCGGGAAATTAAGTGGTATCCTTTAATGAGGGAGCCATTTCCACCACCACCCCAAGGAAGCAGGGAACATTGTACAATCCTTGTGTTTCAGAGGACCAGACCGTGATTAACTTCAAACCTCAGTGGTCAGGAGCTACTGAATGTGGATTCTGTGGCTACTAATGAAAAAGCAATTACAATGCATTATGTTGCTGAACTGTTTATGAAGGCAAAGCAAAAAGAAGGCCGAGCAATCAGCCAGTGGTGCGAAGAAACCAATCCTTGGGTCAGGAAAGCTTGAGTTCAAATCTTGAGTAACTGAGTCTCAGTTTCCTCATCTGGAAAGTGGGAATAATAATATTGTAACATTGACCTCACAGGATCTGGGGACCACATCTTTAAAGCTAGAAGGCAACTAGAAATTATTTGGTCCAACTCTCATACTTTACAGATGAGTAAATGAAAGTCTAGAGCAGATGAGGTGGCCAACATGGAATAGGGAAGAAAGTCCTGAATTTGAAGGCAGAGACCTGGGATCAATTCCAGGTACTATTTACATGACCTGCTTCTGCAAGTCTGTTTCTTCCCTGATAAAAGGGGGAATCTAAGAAAGCTTTATAAAGTGATATAGAACAAAGAAAACGGAACGAAGAATATACACAATGACTGATAATGTACATGATAACACTAAAAAACAATCTATTGAGCTGTGATGAATGTAAGTGAACAATATCCTATGAGACAAATACCACATATATGATTCCCTCCATTTAACAGATCCTAAAGAGCTGAAAATGACACTAAGAGAAAGTTTTCTTAGTAAGGAGGTAGGGTGCTATGGATGCAGAATGTGATATACACTATCAGCCATGGATGCTGTATTTGAGGGTCTTCTTTGTTATAAGAAAGAGTTCATGATGAATGGTATTAAGAAGAAAGTATTGTCGTCAGTACTTCCATATGTTGCCAATAAAGTCCAGTAGCAAGAGATTTCTATAAGAGAAATCCCATTTCAAATAAGTGTATATAATATAAAATATTTGGGAGTTTACTTGCCAAGACAAACTCATAAACTATATGAACACAATTACAAAACACTTTGCATACAAATAAAGTTAAATCTAAACAACTGGAAGAATATCAAGGGCTCATGGATAGGCCGAGCTAATATAACAAAAATGACAATTCTACCTAAACTGAGCAATTTATTCATTGCCACACCAATCAAACTGCTAAGAAATTACTTTATAGAACAAGAAAAAAATAACAAAATTCATCTAGAAAAACAAAAGGTCAAAAATTTTAAGGGAATTAATGAAAAAATGCAAAGGAAGGTAGCTTCACCATATCAGATCTAAAACTATATTATAAAGAAGCAGTCATCAGAACCATTTGGCACTGGCTAAAAAATAAAAGTAATGGATCAGTGAAATAGGTTAGTGTCACAAGATACAATAACCAATGAACACAGTAATCTAGTGTTTGATAAAACCCAAACACTCTGGCTTCTGTGATAAGAATTCACTATTGGACAAAAAATTGCTGGGAAAACAGGAAAATAGCATGGCAGAAACTAGGCACTGACCAACATCTAATACTAATACTAGAGTCTTCATTGCTGGATTGAGTCAGCTGCTGAAATTGTTTTTAAATTGAAAGCCCCCCAAAGATTTGGCTATCTTATTTGGTTAGCCAATCAGTTATTTCCTTCTTGAACTAATTAAAGAATTTCATTCACAATTCATGAATTCATGCACAAGGTACAAAATACTTGCTTTATACATTTCAAATTTCATTATGTTCACATATTCTCATACATCTTTAAGTTACAGTAATTGGGGAATAGAACTTATCACTGTGCCATCTCCTTTTTCCTCCATATGTACTCAAAATTCTCCAATGGCTTTGTGATCTCACTGATATGTGTGTGGCTTATAACTAACTCATCTATGTATCATGAGAATACAGTGGAGCACTCCAGCTGTCACCTGCCACCCTACCCCCAACTTCTGCCAAATAACCAGCCCATCTTTTCTTCCTATCATACATCTTCCTGATGATACCTGCCTCATGCTCTTTTTCAAAGTCTCTTCCTGGTTACGGGTTACAGTCTGCTCATCTCCATCACTTGACTCCCCATTGCCCTCTGTGTGATATTCATTTTCAATTCTTCAGAGACTGTTGTGTTCTGTGTCTCCTAGCCATACAACAACACCAGTACAATATTGATTTCCCCTATAATAGGTATTAAATGAACTTAGGAGCCTAACTCGGCTATATTATGAAACACAAATAGGTTCATTTTTTTTCATTAAGTAATGTCTATAGTACATTAAAACTTCAATATTAATTCAGTCTCCACTAACAGTGTATAATGATGTCTCAACAGAAGTATTATATTCTGAATTAGGGAGGGTGATAATCCTGCTATCCCCATCAGGCCTTGCTTGAAGTATTGCTTTCAGTTCTGGGAACCATATTTTTTAAAAGGGACATTGACAAACTGGGGCACATCTGGAATGGGATCGTGGAATTTCAAGTTGGCAAAGACCTCAGAGAGCAACTAGAACAACCCCTTGAATTTTACAGATGAAGAAATTTAAGTCAAGAAGGAGGATATGGATAAGGGGCAGGGAGCTCAAGACTATGTCAAATAGAGCATTTGCTTTTGAGAGAATCGATTCCTAAAATTGGATCTCCACCTGCTTTTCCAGTCTTGTTTAATATTACTTCCCATTTCAAATCATCTGCTAGTTGTTCTCTAACAATGACATTCTCTTCTTTCTCCTCCTTGCCTTTGCCCAAGTGAGCCTATGTCTCTAGCATTTTTCAAAGCATAGCCCAGGTGCTGCCTGAAGAAAGTATCCAAACAAGTATAAAGTATTGTGTGTGAAAGTAAATCCCGATTTCTGAGGGTCAGCATGGGATAATAGAGACTGAGAGAACCTCTAAATCAGGAAGGTCTGGGTTCAACTCTCAGCTCAGGCACATATCAGATGTATTCTGACAAATCACTCAGATTACCTGAGTGCCCCGGGCTCCTCCTGAATGTTGATTGCAGTGCGGCTGCACTTTCTGCCAATATACTTTAGGAGAAAAAATTTCCTCACTAGCAATTCCTTACTTTAATGAAAACACAAGCCCCGGGGAGGAGAGGGAATCATTTCAAGACAAAGAATGGTTATGAATCAGGAAAGGCTTCCTGTAGGAGGAGGTACCTGAGCTATCCTTTGAAAGATGCTGGAGGATCTACAAAGTAGAAGGGGAGAAGAGAGGATATTCTGGCCCTGGAGGGCTCACTTGGGCAAAGTCAGGGAGAAAGAAGAAGGGAATGCGGGGTTTGGAGAACAGCTAGCAGATGGTTTGAAATGGGAAGTAATATTAAATGAGACTGGAAAAGCCGGTGGAGATCAGATTGTAGGAAGCTTTAAATGCCGGAATGAGGTCTTTGTATCTCCTCCTAAAGGCAACGAAGGGGGAGATGACGTAGCCAGATACAGGATTCTGGAATACCAATTTAGCAGCCATATGGAAGAAGGAGTGGGGAGAGAAATTGGAAGCAGGAAGATTGCTGAGGAGTGGCTCCAGGCAGGAGGTGATGAAGGCTCAGACTAATGTATAGTCTGTATAAGTCAAGTGATGAGAATTGATTCAAGGGAATGTTGCGGAAGAATTGGCAAGGCTTAAAAACTTCTTGGATATGGGTGTTGAGAAAGGAAAAGGGTTGACTGAGTATGGTGGTACAGTCAATAGAAACAGGGAAGTTTGAAGAAAGGATGGATTTTTAGGGAAATATAACAAGTTCTATTCTGAACATGTTGAGCTTGAAATGCTTTTAGGGTATCAAAGTAGACCCAGCCAGTGGGCACTGGACCCATTATACAGGAGCGAGATTTAAAAGAGATTTGAGCTAGATGGACAAGTAGAACAAGGACACCCCAGTCCTTATGAATACATAGTGAGCTCTGCCTGATTTGAATTCTCCCAAGGATTTTCTCTCTCTCAGGTATACATCTGCTTACCATATAGTGAAGAAAGCTCAAGTGAGCATTCATAACAACTCTCACCAGTCAGAGGAATCCCTTTTTACCCTCCCCAGCTGTGTTCAGCTGAAGATGAATTGCTACAAGCCTCCAGGTGGTGGAGGGAACTCCAACTCTTTTGACCTTGTTCATTCTTGCTCGTAGGGGAACGAGTGTTGGCTATGGAAGAGACATGTATGTAATCTTGTGAGAACTTGAAAGCTTCAGGAAATGGAATCCATTGCAGATATGGTTAGCTACTGAGCCAGCTAAGACACCAGCACAGCCCTCAGGAGTGACTTACTTACATACCCCAGCTGTGGATTGACTGGAGCACCATATTCCTATAGGCAGGAGGATGTATAGAATCATTTCATATATCTCCCCAAGGTTTTCTAAATCTATCCCCTTCATTATTTCTTATAACACAATAGTATTCTATCACAATTATATACTACAATTTATTTAGCCATTCCCCAACAAGGAGCAAATCTTCATTTTCCAATTCTTTGACACCATAAAAGAAGCTGCTATCAATATTTTTATATAGGTGGGTATAGTTCCAAATTATTCTCTAAAATGATTAAACACAAGTTCACAACTCCACTGACAATGCATTAGTGTTCCATATCCTCGCCAGCATTTGTCATTTTCCATTTCTGTCATGTTAGTTGATTTGATGGAGTAGGTTGTTTTAATTCGCATTTCTCTAATTATTAGTAATTTAGGGCATTTTTTCATGACTATTAGTAGTTTTAATTTCTTCCTCTGAAAACTGCCTATTTATATTCTTTGGCCATTTGTCAATTGGGAAAAATATCCTCTTGCTAAAGGCTAATTGGTTTTAATTGTTTAAACATACCGAGAATCTAATCATTAGGTCAATCAATGATATATGGGAATTTAAACTGAAGAAAACCCAAACAGATTAGATCTCAAATGATGCCATTAGAAAGATACTCTCAAATTCTCCAGGGTGTCCCTAGAACTCTGAGCGGGGCAGAATAAAACTATTCTATGGAGATCCAACTTGTCAGTAAGAGTGAGAGTTGGTATAAGGACCCCAAAAGGATATATGACCTACATCAATTTGAGAGTTATCTGCCTAACGATAACTAAACCCCGGGGGAGCCAATGTGACCACCAAAAAAGAGAAAAGAAGAAGACATTGATAGCGCCAGGGAGGATCCTTACAATTCTATGATTCTATTATTAATATATTGAAATATAAATTTCAATTTTGAATTATCATTCAATGTCATGGGAGCACCCCAAAATGAACTTGATGCAGATTCTTTGTATATTAAAAAGTCTGACCTAAAAATACTTGTATATATGGAATACTATAGCCAAAGAATTCATCCCCAAGTGGCCAATGTACTGTTAATAATACTCTATATTCAGCAAGGCTTATCCTCAGTGAGCAGATATAGTATGTGGCCAAGACTATGGTCTTGTAATGTGCTTGTGCTTGTCATTAAGTGGTATTATTTTCAAGGACCTAGTGTCACGGGGACCCAGTTCTGAATGGAACTGTACAAAGGTCCATATATATTACAAGAAGAAAAAAAATGTTTAGGGTTCTTTTTTTAATGACTCTAATGTCCCATCATGGTTATTTTGAATGGATCAGTTAGGATGAAGGTCAATTTAAATTAATGAAAAATCACAGCACCAGAATTTTTTAACTCACCATAGTTTTATTTAATGGATTAATTAGGATGAAGGTCAATTTAAATTAATTAAAAATCACAGTAATATAATCTTTTAACTCACCATAGTTTTTTAAATTGATCAATTAGGATGAAGGCCAATTTAAATTAATTAAAAATCACAGTAATATAATCTTTTAACTCACCATAGTTTTTTAAATTGATCAATTAGGATGAAGGCCAATTTAAATTAATGAAAATTCATAGTAACGGAATTTTTTAAACTCATCATAGGTTTGTTAATAGATTAATTAGGATTGTCAATTTAAATGAATGAAAACTCACAATAACAGAATTTTTAAATTCACCATAGTTTTGTTTAATTGATTAATTAGGATGAAGGCCAATTTAAATTAATGAAAACTCACAGTAGCAGAGTTTTTAAAAACTCATCATAGTTTTGTTTAATCGGTTAATTGGGATGAAGGCCAATTTAAATTAATGAAAACTCACACTGACAGAGTTATTTTAAACTCACCATAGTTTTGTTTAATCAATTAATTAGGATGAAGGCCAATTTAAATGAATGAAAACTCACAGTAGCAGTTTTTTAAAATTCACTACAGTTTTTTAATCAATTAATTAGAATGAAGGTCAATTTATAAATAAAATTTATAATAAATTTGTAAATATATATATTATAAATATGAACATATTTATAAAAATACATTTATAAATAAAAAATCACAGTAACAGAATTTCTTTAAACTCACTACAGTTTTTAATGAATTAATGGTCAATTTAAATTAATAAAAAATCAGAGTAATAGAATTTTTAAAGCCATCTTCCTAGTGTGATCTAATAGTACCTTCTTTCATACTTTCTATGTGCTAATGAAATGTTATAGCTAGCTCTATCTTCTCCGAGCTGCCCCAGCCCTATGTACTTGTACAAGTACAAGTCCTCAAGGCTTTCTTTTTTAGTGAACAGTACTTCCTTCAGGAATAGGAGGACTGCACGCTCCAAGGGAGTTGGGCTCAAAGTTGCCACCCTAGCATTGGGGGGTGTGGGTTGCAGGGAGTTGTTGGAAGAGGGTAGAGAGTGGGGAGAACATTGCTCTGTGGGGGCTGGGCCAAAGACAAGAATTAATCCACATCATACCCTTGTGTTGTGTTGGGCTGTGTTGGTGTCTGGTAGCTAGGGGCCTGAGGTCTGTGGAGGGGAGAGGGCTAGGGAGATGGAAGGAGTAGGTGGTTCAGGTTTGAGCAAAAGATGGTATATGGGGGTGACAGAGATGGGCAGGAGATGCCCTCTCTTGGGAGGGGAAAGAAGAGGTAGAAAAGTGGTTCTTTTTGGCTTCTCTCTTGGTTCCCTACCCATTACAGCAGCATACTTCCTCCTTAACTGGAGCAATTCCATTTTTTAAGAGCATGCTATGGAGTCTTTTCCAAACTTAATAAATTTTACCTCCTGATATCCTTTTTTCACCCTCTGATAAAATAAATAAAAGAATAAAATAAATAAACCCCTAAGAGATGAATCAACATGACTACAGACCATACCAGTCCCTAAAAAAATTTATTTTAGAACAGCTATCTGCTGGATCACTGATGTAGCAACTGTAGGTTACCCTGGGATTCATTTAGTCTAAGAAGCCTGAAGCTCTCTGCTGCCTGTCCCTTCATCTCTCCTTCTCCATCCCTGAAGACCTGAATACATATAGCCTCACTTGACCCCTTAAAAGGATGTGGCCCCCATCTCTGACAAAGTCAGCCACCAATTATAAGCCAAATAGATCTAGGGATAGGAGGGAGCTCAGAGATCGTCAGGTCCAATCTCCTGTTTTTCCATTTGAGAAAACTGAGGCTCAGAAAAGTTAAGTGACTTACCTAGAATATCCCAACTATTAAGTCTCAGAGGCAGAATTTGAATTCACAGCTTTATCGCCAAGTCTCACAGTTAATACATTAAACCCTAGTATATTTTTTTTTGTTTGTTTTTTTTTTTTTTTATTTTTTTTTTTTATTTTTTTTTTAATTTATTTAATAGCCTTTTATTTTATTTACAGGATATATACATGGGTAACTTTACAGCATTAACAATTGCCAAACCTCTTGTTCCAATTTTTCACCTCTTACCCCCCCACCCCCTCCCCTAGATGGCAGGATGACCAGTAGATGTTAAATATATTAAAATATAACTTAGATACACAATAAGTATACATGACCAAAACATTATTTTGCTGTACAAAAAGAATCAGACTCTGAATTATTGTACAATTAGCTTGTGAAGGAAATCAAAAATGCAGGTGTGCATAAATATAGGGATTGGGAATTCAATGTAATGGTTTTTAGTCATCTCCCAGAGTTCTTTTTCTGGGCATAGCTAGTTCAGTTCATTACTGCTCCATTAGAAATGATTTGGTTGATCTCGTTGCTGAGGATGGCCTGATCCATCAGAACTGGTCATCATCTAGTATTGTTGTTGAAGTATATAATGATCTCCTGGTCCTGCTCATTTCACTCAGCATCAGTTCGTGTAAGTCTCTCCAGGCCTTTCTGAAATCATCCTGTTGGTCATTTCTTACAGAACAGTAATATTCCATAATTTTCATATACCACAATTTATTCAGCCATTCTCCAACTGATGGACATCCATTCAGTTTCCAGTTTCTAGCCACTACAAAAAGGGCTGCCACAAACATTCGTGCACATACAGGTCCCTTTCCCTTCTTTATAATCTCTTTGGGATATAATCCCAGTAGTAACACTGCTGGATCAAAGGGTATGCACAGTTTGATAACTTTTTGAGCATAGTTCCAAACTACTCTCCAAAATGGTTGGATCGTTCACAACTCCACCAACAATGAATCAATGTCCCAGTTTTCCCACATCCCTCTCAACAATCATCATTATTTTTTCCTGTCATTTTAGCCAATCTGACAGGTGTGTAGTGGTATCTTAGAGTTGTCTTAATTTGCATTTCTCTGATTAATAATGACTTGGAGCATCTTTTCATATGACTAGAAATAGTTTCAATTTCTTCATCTGAGAATTGTCTGTTCATATCCTTTGACCATTTTTCAATTGGAGAATGGCTTGATTTTTTATAAATTAGAGTTAATTCTCTATATATTTTGGAAATGAGGCCTTTATCAGAACCTTTGACTGTAAAAATATTTTCCCAGTTTATTGCTTCCCTTCTAATCTTATCTGCATTAGATATGTTTGTACAAAAACTTTTCAGTTTGGTATAATCAAAATTTTCTATTTTGTGGTCAGTAATGATCTCTAGTTCTGCTTTGGTCATAAAGACCTTCCCCTTCCACAGGTCTGAGATGTAAACTATCCTATGTTCCTCTAATTTATTAATGATTTCATTCTTTATGCCTAGGTCATGAACCCATTTTGACTTTATCTTGGTTACGGCGTTAAGTATGGATCAATGCCTAGTTTCTGCCATATTAGTTTCCAATTTTCTCAGCAATTTTTATCAAACAGTAAGTTCTTATCCCAAAAGCTGGGATCTTTGGGTTTGTCAAAAGACTAGGTTGCTATATTTGTTGACTGTTTTATCCCTTGAACCTACTCTATTCCACTGATCAACTAATCTATTCCTTAGCCAATACCAAATAGTTTTGGTAACTGCTGCTCTATAATATAATTTTAGATCTGGTACAGCTAAGCCACCATCATTTGATTTTTTTTATTAATTCCTTGAAATTCTTGACCTTTTGTTTTCCATATGAACTTTGTTGTTATTTTTTCTAGGTCATTAAAATAGTTTTTTGGGAGTCTGATTGGTATAGCGCTAAATAAATAGATTAGTTTAGGTAATATTGTCATCTTTATTATATTTGCTCGCCCTATCCAAGAGCATTTAATATTTTTCCAATTGGTTAGATCAGACTTAATTTGTGTGAAAAGTGGTCTGTAATTTTGCTCATAAAGTTTCTGATTTTCCCTTGGCAGATAGATTCCTAAATATTTTATATTATCAGTAGTTACTTTAAATGGAATTTCTCTTTGTAACTCTGACTGTTGGATTTTGTTAGTGATATATAAGAATGCTGATGACTTATGTGGGTTTATTTTATAACCAGCAACTTTGCTAAAGTTGTGGATTATTTCTAATAACTTTTTAGCAGAATCTCTGGGGTTCTCTAAGTATACCATCATGTCATCGGCAAAGAGTGATAATTTGGCTTCCTCATTGCCTATTCTTATTCCTTTAATCTTTCTCAGCTCTTATTGCTATAGCTAGCGTTTCTAATACAATATTAAATAGTAACGGTGATAGTGGGCAACCTTGTTTCACTCCAGATCTTATTGGGAATAAACCCTAGTATATTAATTGAGTGTATTAACTGTCCAAGTCCTGGACATGGAGTCAGGAAAATGGGGGTCAGGATGATCTGGATTCGAATCTTACTTCAGATACTAGCTATGGGTCTATGAGCAAGTCATACATACGTTTTGAACCTCATTTTTTCATGTATAAAAGTGAATAATAATAGAATCCATCTCATGGGGTTGTTGGGAGATGAAATATGATCATGTATAGAAAGCCTTCCCTTTCATCACTGTGGCTGTTAATGAGCCACTATTTTCAGGTACTCAGCTCCACGGGTCCCTCCTTTCTCTCCCATAAATTCTCATTCCATCTTTCCTTCTCTTCTGGCTGGCTCTTCCACTCTGAAGGAACCCCCATCCCAAGGCCACTTGTTATGAAACTCTCTCCTAACTGGTGGAGATGAATGCCCTGGAAGAACTTAGTTCAAATCTGGCCCCAGACACTTACTAGCTGTGTGACCAGTTGTAGAGAATAGAGAGATAAGTGAAGAACTTACAGGAATGTGTGAATTCTTTTCTGTATTTTATTTTCATTATTTCTGTGTTTCCCCTATGACCTGTATATGTGCAGGCTCATATTTAAGTGAGCCTTGGCCAGCTAGAAACATATTTACTTAACTTGAGCTGATGACATTTATCAGTATTTGACATTTATCGATATTTAGCCTATTAGCTGGACCACTATCTGCTTGATTAAGCCTGAAGGCCTGATTTTCTGTTTCCTAGAAATCAGGAGATTTCAGGGAAACAGAAACCTTCAATATCTTCAATCTCTTCAGATAGCAACAACCAATTAGATGCCTCCTACTCCCCTTCTCGATGCTCTCTTACTTGTGATATAATCTCTTGTATAAAAGCCATGTATCTTTACTACTTCTTTAGCCCTCCTACCTCAAGCTTTCTCTTTGTTATCTAGAGATGGGACGGCTCATCCTCCGGAGGTTTTCAATAAACAACTTTTCTGCCTTCTACTGAATAATCTCTGAGTAATCATTCTGGGTAAAGGTCTTCTACATCCCTCACACCCTGAGCAAGCACTTAATCCTATTTGCCTCAGTGTCCTCCTTTGTAAAATGAGCTAGAGAGGGAAGTAGAAAACCACTCCAGCTTTTTTCCAAGAAAATTCCAAAGCTTCCACTTTTTTTGGGGGGGGGAGGGAAGCAATTGGAGTTAAATGACTTTTTTATTTACCTGGATAAATGGTTTTCTTTTATATCTTCTGTGTGGGTTCATTGTAGAACTGCTATTTGATCAAGCCTTGAATATAGAGCTTGGGGTCTTCCTTGCTCTCCCAAATGACAAAGTGATCACAAGTTAACTAGAATTTGTTCATAGCCCCTAGACTAATAATAAAGCTATTTTCTGGGGAGAGCAGAATGGTAACCTCCAGTCCCAACCTCCCGTTTCCCCTCCTGGTCGGAATGAAAGTCTTCCTTGGAAAAGGGTGAAGAGAAAAGTTAGAAATGTCTGCACTGTCTCCCTTTGAGACACATAAAAAGACAATCTCTTGAAACACAGAGGACTTCATTATATACATGGGGCTCCATTCCTCTTACTTCCATTAAAAAAAAATCCTTGACCTTGACTCCTAGGTTTCACTCAGCTCCCTGGAACTACCACTGACCTTCCAGAAAAACTAATTGCTCTTTTCTCACTACCCATTCATTCCTAAATGCCCTTTGATCTGGCTTCTGCCCCCTACCACTTTACTGATGTCTCTCCAAGATCACCCTTTTAATTGTCAAATCACAAAATCAAAGACATTCAAAATTAATTGGAATTCAGCACTCCAATTACCTGAAAAATCAATCAATAAATAAATGTATTTATTAAGAGCCCATAATGTGCCAGGGACTGTTTTCCCAGGTACTCTGAAAAGCAAAGGTAACAGTGAGAACAACTCCTGTCCCTCAAATGCAGAAAATACAAAGGAGTCAATTTAGGTGTGATATCCAGAAAAGCTTCCTAAAAGGGAAAGCTTGTCCAGAAGAGGGATGGACACCCTTAAGAAGGGAATGGGTTCCCCTCACCCCCAACCACCCACCTAGGAGGTCTTCAAGTAGAGGCTGGATAGATACTTATTGGAGGTATCATAGAGAAGCTTCCATGTCCATATGGGTTGAGCAAAGTGACATTTTCTGTGATTTTGTAATTCTTTGGGGGAAAAAAAAATTGTACACATGTAACAATCCTCCCTCTACCTCCTCCCTCCTCCTCATGGCTACCACAGATGTGGAGCCAGATTGCTGCTCACGCCTCTGGAAGGAGTCTGCTCTCAGGGTTCAAAAGCAAGTGGCATAAGAAGCAAGCAAATGTGTCTGTGCCCTGGATCCCCATTTTTTCCTTCTCCAATATCTTTCTTCATATCACTGTTTGAATCATGCATGTGCTAATTAATAACAATGTGACTATAAAAATCACTTAGCCTTTTTAAGACTCATGTTCTTCACTTCTAAAGGAATTGTACTAGATTAAGGGTGCTTAATTATTTTGGGGATCTTAGACCCTTTTGGCAGTCTGGTGAAGTCTATGTATTCCTCAGAATAATGGGCTTTTAAATATATATATATAGAGAGAGAGAGAGAGAAAATTGAATGAATAAAACACTTATTAAGTACTTATTGTGTGCAAAGCTCTAGGAATGCAAATTATATATATATATATATATATATATATATATATATATATATATATAGTTCCTGTTCTTAAGAATCTCACATTCTAATGGGGAAGAAACAGTTATATGAAAAATTTCACCTGAAAGTTAGAAAGCATTCCCATGATGCAAAGCAGAGACAATGTCTCTTCTTTAATGCCATTATTGATAAAATAGTATCAGTTTCTGATTTTGGAGCATTTGATAATGCTAAGGACTTTGCTTCCTTTCCAAGTCTTCAGCAGCTGAGATTGTATTTGAATTATAATTATAGAAAATACTCAATTTTAATTAATGTTTAGCAAAAGATAAAGATGTTGTGGGCGGGGGTGTTCTCCTTCCTTCTCATGGATCTCCTTAAGTCTATCCAGAGGTTTCTGGACCTCAGATTAATATCCCCTGGACTAGAAGACCTCAAATAGCCTTCCCAGTTCTGTATCAGTGACCAGAGAATTCAGAGCACAGAGCAACTGACTTGAACTTATTGAGGACCCCTGCTGTTGGCTGTGGGTTATAATCATTTTTCCCCCAGCCAAAGGAAAATGGAGCTAGAGCTGAAAGAAAGGGAGATCAGAGATCATCTAGTTCAAGCTCTTCATTTTATGGTTGAGGAAACTGAGGCTCAAAGAATTGAAGACTGACTATCCCAAGGTCACACAGATTGGTTTCCAAGGTAGCATTTGAACTCAGGTATTCTGTCACCTTTTTTACATCCTTTAGTTGCCACTCCTTTTGATTTCTGAAGTTATTGGGAATCTTCCTTAATGTGGAACAATTAGAACTTCCCTCACTCTCTCAACTACTACAGCATTCTCCTCAAAAAAAATTCTCCCGCCCATCCTTAGATATCTCATAGAATCAGAACTCTCAGAATGATAAGGAACTTTTTCTCTTTTTGGTTGAGATCTATGATTTACATCAGTTTGGAGGATTCGGGGTATAGAAATTCTCTCCCTTGCTATATAGATCAAGAATTCAGCTATAACCCACAGGGTGAGAGGATGTCTGGAGGGCAGCAAAATTCTACAATCTGTTGCACAGTAAATATTCAAAGAATTCATCTTCTTGGCTCTAAAACCAATCCAGTCTCTATAAACAGTGTTACATCTGGAAGGGCCAATCCCATGGAGAATATTCATGCTGGAGGGGCCCTTTGTATGTAAATAATCAATACTAGAGAGCCTTAAAACTCTGAATGTCAGAGCTAGGTGGAATCTTAGAACACAAAATGTCAGAGTGAGAAGAGACTTTCAAACACAGAAAGTTAGAATATGGGATGTCAAGAGCTGGAAAGGATCCTGGAACAACGAATGTTACGGATGGACTCAAACTCTTGATAATATGTATACCTACAAATAAACTTTTAAAAACTGGACCTGTAATTTTAATAGCACAGGGAAATGCCAGCATAGAGGGGTACCTGCTATGGAATTTAACGGTCTGTGGCACTGAGAGCATCAATGACCTTTACAAGATCAAACAGCCAGGGAGGACTTGATTCCAGGTGATCCTGAGCTCAGACAAGCTCACAACTCTCTACTGTATACCAATAAAGTGAGGATGACTCATTGCCTGTTATCTCCTCCATTGGATTGTAAGTTCCTCTAGGGAAGGGACTGTTTTTGACTCTTTTTGTATCTCCGATGATTAGCAGAGTGCCTGGTACAGAGCAGGCTCCCAATAACTGTTTATTGATGAATATAGCTTTTACTCTGAAGAACTGACAGGGAGTTGTCTTTTTGTCTTATCTCTTTCTACTTTGTCCTTTCCCCTTTGAAGGATGGGGGGAGTTGTCTGAAAGGGCCCCAGGAGGCTTTTTAAAAGAATTCCCCTTTTAAACGTCTCTTCCGCAAAGAGCTATTTTCTAGAATTGTTGAGTTATAATCCTCTTTATTGTGTGAGCTCTGGACTTAGTTTGAAGCCAGGTGACATAGTAGTAATAATAAGAATCATGGATATAACTCTTCATGATTTTCAAAGCGCTTTAATATATATTATTTCATTTGATTGTCACAGAAACCTTATGGGGAAGGTGGTGTGCAATAATATCCCAATGAAGAACTCATTTATAATTGTCTGATCAATTATAATATATTGTGCAATGGTATAATCACCCATAGGTGACTGCCCTAGAGCTACACAGCTAGTAAATATTGATGTAGGATTCCCACTATCCCTCCCAGCTGTTAAAATAAGAGATGTTCCAAGGGATGTGACTCCTCAACCTAGATTAAAATTCTGCTGCTCTATTACCAGAGTACCACAAGGAGGCGTCAAAACAGCTGAAATCCTACTTGCTCCCATTGCTCCACTGAGTCTTGCAGGTTATTTAATTCTAGCTCCCTTCCTTATTTTCTCCCTAAACTCTTGGTTTATGACACTTTCCCTTTGTTTACTTCCTGTCACAGAAGCCCCTGCTCCCTTGTTCTCAAATTGTTTTCGGATAATTATCTGACCCTGGTACACACAGAATGGTCCTAAGATTAACTTCTGGCGGGAGTAGGGACACAAAAGGGGCTTCTGTGTTTCTGTCTGGACAATCACCCCCCAGTGATGACTGACAGATCTCAGTCCCACCTTTCTTCTTTATCATCCATCAAAATATATTACCGGGAATGCTTTAGCCTAAAATGGAGCCATCCTATTCTTTCTCCCTTAATTGTCTCTCTGAAGAGATGTCCTTGCAAAGTGTGCTATTGGAGGTAGGGAGGGTGAGAGGAAGTAGTGTAGAGCCAGAAGTGGTGGCCATGGGACAATTAACAAATTAATTAATTGTCAAATAGGAAGAGAGCATATCACATTCCCAAGTGGGCCCAAATAAAATTTAAATATAATTGGGAAAGATTTATCAAACTGAATAAATATACAATAGAATTTAGATATTAATATGACATTTTTTTCTAAATTAATAAGTAGCCTGCAAGGATCTTTATGGACAATTATGGTACAGTAACCTCCATTTTTAATTGAATTTGACATGACTATTTCATTTTTTTTAATTAAAGCTTTTCATTTTCAAAATATATACATGGATAATTTTGACATTCCTCCCTACAAAGCCCAGTGTCTACTTTTTCCCTCCTTCTCCCCACCCCCTTCCCCAATTGGTAAGTGATTCAATATATGTTAAACATGTGAAATTCCTCTATACATATTCCCACATTTATCATGCTAAACAAGAAAGATCAGATCAAAAAAGGAAAAAGTGAGAAAAAAAAACAAAATGCAAGCAAACAACAACAAAAAAGTGAAAATACTATGTTGTGATCCACATTCAGTTCTACTGTTCTCTCTCTGGGTGCAGATGCTCTCTCCATCACACCACCATTGAAACTGGTCTGAATCACCTCATTGTTGAGGTGCCACATCCATCAGAATTGATCGCTGTATAGTCTTGTTGTTGCCATGTATAATGACCTTCTGGTTCTGCTCATTTCACTCAGCATCAGTTCGTGTAAGTCTCTCCAAGTCTCTCTGAAATCTTTCTGTAGGTCATTTCTTACAGAACAATAATATCCCAAAACATTCATATACCACAATTTACTCAGCCATTCTCCAACTGATGGGCATCCACTCAGCTTCCAATCTCTGGCCACTACAGAGGGCTGCCACAAACATTCTTGTACATACAGGTCCCTTTCCCTTCTTTAAGATCTCTTTAGGATACAAGCCCAGTAGACACTGCTAGATGAAAGGATATGGAGAGTTTTATAGCCCTTTGGGCATAATTCCAGATTGCTCTCCAGAATGGTTGGATCCGTTCACAATTCCACCAACAATGTATCAGTGTCCCAGTTTTCCCACATCTCCTCCAACATTTGTCATTATCTTTTCCTGTCATCTTAACCAATCTGACAGGTGTGTAGTGGTATCTCAGAGTTGTCTTAATTTGCATTTCTCTGATAAATAACGATTTAAAGCAACTTTTCATATGAGTAGAAATGTTTTTAATTACTTTATGTGAAAATTGATATGACTATTTTAAAGCAATTAATTATCTTAGTGATCAGTGAAGTTCTGGGTACCACAGTTTAGAAAGCACATTGATGTTCCATTAGATCAGCAGCTCCTTGAAGTCAGGGATTGTCTTTTGTATCCCCAACCCCTTAGTACAATGCCTTAAACATGTAATAAATGCTTAATAAATGCATATTGACTAATAGGGCATGTTTTTTTAAAAGTCCTTGATTCAGGAGGGGGAGGGGAAGAATGATAAACAGACTGGGTTCAATATTGAATTACAGCTCTGCTACTCATTAAGTATTTGATCTTGGGTAAATCATCTCTTTTTAATTTCTTTAATTGTAAAATGTCAGAATCAGACTTTTGTTTGATCATTTTTCAATTATGTTCCACTCTTCACAACCCCAATTTAGGGTTTTCTACCAGAATAGCTTGCTATTTTCTTCTCCGATTCACTTTACAGACAAGGAAACTGAGGCAAACACAGCGAAGTGACTTACGCAGGGTCACACTGCTAGTGTCTGAAGCTGGATTGAACTCACATCTACACTGTTGGAGTAGAGATACAGTTGTTCTGAAAAAGATGTGGAAGTCTTAATGAACCAGAAACTCAATATGAATCAGCAGTGTGAGGGGGCATCCAAAAATGCTGCTACATTAAGAGAGGCAGGGCTTCCAGAGACAATACCCTCACACCCTATTGCTCTCATCAAGCCTCATCTGGAATATTTTGTTTAGTTATCAGTGCTTTGGCTAAATAAGGATCTTAATAAGCTAAGTGAAGGTCCAGAAAAGAAAGGCCGCGATGGTGAAAGTCCATGTCATATGAGGGTTGGTTGAAGGAAATGGGTATGTTTAGCTTACAGAGGGGAACACTAGGGATGAGGTTGGGTTTATAGATCAAGGTTGACTTCAAGCAGAAAGAAGCTTTGCGTTTGGACAAGAAGGCAGAACCAAGAGTAAGTTGGAAAGAAGGCAACTGAGACTGAGGTTTGCAGTTCCAATTGTTCAGTGATGAAAAGAGCCATCCTACACCCAAGAGAGGACTGTGAGAACTGATTGTGGTTCACCACATAGAATTTTCACTCTTTTGTTGTTGTTTCCTTTCATTTTGCTTTCTTTCTGTTTTTTTCCTTCTTGATCCAATTTTTCTTGTGCAGCAAGATAACTATATGTGTGTGTCTCTGTGTGTAGATATATATAATATATATATATATATTGGATTTAACATATATTCTAATATATTTAACATGTATTGGATTACCTGTCATCTAGGGGAGGGGGTGGGAAGAAAGAGGGGAAAATTTGGAACAGAAAGTTTTGCAAGGATCAATGTTGAAAAATTACCCATGCATATGTTTTGTAAATAAAAAGCTTTAATAAAATATAAAAGACTTAGGTTTGGCATGAGGAATAATTTCCTACCAAGAAGAGTTGTGTACCAGATGGATGGTACTTTAGAATTATGTGGGATCCCCATCCTGGAGATCTTCAAGCCCAGGTTGGATCACCCCTGTCCAGTATATTACAGTAGGGATTCTTTTCATGACTGAATTAGAATCAATGATTGTTGAACTTCCTTCCAACACAGAAAGGAATTTCTATGAGCCTGTGATTCTCTTTAAATTTGTTCTGCTAATCTCCAGGGGTCAGAACCAAGTGAAATGGATAGAAGCCTCAGAAACACAAATCTAGCCTTCAAGTCTCCCAACAATCATAATTATCCAAAAATAAAATGGGCTTTCTTGGAAGAGAATGAGTCTCATTAGACCTCATTAGAGATCTTCAAACTAAGACCTGGTTGACTGTTAAAAGGAAAATTCTTTGCTCAGGCTTTTGCCCTGATTAGCAAGGAAAAATTGGTAGGGGAAGGGCAATAATTTAAAAAAAACGCCAAGGCAGAAACAAAGCATTGGTCACTGAGAATCAGCCCCAGGAATTCAAACAGACTGAGTCTCCACAGCTGTGGATCATAGCATCTGAAGGAGTTGCAGGGCAGCCTTTACTGATACAGGTGTTGCAGAGGGGGAATGAGATCAATTGGAGGCAGAGGGAAGAGGTCAGACAAAGCAAAGGCCTCTCAGGAGAGAGGTTAGAGAACAGCAATGGCCTCTCAGTCTCCTTGTATCATCCTCTCATAAGAGTAGATCCATTATGCAGGTCTGGGTTGGCTCTCCAGCAGCCACTGGCTCCCATGTATACCAACTAATTCTGATAAATATACATTATAAAGGGGATGGGTTATCACATCCCTGCTGCACCCCAGTTAGACTTGCAGGCAACTCTAAAGATAATTGGATGGGCTAGTGTTATCTCAGAGACAGATTACAATCCAGGCGAGGGCCGTCTTGACCTATATCTGGCCACTGGACCCAGATGGCTCTGAAGGAGAAAGTGGGATAAAGACTTGTCTAGTCCTTCCTCCCTTAAATCCAATTCATTTGCATGCCATGACATCACACCTCCATGGTGTCATGGTCCCCTTCAAGAATGAGGGACAAACAACAACCACCAGTACAATAGTAATCCAGGCAGATCCAGATTTCTAAACTGATTTCTAAAAAAAGGATACAAGCAACATATAGCTGCTCTTTCCTCCATGAGTCTTAACACATCCTGCACCCACACTGAGGAGCTGTCGCCCCATCTGTAAGGGGAATGGGAAATCATGGGTTCATCCAAATTTACTTGGCAGTAGTAACTAAATTCCACATAATAATTAAATATAACCATATGATCATATATTTCAAGTCAACCAACATTTATGAAGCATTTACTACGTAGCAAGCACTTTCCTTAGTCCTAGGGATACAGAGGAAGGATAGACTTCAACTGAAACTTGAAGGAGGCCAAGAGTTGGAGGTGGGGAGGGAGGAGAGAGAGAGAGAGAGAGAGAGAGAGAGAGAGAGAGAGAGAGAGACAGAGAGAGAGAGAGAGACAGAGAGAGAGAAACAGAGAGAGACACAGAGAGAGAAACAGAGAGAGAGAGAGACAGAGACACACACACACACACACAGAGAGAGAGAGAGGGAGAGAGAGAGGGAGAGAGAGAGAGAGAGAGAGAGAGAGAGAGAGAGGAAAGAAGCTATGGATGTTAGAATTGGTCATCTATGGACTGTAACAGGGCTGAATGCCAGTTAGTCATTTGGTAGGCATTTATTAAATACCACTATATGCCAGGCGCTGTCCCAAGTGCTGAAGCTATAAAGATTCCAAAAGCAGAATGAACTTCCTTGGAAAGGAATGAGCTCTCCCTCATTAGAGGTCTGCATATAAAAAATTAGAGTACCACAGTGTATCTCAAGTCAAACCAATAAGCATTTATTAAGTGCCTTTTATAGGCTAGGCACTGTACTAAGTTCTGGCAACACAAAAGAAGGCAAAAAACAAAAAAATAACAACAAAAAGTCTTATCTGCCCTCATGGAGTTTACAGTCTAATGGGGAGACCACATGCAGACAACCATGTATGACCAATTTCTGAATTTAGGGAGACAACTATAGGGACCAAGAGAGCCAGAGACTCAGTATCACCTACTAGGGGTCAGAGATCAGCAAATTTTAGAATATACTAAGAAAAGAAAGATTATCTGATATTTGCCTAGGGCTTTAAAGTGTACAAATTGTCCCATTCCTCATCTCATTTAATCCTCACCATAAGTTTGTGACACAAGCACTGTAATATCCATTTTACAGATAAAGAACCTACAGCTCAGATTGGTTATTGGATCTGCCCAGGGTCATAGAGCTAAGTAAATGTCAGAGGCAATATTGGAACCCAGGTCTTCCACAGCTGGTTCCAAGTCAAGTATTTGGCAACCAGGCCACCTCTGACCTCAGCCTAAAAGCCAGTTACCTCCCCCTGTTTCTCCTCAGTTCTGATATTTAGGTGCTGAATTCCGAGAAAAGTATTATGATCAGCAAGGATTATGCCTTAGCTAAGAGCTACTACGTTCATATACATTGAGCTTGTAAAAAAAAAAAAAAAAAAATCCTGGGCTCTTTCATAGGGAATCACTGACTAAGTGGAAGGCTAAGGTCTATTTTTTTTCTTATCAATATTCATCTATTGACTCCTCTGCTGTCTGTTTGTATCATTTCTCAGAAACTAGATTTTGAATCTAACTCTTTTTGAGTGGAGAAGAATTCCAGAGAGGGCCTTGAATTAATCCTGCCCTAACTGATAAGCACCAACTATTCCCAGTGGGACAAGCCCATGGAACTGTAATGTATCATGCAGCTGCGGATGCCTGATTGACTGCTATCCAGGGGCAACTTGAGTCTTGAATCCTCTAATAGGCTTAAAAGCTTTAGAACTTAGTTCTCTTCAGAGGATCAAACTGACAAGTATAAAGACAGATGCTGTACTAAGAATATTTACCAAAAGAAAACTGAAAAAGACTTTTATTGGCACATACTACATTGGAATCTTACTTCATGGTAGCAAGATTAAAATCTGGGGACCAAGTGGAAAATGAGCCCTTGCTTTTTGGGGTGAGGGTGGGGCGAGGATACTCCTGAATAAAAGAAAGGACTGTTTGAAAAAGATTCAAACAGAGAGGAAACATTATAGGCACAGATAAAATCAATGCAATTAAAATTAGAAGGAAAACAGTTAACTGGGAAAAAAAATCTTTGAGGTAAATTTCTCTGATAAAAATCTGATATTCAAAATACATTGGAAATTAATGCAGATATATATAAGATCAAGGGTGATTCTTAATTAACAAAATATCCAAAGGATATGAATAGGCAATTTTCAAAAGAAGAAAAGCAAACTATGGGTGACCATTTAAAAAATGCACCATTGCCTAAACTAATCATTGAAATAAAAATTAATGCAGTTATGAGAGTCTGTCTCACACCTATCAGATTGAAAAAGATGACAAGGAGAGGATGAAAAAAATTTAAAAATTAAAAAGGGGAAGGAGAGAGGTTGTTTGGAAGAGAGGGTCTATGGGAGGATAGATACTGTTAGTGAAGCACTAATTTGATCCAACCATTATGGAAAGTAATTTGGAACAATTCCCCAAAAAGTTATTAAACTATGTATGTCCTTTGACCCATGATACCACCATTAAGCATATACCCTAAAGAAGTCAAAAACAGGAAAAAAAACCCATGCATAAAGAAATTTAAGGCAGAACTTTTTGTTGTAGTAGTAAAAACCAAAACAAAGTAGGTGTTCACTAATTAGGAAATGGCTGAACAAATTACAGAATTTTTCCCACCACAAATTTTGTTTTCAATAAAAATTAGATAATAATAATAGCTGGTTTCCAGGTGATGCAGTGAATAGAGCACTGGTCCCCAGAGTCAGGAAGAGCCGAGTTTGAATTTGACCTCAGCTTAATAGCTATGTGACCTTGAGCAAGTCACTTAAGCCCTTGTTTGACTTAGTAAAATGGCTGTGAAAGGAAATGACAAACCACTTCAGTATCTCTACCAAGAAAACCCTAAAGTCATGAATAAACATGACTGAATAACAACAACAATAAAATAGCTAGTATTTAAATAGCACTTTAAAATTTACCAAAAAAAAATATACACACATATATTTACATACAGATATATATATATATATCCATAATATGTATAATCACACAACTAGAAAGCGTCTGAGACAAGATATGAATTCTTGATTCTAGACAATTAAAAAATCTGGGAATATTCACTGGAAAGTTTCAAGCTGACCAAAAGTGAACAAATATATCCTTTCCCAAAGAAAAGTAGAAGCAAAGACCAAATGAATTCACCACACATCAGATAGAAAATAAAGGAGCATGAAAGGGCACTTCTTCCCCTGCCAGGCAATTCTCTTGGGCAAGAAGAAGTAATGAACCTGAAGGAATTAGGCTTGATTCAATCTGTCTAATCCAACAAGTATTTATTATTCCTGCAACCAAGAGTCCAGGGAAGATGGTGAAACAATGGATTTAAAGCCAGAGACTCTAAAATTCAAACTTCAGCTCTGCCCTCTATGACCTGTATGAGCAAGGTCACTTGACCTTTCTGGGTCTCAGTTTCCTCATCTGTAAAATGAGAAGATTGGGCTAAATGACCTCTTCCAGCTCCAAATTTATGATACAATGAGAAGCTTCCTATATTGAAAACTATCCAAAGAGGGAATGAGCTATCTTATGGAGCAGCAAGGTTCCCTTGAGTCATGTCTTCTGCTAGAGTCTGAATGTTTGCTTTTCCAAGATAGTGTAGACCCTGAACTAAATGACTTCCAAGATTCTTTCCACTCAGGAGATTCTTTAATTCCACAAAAGCTCTTTGAATTGTTCAACCCCTAGAAAACCATGTATCACAAACCTTCTATTTGGCCAAAGCTTTTGTGGAGGATGTAGTCATTGGGTGGGAAAGAACAAAGTATTCACCAGGGCTTTTTGCTGATACTGTTGCAAGATCTTCAAATGTTTCCTTGAAAACCCATTGTACACAACGCTCCCAATATTAGAAGGCCAAAAGGGGACCAATCATCCAAAGCATAGTATATGGTTTACAAGTTCAACAAGGAGAAACAAAAGAGAGAGAATCTGTAGTAAAGAAAGAACTGGATTTAGATCTCACTTCTGACACTTAGTCATTGTGTGCTCACGAATGGGCAAAGCACACAATCCTTCTGAACCTTGGCTTATTCATTATAAAATATGAGAGGGGGGCAGCTAAACTGGGTCTGGCATTAGGAAGCCCTGAATTCAAACCCACCTTCAGACACTTACAAGTTTTGTGATCCCTAATCTTAGTTTTCTCATCTGTTAAATGTGGATAATAACAGTACCTTCCTCCCAGGGTTATTATGGGAATCAAATGAAATAATCACAAAGGGTTTAGCACAATGTCTGGCACACAGTAAGCACTATATAGGCATTTGCTATGATGATGATGATGATGATGATGATGATGATGATGATTACTGAAATAGATGCCAAAGGAAAGACCCACATATTCCACCTTGGTGACTTTCTCAAAACTGCTTATCCCAAGAAAATAAATTTAGATCATAAGAGCAACTATTTAGAGGCAGAAGGGACCTTGGAGGTCAATGAGTTCAACTCCTCATTTTACAGATGAGGGAACTGAGGCACAGAGATGTTAAATAACTTGGCCACAGTAACACAGCTGGTGAGTATATTAGGAAGGATATGAAATCAGATTTTTCTGATTTTGAGTTCAGCCAGCTACTCTAGGCCAAAGAAGGGTTGTGAGCAAGTCTAAAATCATCTGTAAAATAAATAGTAATGGCTAGCATAAATGGCTAGCATAGTGATGTAATGTTTGCAAAGCATTATAGGTTATTTCATTTAATCCTCACATAACCCTCTGAGATAGAGGGCATTATTATACCCCATTTTATAGTGGTGGTGGTGGTGGTGGTGATGATGATGATGATGATGAAGAGAAGAAAGAAAAGGAGGAGCAGGAGGAAGAAGAAAAGGAGGGAGGAGGAAGAAGAGGAGATGGGAGGAGAAAGAGGAAAAGTTCTTTTAGCTGGAAATGATCTGATTAAGCTATTTACAGCAAAGTGTGAATTACTGATAACCTAATGTGTTAACTCTTACAAGAGTGTTGCATCACTTTTTCCCTTGTTGTGTTAATCAATTTGAGTTTGTATGTAGAAATATTCTCTTAGGGATTAAATGTTCATAAAACACTTTGCATGTTTATCCTGAGAAGTAAAGTGGGAATATTAAAAAAAAACACAGCTCTTAAAATACCAGGTCCTTATAGAACATAGATGAGACCGTATTGTATATAATGATTTAAAAGCTAGACTTAGAGGTCTGAAGAACAGCATACAGATCTGCCTCTGATACTTCCTGACAATATGATCATGAAGAAATCATTTAACTTGTCTCAATCTCAATTATTTCTTCTATTTTAAAAAAAGGAATAATAATACTTGTCATACCTACTTAATACAGTTGAAATGAGACTTAATGAGATAATATATACAAGTGGCTTTGCAAATTTTAAATAGATATATAAATCTTTATTGTATTATCTCAATAATCATATGACAAAAGAAGGCACATTCAAGATTCCAAGAATCTTTTTTTGCATAATTTTGTTTGACCCACAAAAAGAATTCTATGAGCTAAATGTAACAGATATTATCCCCATTTTATTTATTTTTTCTTAATTCTTTTTAATCAAAGCCTTTTATTTTCAAAATATATATACATGCATAATTTTCCAACATTCAATCTTATAAAACCTTGTGTTCCAAATTTTTCCCTCCATTCCCCTCATCCCTTTCCCCAGTTGGCAAGTGATCCAATGTATATTAAAACATGTGCAATTCCTCTATACATATTTCCACAAATATGCTGAACAAGAAAAATCAGATCAAAAAGGGAAAAAATGAGAAAGAAAACAAAAAGCAAGTAAACAACAACAAAAAGAGTGAAAATACTATGTTGTGGTCCACACTCAGTTCCCACGGGTCCTCTTTCTGGGTGCACATGGCTTTCTTCATCACAAGACCATTAAAACTGATCTGAATCACCTCACTGTTTGCGAGAATTGATCATCATCAGAATTGATCATTGTATAATCTTGTTGCTTTTGTGTACAATGATCTCCTGGTTCTGCTCACTTCACTTAGCATCAGTTCATGTAAGTCTCTCCAGGCATTTCTGATATCATCCTGCTGATCATTTCTCATAGAACAATAATATTCCATAACATTCATTTACCATAACTTATTCAGCCATTCTCCAATTGATGGGCATCCACTCAGTTTCCAGT
Source organism: Sarcophilus harrisii (assembly GCF_902635505.1). Classification (NCBI taxonomy): domain Eukaryota; kingdom Metazoa; phylum Chordata; class Mammalia; order Dasyuromorphia; family Dasyuridae; genus Sarcophilus; species Sarcophilus harrisii. The sequence goes on along the minus strand of NC_045428.1, from coordinate 557,747,233 downwards.
TTCTTGCCACTACAAAAAGGGCTGCCACAAACATTTTTTATACAAGTGGGTCCCTTTCCCTCCTTTAAGATCTCTTTGGGATACAAGTCCAGTAGAAACACTGCACAGTTTTGATAGCCTTTTGGGCATAGTTTCCACTTTTTAAAGTTTTTTTTTTGCACTGTAATGTAGGTATTGTGAGTAGCCAATATGCCAGTGTTTTGTTTACATATAGTTATGTGGGTCATATTTTCTCCTTTATTAAATTGTGAGCTCCTTGAGGGCAGGATTTTTTCTTTATATTCTGAGCACTTGTTCAGTATCTGGCATGTAGTAGGTGTTTAATAAATACCTGTAAAAAAAAAAAAAAAGAGCAGGGAAGTTCCAACTCTCTTCAGTCATGATGAGGCTCTACAAGCATTAAATTGTTTCAAGCATTTCTGACTTCCAGCTCTGAGAGGGAAGATGGAAGAAGCTAATTCCACTTCAAGTTACAGACCCTAGAGAACATAAGGAAAGTCAACAGTTTTCATCATGTCCCTATCCCTAGTCTTCCATAATAGAAACTTGGGGAGTTTTGCCCTTATGTAATGGGCTGAAGCTGAGCAAATACACTGAGGTCCAGTCAGAGCACTTGAGGCTAATTAGCAATTGGATAATACTCTATTAATATATTCTTGGAGAAAGAATGGCCCCGCCCACTCTGTGCAAGTTTGACGGGTTGTATAGGTGGATGGAGTGTGAGAGCCAAAGGCACTGCTGGCCGGATTCGTGTAGCAATTGCTCTCACTTTGTATCGCCATTCCTCTTCATCTCCACAAAGAACAAAGATCAAGCATTTTCCCTTATTCTGACTCTGGCTGATTTTAATATACTCTGGGTGCTAAATGCGGTCATCACACCCTTGGATGAAACCCAGGATTCTATTAGTTGAGCTGAGTTATCTCATTCCCAATGAGACAGCTCCTTTATTCTGTATTATCCAATATATATTCTTCTCTGGATACCTTTTCTGATTTTTGGTTAGCTGTTGACTTGGATTAAGTTTTTTTTGGGCTAATTTCTATGTGTGTTCATTATAAAACTGGTATTTGGTGGAGAAAAAGTCAAGTCTTGGATAGATATCTTAGGGTTCCATTCTCTTCAGTAAGAGAAATCAGAAGTTAGTTTAAACCTGATCATATTCCCCTTGACTAATAATATTTAAGGAAGAACATAGATATACTTTTAGTCTGTTACATACATCTCCAGCTTCCAGGCCCAACTTCCTCTTTCGCTCCAGGCAGGAAGAAAAGTCTCCCTTGAAGAAGGTAGGGGAAGAAGGGCACTCAGGATCTTAAATTCCTAGCTTCTTCTTCTGTTTCTTTCCCTGACTCCAGATTACCAATGATGGCTGCCAAAGGAAAAGTGGGGTACACAGAGATAGCCCCTCTTCACCTGCTGGAAGAACAACAGATTGCTCCCCGAGTCCCAAGTTAGAGGCTTAAAACACAGGAACCTTTCTATATTATTCTTGTATATCTTAAGGACAAAGAAGAGAATTGAGAGTCTATTCAATTTCCTTCTAAAGAAAGATTTAGCATCGACAAGAATCAGAAAAGTCTAGAACGGTCACTTGCCATACCATAAAGAAACTCCACAGCCCAAACCTTTCTATCACGCTGTTGAACCTAACAGGTAGTCAGAGATCCAAACAAACAGCTCAGGAAAATGAAACATGTGCTATTTCCAATATATGCATACAATTCCAATAGGAATGATGTCACAGGCTTTATATAATGTTACCGATCATGTTTGGGCAAGAATCACAACTGCTAGTGACTTGCACTTGGGAACTTGTGATGAAAGAAGTGATCACACTTATACTTGTATCTCTCACTTGAGAGAAAAGCTGAAAGAAACTTTTTATTCATGCTCTGAGACAGAAAGCACATGCCTGGCAGCAGCCCACTGAACTTTCACATGGGTCTCCTGTGTATGTTCCCAGGACTGAATTTTCATTGTAATACTGTGTTTTCTATTTTTTTTTCCATTATTTTCTATGACTAACCTGAAAAGTTTTTGAAGGCAGAATTTTGTCTTCTGTAAATTTTTGCACTACTCACATCATTTTAAAAAAATGTTAAAAAAAATTAACTTTAAAAAATTTCCAGCCATCAATAAGCCTAGACTAAATCGAGGAAGCATAAAATTATGAAATGTGGAAAGAGTTTGGGGTTTGAGTTTAGGAAGACCTAGATCCAAATCTTGTTTGATTTATTTACTAGGAAACTATAGGAAATATTATATCCTCAGTGACTATAAAATGAGGGGTTTCAATTAGATAAACCTTATGGTCCCTTCCAACTCTTCTATGTTCTATATATCTTCCAGCTCTGACATGATTCTGGAGCTTCTTCCGGCACTAACATTAGATGTTGTAACAATCTGTCCTAGTTGATGAGTGCCTTGAGTGGCCCTCTATGTCAAGGATGGAACCATATCACTTTATATTCTCTGCTTAGAGTTGCTTGGTTGTCCTTCATTCTAGAAGAAGACTCAAATGACATCACACGGCTGATGAGCCCCATGCAAGGGCTACAGATCACACAAATAATTTCTATGAACATTTGGGGTGGATTTTAACATTTTGTGCATCTCACATTTCTTTTGAGCTGTTGCCATTTGCTCATAAAGCACAGCAGCTTCTCTGATGAAAACATGCCATGCTAGGCAGTCTTGTGCCAGCGTCTCCAATGTCGTGCTATCAATTCTAAAGTTCTTAAGAGAGACCTCGAAGGTGTCCTTATATCATTTTTTCTGACCACTGCTTGAATGCTTGCCCTGTGTGAGTTCTCCATAAAATTGTCTTTTGGTAAGTGTACATTTGGCATTGAAACAACACGACCAGCCCCACAGAGTTGCGCCCTCTGCAGGAGAGTTTGGATGCTTGGCAGTTTAGTTGGAGAAATGACCTCAGGGTCGGATTATCTTATCTTGCCAGGAAATCTTCAGAATCTTCCTGAGACAATTCAGTTTCCCTAGGGAGTAGACACAGGTGTATCTCATCTCCTCCAGACTTCCTCTCAGACCAGCAGCAGATGAAGCCTCTCGCCTGGTTTTGGCGTGACAGAACCCACCAATATCTGGAGTATAACACATTTTCAGAAGAAGGCACTTTGGGAGAAGTTCAGGAAAGATCTGTGGTGGTGGAGGTCTCTCTTAGTCATTGCTAGCAAGATTCGTGTCAGAATCCTCCTTGATAGACTGACTGATCCTTCATCTGGAAGACAGTCATCTACCCGAGAGCGGGGAGAGAGCCTCCTAACTGGCTTGAGACGGAGTGCAGGGATAGTCGGTAAGGGGCTTATTGTCCCACAATTCCAGGAAAAATGTCAGGAGAAGACCGCGGTCTGGATCGGACCAAGTCTGGTCACAAGAACTTAGCGAAAATTGTGTCAAGATTTCGTTGCCCAGAAAAGCCCATCAGTATGTCTGTCAGTTTCACGACGCCATGCTTTCTGGGTAATGGATGATGCTCTGCGCCTTCCCAGTCACCAGTGGGATGAAACAGGAGCGGGGGGGCGCGGGGGGGGGGGCGGGGGGGGGGGGGGGGGGGGGGGGGGGGGGGGGGGGGGGGGGCTGGCTCCCACGCTTTCAGGACCAACATGGCGACAAGGGCAGCAGCGACACTTGATGGTAAATAGGCTTTAAAGCCAAAATTAAAGCGAAAGGAGCATTGGGGCGTGATTATTTTATTTGCAGATGATCGCGCGCTGATACAGCCTCGGAAGCTGAGATGTAACAAAGTGTGGGTCGACTCTGAGGCTTGTGCCGCTGTCTTTGGCTCTGCCCACGGATGTTCTCTCTAGCTGTCTGTGTTCTGAGCACGTTCTGATCTTCCCGGTTCTGGGATTAAGCGCCTACTATGTGTCAGGCACTACCAAAAAAAAAAAAAAAGATACAAAAAAGTAAAAAAAAATTCCTATTCTCAAGGAACTTAAAAGATACAATTTACAAATCACAATGATTGCTTAACTAATGTTTTTTTTTCTTTTTTTCTAACGTACTTCATCTTTCCCTCACAAACAATCCGCTGCAAATCCTCTACAGGAACCTTTCCCACGCATGCTCAGCTCGTCAATTACTGCTGCGCCTGCGCAAAGTCCTCTCCTCTTCCGCCCCTCCCCCCCAGCTCCGGCGCTTTCTCTACATTTGCGTCAGGCGGAGCTTCGAGAGGGAGCGGCCGCTCGTCTCAGGAAATACGTCACTGGCGGAAAAGCCTTGCACCGGATGTTTTAGGAGTCACTTCCTTGTTTTTGCCGGAAGTTATCCGGGCAGCTGAGAGACTCGCCGCGATGGCGTCGGGAGTGGAGACTGAGGTGGTGGGAGTGCTGACGGGGGGCGTGGGGGAAGCAGGAGGCCCGGGCGGTGGGGAGGCCGTGGGCGCGGGGCTCTCTGTGCCCCGGCTGACTCTCCCTTCTGCGTCGCAGACTCGCCCGGAGACCCTGGAGGAGGAGGAGGAGGAGGAGGAGGAGGAGGAGGAGGAGGAGGAGGAGGAACGGCCGCTGACGGCGGCCGAGGCGCTGGCTGCCCAGAAGCGAGAAGAGAGACTGAGGAAGTTTCGGGAGCTGCACATGAAAAGAGTAAGTCGGGCCTCGGAGGTGGGGAGAGGGGCGGCGGCTTGACCTGCCGCGGAGCCTCTGCGGTCCCGGAGGGCCGAGGCTGGGACGACCTTTCACCTCTCTGGAGTGGGGGAGGGGCGGGGCTCGAATACTTAAGTTCTTCCTTAGGCCTCAATTTTCTCCGCTGCAAAATGGGGTTGCCCCTGACGCTCAGACCGCGGGGGTGTTCGGAGGCCGTGTGTGGTAACGCGACAGGGCCCGCTCGCTGTTATTAACACGGATAATTAAGCGATTGACGAGGGGCAGCCAGCGTGACCGTTAAAGTTAAGAAGACCTGGCTTCCAATGCCTCCCCCGCCCCCCCACTTGCCGTGTCACCCGGGCCAGGCGCTTAACCTCTGGGAACCTCGGTTCGCTCAGCTGTCAAATGCAGGGGATGGGCTTGCTGGGGTTCGGACCCCAAATCTGCGTCCCATCAAGCATTTAGTAATAACGACCCGAATTTATATAGCGCTTTAAGGTTTGCAAAGCATTATGCACGGGGTGATCCTCCAAGCACCCCGGGAGGTCAGGCGCCTACTGTCTCCGATTCACAGATGAAGAAACAGAAGCTAAAGGTGGTCAGTTAATTTCTACATTTTGTTTTGTATTTGCCATTTCTTTTTTTTTTTTTTTTTTTTTTTTTGGCTGAAGCAATTGGGGCTAAGTGACTTGCCCAGGGTCACACAGCTAGGAAGTGTTCAGTGTTTGAGAACGGGTCCTCCTGACTTCAGGGTTGTCACTGGGCCATCCACTTGCCCCTGTTATTTCTTTTTGCTATATGATTTCTAAAATTATAGCGCAGAGCAGTTTAAAAGCAAAATGTCTCCCCTATAGCTCCCTTCCCAGTTGATTTCTGAGTACAAAAGAAGAATCAGAGGACTTAGATAGTTCAAGAAAATTGTCCCCCTCATTTTATCCTATCTAATAGAGCACTTAATGATGTTTAACAAATGCATGTGGACTGACTTTTAAAGAAAGTATCCACCCCTTCATTTTAAATAATCTTGCTAATAAAGACACCTGTTTTTCCTTTGTAAGAAGTGATAAGTGTACTCTTTTTATAATAAGTACTTGTAAAATAAGTACTATGTAGAAGTAAATTAGAAATAGATAAACTAGAAATTTTTTTCCATTTTTTTTATTATAATAACTTTTTATTGACAGAACCCATGCCAGGGTAATTTTTTACAACATTATCCCTTGCATTCACTTCTGTTCCGATTTTTCCCTCCCTCCCTCCACCCCCTCCCCCAGATGGCAAGCAATCCTATATATGTTAAATATGTCACAGTGTTTCCTAGATACAATATATGTGTGCAGAACCAAACAGTTTTCTTGTTGCACAGGGAGAATTGGATTCAGAAGGTAAGAATAACCCGGGAAGAAAAACAAAAATGCAAACAGTACATTCATTTCCCAGTGTTCCTTCTCTGGGTGTAGCTGCTTCTGTCCATCATTGAGCAATTGAAACTGAATTAGGTCTCTTTGTCAAAGAAATCCACTTCCATCAGAATATATCCTCATACATTATCGTTGTTGACCTATTTAATGATCTCCTAGTTCTGCTCATTTCACTCAGCAGCAGTTCCTGTAAGTCTCTCCAAGCCTCTCTGTATTCATCCTGCTGATCTAAAATAGAAATTTTGTATGGGAAGGTGTGGTGCTAGGTGCTGGTAAACTAGAAAAGGTCTCCGATGGCACTTGGTAGATGTTTAATTAGATGCTTGATTGGCAGTTGAATTGTGCTTTAAAGAATTTAGAATGTCCAGGAACATCTGTAATAAATTATTTATTTGATACTCATTTATAAAGGACTTTAAAAAGGCCATTTCTAAATTAAAAAAAAAAGTTGAACAGACTTAAGTGTAAATATGATATAAGATTTAGGTGTAAATCTTTTTTTTTTTTTTTTTTGGCCTAAAGCTAAGAGGTAAAGGTGAAGGTGAATGAAGAAAGTGTGTATTCTAGGAGAAGAAAGGGGAGGGGCAGCCTGATCCAGGGCTCTGATACTCAAGTTGATTGTATGAGAAGGAGCCTGGAGAGCCAGTGGGCTTGAAAGTAGAATTGGTGGCTTCTTAGAAAGGTAGGCTGAAGCCTGATTGTGAAAAAATTTTGAAGTCTAAGAAAGAAAATTGTTTTGTATTCGCAAGGCAGTAGGAAGCCTACTGAGTCTTTTAGAGATCTTAGGAAATAGTATGTCAGTGCTAGAAGAGAGCTTACAAAATGGCATGTCAGATCTGGGACTCTTAGTCCTGGAGAGGAACTTGGGAACTTTGGAATAGTGTTTCAGAGGTACAAAGGACCACAGAATATAATTCATACTCTCACTTTAAATGAGGAAACTTGAGTCCCTGAGAGAGAGAGAGAGACAGATTTTTTAATTGAGATTATTTTGGCTCAATGAAAGAGCATATGAAAAGTGTTTCAGGTCACACAACTACATTGTGACAGTACTGTAAGAACTCAGATCTAATGGGGAAAAAAGACACTTTCCCCTCCTTTGTCCATTCATTAAGCATCTAATTCACTAAGCATCTCTTAAATGCCTACCAGGTCTAGTCTTGGACTTTGGTCAATACATGTAGTGATACAGGTTGCAATCTCTCTGCAGCTTAGATTTTTAGGGAGCTGCCCAAAGCCCTGCAAAATTGCAGCTGTACCTGAGCCCAAGGTCCTTGTATGTCAGAAATAGGTTCAGCAGCTAGGTTTTCCTGCCTCTACTGTTTTGGAAACAAAGATGACACATCCCTGTTCTTAAAGAGCTTAAAACTTAAATATAAACAAACAACTGTTTTACAGGTTAAGTTACTAAGTGGAGCTTCAGTCAGAGAGTCAGTAAGCTTTAGAGAGCCCATGGGGCAGTAGTTGACAGATTTCTGGAGATCCTGGTACCTGTGCTGGGCCTCAAAGGGAAGTAATAATTTCACCAGCCAGAATTGTGGGTGTCTTCTAAGCCTAAATGAAAGGCATAGTAGCAGATGGTCTGGGCATGATCCCAATAGTCTTGTTATTAGGCTTTCTCTGTACAGGCTCTTTCTAGTCCTCCAGGCAGCTGCCAGAACAGTCATTACCTCTGAAATAAAATAGAATTTTTTTTTTTTTACAACATTATCCCTTGCACTCACTTCTGTTCCGATTTTTCAGAAAACCTTGTATGTTTAAGGTCTTTTGCAGTCTGACTCCAATCTGCTTTTTCATTTTTTACATCATTCAGTTCATACTAGATGTTCTAGTGAATCTGGCTTACTAGCTATTTCTTGAACTTTTTGTTTTTTTATCTGCTACACCTGTCGATTTAAATTGCACAAAAATAGATCCCTGTGCTTCATCTTGACCTCTCAAAATGATTCCTTATTTTTCCTTAAGATTCAGCTCATGTGTGATTTCTGTAAATACTTTCCTAATCCTCCCATTGATTTTACTAATGTCACAGGGATAGTAAGTGACACAGCCTGCACTTCAGTCCAAGGCTTCTGGCTATAAGTGCATTATTTTTTGATTTTTTTTCAGTGCACTGGACTTGTCTCCAGTAGTGACATCAGAGTTTCAATTTCAGATGATTGAAAGAATAATGGGCTCATCATTGATATTAAAAGGGAAGCTGGAGAGAAGAACAAGTACACAGAGAAGATCGGGGTCATTTGGGTCATGTTGAGTGCTAGAGATTCGAAAATAGAGATAATCCCATAGGAAGTTGTAAACTCCTGCAGAGTTAACTTTCTATGTTAGAGAATCGTGGACACAAAAAACCAACTTGATGTAAGGACTTTTTTGGTTGATGGGAAGCAGTAATGGGAAGAGGGGGGCTGGGGATTAGGAAAGGTCTAATGTAGATGACATTTTGAACTGATCTTTGAAGGAAACTAGGAATTCTAAGAAATTGTGGTCTGGCGGAAACAGCCAGTGCATATGCCCAGAGTGGATGAAGCAATACCATGTTTGAAGAACAGTGAGAAAGCTGTTTATTTAAGAGCATGAAAGCAGGGGAGTAGATAAGATTGGAAAGGTCATTAGATGCTGTCATAAAAGGGCTTTAAGTGCCAGACAGAAGAGTCTGTATTTGAGCCTAGAGATAATCTGAATGCCGCTGAAGTTTACTGAAAAAGCGGGGCTGACATGTCACCCTGTGCTTTGGGATAACAATTGAGTGCTTTGTGAGGGATGACTTAGAGAGGGGAGATCCTGTTTGCAAGGAAACCAATCAGGAGACAAGAGGTAACTAACCATAGTAACCTGTGCCCTCACTTAAAATGGAGAGAAAGGGCTCATCAGTTTATGAGAGTAATTAGTCATTCATTAAGTGCTGGATATGGGCCAACACTGTGCTAAGTACTAAGATACAAAGAACAATGTTCCATTCCCTACCTTCAGGGAGCTTATATTTTCGTGGAAGATATTAGTAATTAGGGGAATTGGGAAGGACATCATATTTAAGGTGTTGCTTGAACTGAGCTTTAAAAGAAACCATTGTGTGTGGCCACTGGACCCACTTGGCCCCAAAGGGAAATAGAGGCTGGTGACTCTGCATAGCTCTACCTCACTTCAGTCAAGTTCACCTCCCTGATGTCATGGTCCTTTTGAGGAACAAAGGATAAACAGTAACAACAAAAGATATCAAAAGACAGAGGTCAGTGTATCTTGCATTTAGGTATGGGGATAGCACATGGAGTTTTGCGTATGGAACATCATGTCATTCAATATGGCAAGGCCTAGATTGCAGGGGAGAAATGCTGTGTAACAAGAATAGAGAAGTAGGAGGAGCCTAGCTTGTCAAGAGAATTAAATGTCAAACAGGGAAGATTCAGTTTGATCCTGAGTAATAAGCAGCCAACCACTGAGGTCTATTTAGAAAAGGGGCTGAGATAAAGACTTTCACAGTAGGAAATTTTAGTGGCTTTGTGGGTGATGGAGTTAGGAGAAGCTCGAGGCAAGGAGACCAAAGAAAAAACTTTTGTAGTTATCTAGGAGAAAGAGCATGTTGGTTAGAAGGAGGAGATTGCTGTGGGAGGAGAGGAGGATATACATTTCTGAAATATTGTGGAAATAGCCAACCATCTGCCCAGTCTTATTTCTATTTTCACAACATAGTAAGATTGAAAAATCAAGGATGAAATCAAGATTACTAACAGAAAAGATGGGAGGTCATTGGCTGAATGGTGGGTCATTGCATGTACACTTGAGAATAATGAAAATATTCACCGAGTTTGAATGTTCACTTCTCTTACTAATTTTAGTGATCTGAAACATTCTGTGTGGTTAAGAGTGTGCAGTTCTTTTGAGAACTGTTTGTTCATATGCTTTGAACACTTATCTTATTTTCTACATTTACAAAGCATTTTCCTCTCAAGTATTCTGTAAGAATAATAATGTGAAATATACCCATTTTTCAAGTGAAACTGAGATAGACATGAGATAAATTGCCTAGAGACACATAGCTAATATCAAAGTGGAATTCACATAGCTCATCTGATTCTGTGTTCCTAGCTCAGCTTCTTAGTGCTATTGTCACCTTAAGCAAGTCTCTCTTTTTGTGACTCTTAAGCAAATCATTCTTTCTGAGCCTGTTTTTTTCATCTGAAAAATGAAATGAAGGTATTTGAACAGGGTGACCGCTTAAATCCTCTTCTTGTTCTGAATCTCTTCTTTCCACTAGATTGATGCTATGTCGATTTCTGTTTTTCTCCCATTTGCTTGTGTCTAGCCCTTTGTAACCATTTAGTAAATTCATTTGAAAAGATGCCTACATCTAAAACTTGCCCTCATCCATCAAGTTTTTACAATGAATGAGAGACTCTGGGAGAATCTTCAAAGGGGTCTTTGACCCTGAGACTCTTGGCTCACATCGTTGTGTTTAGTTCTGATTTTTTCATCTTCCAGCTGTTTATCTAGGCTGGTCTTTTGTGGTGGTGACACATTATCCTCATATTTTTAGAATGAGGCCCGAAAATTAAATCATCAGGAGGTTGTGGAGGAAGATAAAAGGCTCAAGCTGCCAGCCAACTGGGAGGCTAAGAAGGCTCGTTTGGAATGGGAGCTACAGGTTGAAGAAAAGAAGAAGGTAAGTCCCATTGTCGTTTACTTCAGTGTGGAAGAATGTGGAGCCATGGAAAAGTCTTGGAGTTGAGCACAAGTTTCTTCAGCAGTAAAAGGAAATGGTTCCATCTCTACAGGTGATAGCAACTCTAAATCTGTGATTCTGTGTGGAATCAGGCTTCTTTTTTTATAAAGCTGATTCTCAAATTTTAAAACATTCATTACCTACTGTTAAAAAAAAAACCGCTGTGAAAATGTGTTGGGGTCATTGTTTTTTTAAATTCAGGTCATTAAATGATAAGATTTAGAGCTGAAAAGTAATTTAGAGGAAATACCCTCTAACTATGGTTTTAGAGAGAGAATTCATTAGATCCAGGAATGGAAGTGACTAATGCCGAAGACAAAGAAAAACTGGGATCCCAGATCAGGGTCATTAGATCATAAGATATTTAGGTGGGAGAGATTAGAATGGAAGAAGGCAGAAAATCACTTTGGTGGGTGTGTGGAATGGGGACAAGCTTGAAGTTGGGAGGTGATTGTAATTGTTTGAGTAGTAAACTGGGGATGGATATGAGAAATGGTCAGATAACAAGATCTGGTAAGATATGTGGTATGAAGAAGAGTGAAAAGTCAAAAATGACACATGGATGTTATAAAGGTGGGTGACGAAGAATGGAGGTTCTCCAAACAATGAAAGGAAAACTAGAAATAGAGTGGGCTTGGGAGATGGGAAGGGAATAAGTTGTGGTTTGAATTTGTAGGTCCTAAAGTTCTTAACTTTAAAATGTCCAGCAGGCAATTGTTGATGTGGGACTGGAGCTCAGGGGTGACATGAAAAGGTAGTGATTGAACCTCTGGAAAAACTAAATTTGAAACCCATCATCATCACTCAATAACTCTGTAATGTTGGCTCACCTCTTAGGACTTCAGGTGGCTTTTGCAGAATGTGGTGGTGATATTTGCCTTATAAAGAGGCAATATAGTATAGTGGCTGGCACTGGACTCAGAAAAGTCAATTTTTTTCAGTCATTTTCGATTCTTCATGGTCCTGTTTGGGCTTTTCTGGGCAAAAAATTTTGGAGTGGTTTATGGTTTCCTTTTCCAGCTCATTTTACAGATGAGGAAATTGAGGCAAACATTGTTAATTGATTTACACAGTATCTGAGTCCAGATTAAAACTCAGGAATGGGAGCCTTCCTAGCTGCAAGCCTTTCTGCAAGCCTTTTGCTCTATCTATTTAACTATTTAACTGCCTTGAAGTCAGAAAACCCTGAAATAAAATTTCACCTTAGTTACTTCCTACCTATATAGGTCACTATATCTCTTGATCTCAATTTCTCATTGTGAAATAAGGAAGTCTTTGAGGTCCCCCTCAGTTCTCAGTCTCTGCTCCTTTGATTTAATATCATATATGAGGCCTTTTGTAGCTGAAAACATCACACAAAAATACAAATTCAGCTATTAAATTATTTAAAAAAAAAAAAACAACTTTGGTCTTTTAGGAATGTGCTGCAAGGGGAGAAGACTATGAACGAGTGAAATTACTGGAGATCAGTGCTGAAGATGCAGAAAGATGGGAGAGAAAGAAGAAGAGGAAGAACCCAGATCTAGGCTTTTCAGGTAAATCCTTTTCATTGACTAGATTTGCTGTAGAAAAACATCCAGTGATTCTAGTGAGGCATCTCCTCAGTGGGCTAGATCTTCAAAGAGTAAATCAGTAAGAACTCTTACTGTCAAGAGCTTACATAGATTCTCATCCTGGAGTGCTTCATGTCTGTGAGGTGTATAGTCCATTCATGTCCACTGGTCATAGTCTCTTTTAAAGTCCTCCATCAGAGATCTGACCAGGTTGTTCAAGGTATCCATCAAAGCCCTTCTCATTTCAGGGTTGCCAGTGCAGCATAGAAGCTGTCCTTTGCTGTTACCATGTAGCCTACCCACTTCTCTTGTCAGCCCGACCCTTCCTTCTTCAGGGATGCCATCTTCACTACCTTTAATGGGTCACCTTTGGTAAAATGCCACGGCCTGTTTGTTCTCACTATATATCTCTCCATTTGCCTTTGAATCGCTCACAATTTTGATTTTTCAGTTATGGTTGTGTTTTATGAATTATAGCCAGGTGGGATAAACAGAAGAACATTGCTATTAAAGAAGATGGGCTCTTGTGTGCGCACATACATGTGTGAGTGTGTGTATGGGTGTCTGTAAGAAGAATTTGAGATCATTGAAAAGCCTTGTTCTAAAATGTAATTCTACCCATAGTCAAAAATGCTAACCTTTATGCAACCAAGAGCCATCATCTCCCAGTTTGGATGTAGGCTGTTAATAGACAGGTATTTTTCACTTTGTAGGTTAAACTTGGTTAAACCTTCCTAAGGACAGGGACTGTGTCCACCATCCTGTCATTTTTCAGATATCTTGTCCAGGAAAGCTTGGGATTTTTGCTTGATTAGGGATTACTCCTACCACATGTACTCTCATCCCCCAAACTAAAGTCATCTTATGGCAGGGAGGTGAGCCTAGTTCTGCATTAGAGGAGTTCAAGTTATTTGATATTTGCCAATCAGTGAAAGTTTTAGATGTCAGCCTGTGCTTAAGAGCCAGCGTGAGTGAGTGTAGAAAACTGATTAGCTAGGCCAGCTCCTTTTGACCTTTTTCTAGTTGTTTTTGTTTTGTTTTGTTTTGTTTTTTTATCAATGAACAGGACTGATAAGAGAGTTCTTCATCCATAAAAATGTCTACTCCACAGTACTGGTCAAACCAGAATTTTCAGGGTAACAAATGGAATGGGTTAAATGTTGGAGTTAGAAAGTCCAAATCTAAGGATGTCCATAGAGTAAGTCAAGGAGATATATTGTTGCTGGAGCAAAATAATGGTTTATCTCATGCAATGTCTCTGCTGTTTATAGTATTTTTGAAAACCAAACTAACCTTTCTCCCCATCCACCCCCTTTCTTCTTGGGGCCTGGAAGGGATCTTAGAATCCAGCTAGTCAAACTTATATCTGAACAAAAAAACCTCTTTAGTGTAATTGACACTAGGAGTCATTTAAGAAGTAAGTCAAAAAGTATTCTGCACATATCATGGGCCAGGCCTATGCTTGCAATAGCCTTTGCTTTAAGACTTCTGGAGAACCCTGCCTTCTCACCTCCCCGAGCAGAAAGCTTTTTTCTTACATCCAACCAAAGGACACTTCTCTGCAGCTTTTTTCCATTGCACCTGTTTCTGCCTTCAGAAGCATTATTGGCCACTAAAGCTTTTTTTTTTTTTTTTTTTTTTTTAAATCAACTGATGAAGCTAATTTCCTAACGATAGAACCCTCACTCCATTGATGCTGTTGTTTCTTCAGGACCCCAGCAGAGAAATGAATAATTACTGTCTCCATAACCAAACAATTTCTTGTTGTATTTTAAAGATTATGCAGCTGCTCAGTTACGCCAATATCACCGGTTAACCAAGCAAATCAAACCTGATATGGAAGCGTATGAAAAACTGAGAGAAAAATAGTAAGTAAGACCCAGAATCAATCAGCCTTTGTTTCCTTTCCTAAAATAAACACCATTTGCTCTATCACTAAGGTCTCTGCTGTCCCTACCACTGTGTATCCTAGAGGATGTCCTTAGGTCCCAATGAGGAGGCTTTAGTCTCCATCACCACCTGGAGCAATCATCTAAGTACTTTCTGTTTCAAAACTATGCAGTAAAGTGTTTGCATTTTAGATGGAGGCTGACAACATGTATGATCTTTGGGAAGATTGTAGTAAAACAAGAAGGCCAACATAGCATTGAGGAGGATGGATATTTCAGGCTGGAGAATAGTGTGGACCAAGGAAAGGATCAGATCTGTGGCCTAGCTTCAGACATTTCTTTTACTAGCATGAGGAGTGGGTGTGGGTGAAGACCCTTCCCAATAAATTACAGAGCTTCAGAATAAGTGAAGTAAAAAGGAAAGTTTATTAGAAAGGACAGTCCCCAAAATACCAATGGTAGCGTCAACAGGATATTGGGGGTGGAGAGAGAGGGTGGGTGTGGGTGGGTGTCTGTTTGTGTTCAGCAAAGCATATTATATATACCCTTATCTCAAACTCCTCCCCTCCCTTTTTCCCCTTTAACCCATCTGCTGGGTCTTAGGAGATACAATCTATTCTTGGAAATCTACCCCAGCACAAAAGCAAAGAAAACAATGTTTCTCTTAACATGTCTTACATAACATGTAAGGCGACGACCTCCTTCCCTTCTAGGAAATTTCAATTTTTCGTTTTGGTCAGAATGTACTTTAGCTGTCAAAAACGATTTGATTTACAAGGCAAGATACAGGATATGCTGGGCTCTTCGGAGTGAGAGATTCTCTCCTAGCATAAACATCTCTTTAACCCTGAAAGGACAGTATCAAATCATTCAGGTGCTATTTTGCTTAGCCCCAGAGGCAGACATACTGTTGTTGGCCATGTTTCGAACCTCTGCTCTAGTCCAAAGTGAATCCCCTCCCCAGTGTACTAACAAAGTGGTCATCCAGCCCCTGCTAGAATCTAGACTTTGGATATGATTTTGGCCAGTCTATACAGCTTAGGTGTCTATGGAGACGTGCCCTTTTCTCTTGTGTTCTTCTGCATCCAAATGACATGAAGGATGGTGCACTGGGCATGGAATCAGCAAGGTCTGAATTCACATCCAGCCTCAAGTCCACTAGCCGTGTGACCATGGGCAAGTCACTTAACTCTGCCTCATAATAATAATGCTTACCCCCTAATGTTGTTCTGAGGATCAAATGAGATAGTTTTATAGTTTAATGTAGTGCCTGATAAGCCTTCAGTTCCTTCCTCCACATCTCACAGTATCTGCTCTGGGTACCTGCCAGCCAAATATCACTTGTCTGTCTGAGCCATTGTTCAAATGGTGATTGCATGACCACTTACTTGGGAAGTTGTAGAAGACATTGATGCTTTAGATAAGAATTGAACTTGATGACTTCAGAGAGGGGCCTTCAAACTCTGGGATTCTAGGATTTTGTGATCTGGCTTCTAGTTCCCCATTCCCCATTTTCTCACATGTAAAATGAGGAACAGAGGTGGGAACTGTGGGAAAGTTGGGCAAGATGGTCTCTGAAGTCCTTTCAAGGTTTAATATTCTTGGGAATTCTATTTAATACTAAATAGAGTGTTTCAAAGTAAATCATTTTATTCCCATAGCTCAGCATTTGTGACAAAATATATGTTCATGTTATTAATTTTGATTTCTTGCAGTGGAGAAGAATTCTACCCAACATCCAATAGTCTTCTTCATGGAACACATGTACCTTCTACAGAAGAAATTGATAGGATGGTTATAGATCTAGACAAACAGTAAGTACCTAGCACAAACCTCAGGTTTGAGCTGTTCTCATGCAAACTCCCAGAAGTTCCTTACAGTGTCTTTTCTGATTTCATAGAGGCAGTTATTTATTCCAGTGATGCAAAGCATAATTCTTCTGTAACTTTTTTTCCCGTGAAACCATTGTCTTGTAATTGCTGCAGTCTACTATAGTGCTTAATTTTTATCTCTTGATTTTGCATGTCATATACAAGTCTCCCATATAATAATTTGTAGTTGTCATTTCTGTGAAGTGTTATGAACACTTCAGCAATAGATGAGATATTATGAAGTTAGATTTCAGTATTTTTAAAAATCAAAGGTTTTGATTTAACTATTGTAGTCGTTGAAGGAGTAAGTTCTGAATTGTCATTCCCATTTCCAGTATCACAGTACATTGGGGCTATATCTGAATTGTGGATATATTGATGTGTTTGAACTGTGTATTGCTTATTTAATACATATTAGTTGTTGAGAAGTTCTCAGAAGGGATTGGGAATGAAAATTGACCTAAATGAGGTATATTCCAGGGCTTCTTGGGCTAACTGCAGATACTTTGGCTCTGCCTTCAGGAAGTTTAATGTCTAGTAAAGGAGAAACTAGAGTGTTGAGCATAGGAGTTGTTTTGTTTTGTTTTTTTCTCTCTCTACACTAGGATCAGAATTTGAGGGTTGTAGGGTTTGGAGTAGCTAATCCTTGAAGTCGGTCAGTATATGCTAGGCTCTGTGCTAAGCACTGGAGAAAAAAAGAACTACCTGTTCTTAAAGTTTATACAGTTGAGAAGGGTAGAAAAGATACTGTGTGGATGAGGAGGGGGAAAGCAGCTCTCAATAAAAGTCCTGAGTTTTGTCAGTGAAATAAGCAGCATAGTTCTTATCTCGTATGGGATGGGGTGTGTGAGGAAAGATGAAAAGGTTTAGAATGGCCACTATCATCAGGGGATAGGGAATTAAGATGATGCCAAAAAAAAAAAAAAAAAAAAAAAAAAAGTATGTAAGTTGATGTATTGGGCACAATTTCATGATTTTCTCCAGCTTGCTTCAGCACAGAAATAGAAGCAAAGACAGTACATAGGAGTGATCCAGATCTGAGGTTTGGGAAAGCAAAATGGGGCAGGGAAGGGTACAATTCAACATGGGGGAGGAAAGTAGTCAGTGTAGATAATTAAGCCTGGGAAGGAACTGAGAGGTGGGTTTGTAGGTTATAGTGAGAATGAAGAACAGGTTTGGGGGGTCACAAGATAGAGGAGGAGAGGTCAGATTTTTATGGACTTAAAGTCCTAACTTCATTTTTTTAAGGTTCAGAAAACTTTCTACATGGGAACATGTTATTTCCTTATGTTTTTTGTTCTCATTTCCAGAAGACCAAAAAGCTTAATTTTTAATATTTTGTTTTTCAGAATTGAGAAACGAGAAAAATACAGTCGGAGACGTCCTTATAATGATGACTCTGATATTGACTACATCAATGAAAGAAATGCCAAATTCAACAAGAAAGCAGAGAGATTCTATGGAAAGTATACAGCTGAAATCAAACAGAATTTGGAAAGAGGAACAGCTGTTTAAACTTCAGGAAATGTTGAACTTGGTTGTAAATCGAGTCTTCGGGTAAATTACCATCAGTGAACTGTACAAATAAAAGGATTTCTACTCTTATATCTAACACTCAAATGCATTTTTAAGTTTGTGTATTTTCATACTTAAGAGTACTGCTATTTTAGGAAAAATACAGTCTTAGTAAGGAAACTTTTCCCATCTCTGATCGGTACCAGGCCAGGACACCACAGATGACACTATTTCCAGGTGTAAAATGATAACAGTGAACTAGTCTTACCTATCTCACAGGGTTGTTGTGAGGCTAAAATGAGAATGTATTCAAAATGTTTTGTAAACTTTATATAGAAGTTCATTCAATAAAGTGAAGTGCTACTTCAGTCATTTTCTTCTGTGTTGTTATTAGGGATGGAGGCGTCAGCTGCCTGTTCCCCGGGCTTAAATGAATCATAGAATTTGAGTTATGAGATTTTGAGGCTATTTCCTTCCTCTGCCTGATACCTGAACCTTTTTCCATGCAGCCTTTGCTGCAACACCTAGAAAGGTTATTTTGGCAGAGCACTTATTTGTGTCCCTAGTATGTCTTGAGTGATCCTTTTAGCAGCTAAGGCTAAATACATTGTCTGGGTTTTGTTCACACTTGGCTAATAGTTCAGATTGTTTACTACTTCCTATTTGTGAATGTATCAAGTATAGGAGTTTAAAGGTTGATAAGTAAAAATCACTTCTAAGTAGAAGGCATTGGGAAGAACTCTAGGCAAATCATTTATGTCAGCAAAGGTATGAGCCAAGTTGTTGGCTAAAGTCGTTTTGACTTTTCCTGACTCCATTGGGGTTTTCTTAGCAAAGATACAATGGATTTTGCCACTTCTCCAGCTCCTTTTACAGATGAGGAAGTGACTTGCCCAAGTCAACTAATACAACTAAAATCTAAAGTAAAATTTGAACCCAAGTTTTCCCTACTCCAATCCTGTATCATTTAGTTGCCTAAAGCTACATTTTGGCTTCCTTGAAAGTACTAAAGTTTCAATTTTACAAATAGTTGGAATCTATGTGTGTTAAAAAGTAATATGCTAACCTCAGAATTAGGATTAAGGATAAAGGTCCTAATGTATCTTTATATCCATATGCACTCACAAGTACTCCCATTTCTGGAATAAAATAATCTCTTTAAGCGACTGAACATTTTGAAAGGAGGAAAAGCCACAACCAAGACCGAGTTGGAAAGAAAATTCTCAGAAAAGATCTAATAAAAGCACTTAAAATTAAGTACTTAAGATATTAGCGGAAGGAACTCCATAATTTCAATTTTCATAAGCTTGTCCCCGCTTGGCCCCAACAATTAACTTTTTACTAACCCCTGCCTTGAATTTTATAAAGCTTTTTGGAAGCTGTCAATATCCTACTATGTAAAAATTTTATTATATCCCATTGTGGAAAGCAGGGCTCTCACCTTGTCAAGTGCCCCTTGGATAAAATTTAGCAGTTACAATTTGTACAGTACAGCAATATTGAAATGATACCAATAAAATTTAATATGAAAACATTAAGCCTTTAATATTTATCATACCTCAATGGAAAAATTCGTTCTCAAAATAAGAGAGTAAAAGGGACAGGGCAAAATATCACTGCTTTTTCTATTTGCATTATAGTCACAGCATAGACTTGTTTCCCTGGTTGTTTGCCTCATATCAAGTAGTATTTTTTTTTTAATAAATTAATCAGGAAGTTTGCAACAACTTTCAACTCTTTCCATGGATACATCCAGGTTCACTTCACATTCACAGGACAGCAAGATCAACAGAAGTGACACAGAAATGCTATAGAGGTAAATGGGCCATTATACAAGTGTAGTAGCCCAGAAGGCTGTATACATATGCTCCATGCCTTAGAGAGCTCTGCTCTAAAAAAATAAATCCTTCACAGAATCCTGTGACCACTTAGGGAATTACTCAAGTAAACAGCCAGGTCTCAAAACAGCTTCAAGCATACAAGAAATGATATCCTTCATCATTATTTGCACAATTGGCAAAATGCCTGGAAGTAAAACAAGGCACTATGAATTAAAATGTAAGCTGTTTGAAATTAATGTTCAATGACTAGGCCTATGTTTTCAATCTCTGCATTATTTGTGAAAAAAGCAAGGCAACTCCAACTTCAAGTAGGTCCAGTCCAGACCACAGATCTCCAAGTTCTAACAATTTCTACTTTTATAAGTTTGATTACTCCTTAGGGCTAAAATGTTTTATCAAATATTTAAGAGTTCAGGAAACCTCAAGGAAATATAATTATTTTGAGGAAACATTTGTTTAAGCAGGCTCCCCTCCCCCTCATTCATTATTACTTTGGCGGTAAAGAGGAAACAAAGAGGCAGAGACTAAAAAAAAATAAAACCACAAAAATTAGACTTTATTAACAAATGAAAATATATACAATATCAACACGTAGCTGTACAGTAACTGAGTTAGCACTGGTTATAGTTAACCCACTGGACCACCACTAAAGTATTTACAAATATTTACATACATAAATAAAAATCCCACCTGTGATTTCTGGTCCATTTTGTGCTCATTTCACTTATCTGGAAAAGAAATCTAAGACAGATTAAAGTACTTAATCTTTTCATGCCAGCATTTCAAACTGTCTTTTATAGCTAAATATAGTTTTTGCTATTCATGAAGAAGGGATGAAAATAGACATATTAAAATTTGAAAGACAGTGTTGTTTTAGAACTTAAAAGTAAACTATTTTCCTCTTTCTTGACAGGAATCCACTGTCCATATGAACTCTGGCTTTTCTCATCATCTTTAGGGGATCTTGCAGTTTCTTTAGTTGTTTTCTGAAGTACTGGATTTGCTACAGAGTTCTGCAAAATGAAAATCAAGTACCAAGTCAATCTTTAAAATTCAGTATGTTTAAGGAGATCCTAGTAAATTCTGAACATTTTTTCCCTACAAAATAACTTTGAAATAAGTAATTCTTATGAGCTACAAATTAATGCCCAATTATAAAGGTGACACTTATGTAAAACTTCACTTCAAATATTTTTCATATTGCATTTGAAAAGTGGCTGTTAAATTTGTTTGATAAATAATTTGGAAAAAAAACACTCCAATTTAGAAAAAAAAGGAAACAAGGAAACCAACCCACAGTGCGGTATTGGCATTCCCAAGGTCACACTGCTAAGGAGAATAGGAAACTGGTTCCTACATGACAGAGCAAGATGATAAACATAAGTTTTCCAGCTCTTAATCCATATTCTTTCCACTATCCAAGGTACTCTCCAAGAAACCAAAATGAAAATCATGTACACTATATACTTACACCAGAACTGAAAGGTAGGTTTCTTTGCAGGGAAGAACTTTCACTTGAGGTTTTAATTACATCCTCATTGAACCTTCCTGACAGCTAGAAACATGGACAAGGAAAAAAAACGTTTTTTTTAAAGAATGATTCATGCAATTGATAATTATTCTACAAAAGAATTCATCAGTATAAGTTTTATCTAGTCAGTAAGATCAGACCCAAACAACAGAATGGTCTGTTGAGACCAACATAAAAAAATTAACTCAACGTCCGACTCAAATATGGCAATCTTTGGAAGTTAACAAAGGGCTCTTTCTACTTACACCTCACTAAGGCATAGGGATCACGATAAATCCAATGAAATCTCAGTTATAAATTCAAATCCACATGGACATATAAAACACCATACCAGGTTAAGTAAAAACCTCATGCTTAATTTCACTGTTTTCTGTCATTCTTCACCAAAAATTAATGAAGTATGAATGTTTTAATTTTATCACCTGTTAATTTGCATTAAAAATAGTAAAACTAGCAATGTCTGACTCAAATATGGCAATCTTTGGAAGTTAACGAAGGGCTCTTTCTACTTACACCTCACTAAGGCATAGGAATCACAATAAATCCAATGAAATCTCAGTTATAAATTCAAATTCACATGGACATATAAAACACCATACCAGGTTAAGTAAAAACCTCAAGCTTAATTTCACTGTTTTCTGTCATTCTTCACCAAAAATTAATGAAGTATGAATGTTTTAAATTTTATCACCTGTTAATTTTGCATTAAAAATAGTAAAACTAGTTTAGTTAAGTCACCAAATATTTAACACTTTTGGCTATAACAGGTTATTGTCTTAAAGAAAATGAGTTCACCTGGATGGCATTTCACACCTTACTATATAAACCTATTTAGATATTAAAATATGTAACAAAAATCTATTTTAAAAAATCAGATGACTTAAAGAACTTAACTATTAGCAGCTTGTAAACACTCTTATTCACTTACATAAAATAATTAGACAATGACCAATGTTTGTATTAAAAAGATCCCAAAATCCAAGTCAAAACTATCCCTATCTTCTTAATCATAAAAGCTAAGGAATGTAAAGTTTTGATCTTTATGTAATGGGAAATTAAAGTACATTGCATTTGACTGATTCAAGTGCATATATTTTGCACAACTCTGGAGAATGACAATAAACTTATCTGCAAGTGATACAGGCCTCTTCTTCTGTTATCTCTCAAACATCTGGAATATATTGCATACATTATGAAAGGGACATCTATAACACAGATGCCTCCCCAAACCACAAAATGTACTTTTACAGTTATCTCTAAAAGACATATTTAGGTATTGTTTCCGAAGAATAGCTAAGTTTGCATCTGTCCAAATTCTAGCATGCAGATATTCTACTATCACAAAACTAAAATTTTCAATTCGTGAAAGTTAACTTTCAAGTAATTTAAACCTCTCTCACAGCAGCTTTAGCCCATGTATCAATTACCAAGAGATTCTCTTCATCAGTGTCTGGAGACCACATTCATGATTTCTATAAGACAGAAATAAAGCAAGTGAACTGCACTGAATGTTGGGAGTACATAATTTGTGGGAACATAATTTGTTGCAAATGAAAATTAATGAATAGTTTGCATTTATTAATCTAAATCAAGTGTTAAAAGGAAAAAAAAAATACAACTTTGAGAATTACATTGTGCTTGAGGTACTAGAGTGTTTGAGTCAAGTCCAATAAGTATTCCTTGAAATGTAGAGCACATAGAGTGCACTTCCCCCAAAACAAGATCACTACTTTCCCATCAACACTGTAAACTATAAATATGAGTTCATATTTTCTATAAAAATGTGAACTAAGGCATTTTGAAAATAGTCACTATGTATATTCCAAATTCATCCTGGAAGTAGTTTGTTTCTGAAGTTTTGTTTAAGTGAAGAAATATAAACACCAGATGATACTTACCTCAAGTTTTGTAGCATCACTCTGTATTTGTTTCCCATAATTTGCATCTTTAGATAGTAAACCAGTTTTGAGACTAGCTGGCAAGTCAATATTGGTTGTTCCTAAAGCTTTGGCTGCATTAGCTTTTGCTATTTCTAAAAGTTCCATCCTATCTGGAAAACAGAAAACAAAACAAAATAATTATTAATACCTAAACATTAACTTTTCATAAAAAAAAAAAATCATCATATAAAAAATCAAACATACTTCTTAAAAAAATTTCCTTTTTCTCCTCATTCCTTCAAGTTTGCTCTTTTAATAGATGGCACTGTTCAGTGACGTCTGATTCTTTATGACCTCCCAACCTGGGAATTTCTTAGCAAAGATATTGGAATAGTTTGTCATTTCCTTCTTCCAGCTAATTTCTACAAATGAGCAAAGTGAAGCAAACAGGGTCAAGGGACTTGCCCAGGATCATATAGTTTCTAAGTGTCTGAGACAGAATTGAACTCAGGAAGATGAGTCTTCCTGTCTCCAACAGTCTATCCACTTCCACACCTAGTCATCCCACAGCCAGTTATTAGCCATCCTAGCCATCCCCATTTTACAGAGATGGCAAAAGTATTAAATGACCTGCCCTTTAAATGTGAAGGGTCAAAGTTTGAGCCCAAGTCACTTATTTTCAAGAATTTTTGCAGTGTCTTAGAAAACAAGGGGGCCATATGATCTAATACAAAGTGATGGCTTCTGCCCAGCTGTCAACAACTAAGCCAGAATCACAACCATCTCTAGATAATGTCTCTAGACCATTAATATTTTTCTTGACTGTGCCCTGCTGACTTTGCTGCCCCTAAAAATGTAATGTATTCAATAAAGTGAAGGTAAAAACTTTTAAGCTCCTAGCCACTCTGCAACCTTAAAAGAGCTACTGCTGACAGTGGAGTCTGGGGTGTGGTCAAATGGTAAGTCACTGTGAGCAACAATTCTACAGATGGAACTTACAAAAACTTAAATTAAGGATCTCATATTTAGGCAAATTCTCTTGTTCTAGATAGGTAGGTTTATATAGACATGGCCAAATTTGAGAGCGTTAGTTCATACACATGTACATTAAATAACTTTCAACACTGCCTCAAATCATAAATAAATTGGAAGAGCATAGGATAGTTTACATCTCAGACCTGTGGAAGAGGAAGGAATTTATGACCAAAGAAAAACTAGAGATCACTATTGACTACAAAATTGAAAATTTTGATTACATCAAATTGAAAAGTTTTTGTACAAACAAAATTAATGCAGGCAAGATTAGAAGGGAAACAATAAACTGGGGAAAATTTTTACAGTCAAAGGTTCTGATATCAGGCCTCATTTCCAAAATATACAGAGAATTGGCTCTAATTTATAAGAAACCAAGCCATTCTCCAATTGATAAATGGTCAAAGGATATGAACAATTTTCAGATGATGAAATTAAAACTATTACCACTCATATGAAAAGGTGTTCCAAATTACTATTGATCAGAGAAATGCAAATTAAGACAACTCTGAGATACCACTATAAGCCAGTCAGATTGGCCAGAATGACAGGGAAAGATAACGCGGAATGTTGGAGGGGATGTGGGAAAACAGGGACACTGATGCATTGTTGGTGGAATTGTGAATACATCCAGCCATTCTGGAGAGCGATTTGGAACTATGCTCAAAAAGTTATCAAACTGTGCATATCCTTTGATCCAGCAGTGTTTATACTGGGCTTATACCCCAAAGAGATCTTAAAGAAGGAAAAGGGACCTGTATGTGCCAGAATGTTTGTGGCAGCTGCTCTTTGTAGTGGCCAGAAACTGGAAAATGAATGGATACCCATCAATTGGAGAATGGTTGGGTAAATTGTGGTATATGAATGTTAAGGAATATTATTGTTCTGTAAGAAATGACCAGCAGGATGAATACAGAGAGGATTGGCGAGACTTACATGAACTGATGCTAAGTGAAATGAGCAGAACCAGGAGATCATTATATACTTCAACAATGATACTGTATGAGGATGTATTCTTGATGAAGTGGATTTCTTCAACAAAGAGAAGATCTAAGTTTCAACTGATCAAGGATGGACAGAAGCAGCTACACCCCAAGAAAGAACACTAGGAAATGAACGTAAACTGTTTGCATTTTTGTTCTTCTTCCCGGGTTATTTCTACCTTCTGAATCCAGTTCTCCCTGAGCAACAAGAGAACCGTTCGGTTCTGCACACATATATTGTATCCAAGATCTACTGTAACCTATTTAACATGTATAGGACTGCTTGCCATCTGGGGGAGGGGGTGGAGGGAGGGAGGGGAAAAATCGGAACAGAAGTGAGTGCAAGGGATAATGTTGCAAAAAATTACCCAGGCATGGGCTCTATCAATAAAAAGTTATTTAGAAAAAAACAAACAAACAAACAAACAAAAAAAACCCACTGCCTCAATATTCTGTAATTTACCACTTCTATTCCAAAGTCGTTCATACGCAGCCTCAGACACTTATTTGCCTAAATTTCTCATCTATAAAATGCGGACACATTTAAGAATGAACCACTGCAGTAGCTTTGCAGGAAATTAAAAAAACAAACACAAACTTTTGTCAAAACAAGGGGTCATGCAGAGTCAGGATCGACTGAACAACAACTGCAAAGATCAATTGTGAATATAGAATTCCCTACGGATACAAAAGGACTGTTTTATTTCCTTTGCAAAAGGGGCGACCAGGAGAGGAGCCCATAGAAAACCCCCCCAAACTCTGCTTTTTCCTTTCTAAAAAGCACATTTGTTGATGAGTTTAGTTTCACACCGTCACCCAGCCAAGGGAAGCAAAGCGAGAAGGGAAACACGAGAGCCCAGAAGGGAGAAGAGGGAACAGGCAAGGAGCGAAGGCTGCAAACCAGGCCGGGGCCCTGAGCCTCCCGCCCGCCCCCCCAAACTCACCTTTGTCGCTGAGGCGCAGCGGCGTGTGGCTGCGGGAGCGCCAGCCTGGGCGCGGCTCGGGGTAGAGCGTCCGCCCCAAGCCGTAACAGCGACGGCCCCGGGGGCCCGGGGCAGGCCGGCGGGAGCGCGAGCGTCCGCGGGAGCGGGACCTGCTTCGCGACGGTGAGCGGCGGGAGCCCCGCGGCGGCAGACGCTCCCGGTAGCGGCGGCCGCGCGACCTCGACCGGCTCCGGGAGTAGGAGCGCGAGTAGCGTCGGTACTTGCGCTGGTGGCGCCGGCGGCTCTGGGAGCGCGAGCGGCGGCGCCGGGACGGGCTGCGGCTGCGCGAGCCCGACGAGCGCTCAGAACGGGGGGAGACGGCCCGGGAGCTTGCCGAGGACGACGAGCTGCGCGACCTGGACGCGAGCCGGCTGCAGCGGCCCGTGCCCGCGCCCGCGGGGGGGTCCTTCCTCTGGGGGGATCCGGGCCACATATCGTTGACATAGCTCGTCATGGTCCTGTTCCCCCTGCAAGGACGGACACCGGAAGCGTCACCCCGCCCTGCCCCAAGAGGAGTTGCACAAGCGCTCGGGGCCGAGACGGGCCTCCCGTAGAGGGGCTCAAGAGACCCCGCTCTCCGAACCGGAAGCCGCGAGGGGCCGCGCTCTGCTAACCCGGGGGGCTCCCTGACCTCCGCCCACTGCCACTCGCCAGTTCCAGAGCGCGCCCCTCTCTGCGCACGCTACTCCCCGCCCCGGGGGCGGCCCTTCCGACGGACCCCTACGTGCCAGCCTTCAATCCTGCCCTCCTTGTGCTTACTCCCTGCCTCTCGCGGCGGGCTGAGCACCCCGCGCCGTCCCTCCCGCGCCGTCCCTCCCCCTCCCCCTCCCCCTCAGCCCGGTCTGAGGAAGCCGGGAATCCAGCCTAACAAAAGGGACTTACACGAAGCCGACACGTAAAGAAGCGTGAGAGCGCGGGAGCCCTTTGTCTCTTCTTTCCGACGGGAGAAACTCTTAGAGATTCACCTTCGCTCTCCACCGAGGTCTCCGCCTTCTGAAAGCGCCAACGCCCAGGCGTCGCCGAAAGTACCAGAAACTCTCCGGGTCGCGCGTGCGCAACGGCCGCAGGCGGGACGAGGGAGGAGCTAGCCTTGTCAAATCCACCGCCGCCTAGCGCCGACATTGCCCGGCGAGCGCATGCGCGTCTCCCTACTCCCACATCCGGGCCTAAGACCCGGCCCTTAGTTGTTCGGTTCCTCTGGCTGGGCAGTGGATGCTCTTCTGAGCGGAGGCTGAGGCGGAGCCCCGGGACCGACCGACCGACCGACCGACCCGTGTCGGATTGACGGCCGCCAGGTCTGCGTCGCTGCCAAGGGCTGGGGTCCGGTAAGAGCCGGGGCAAGGCCGGGGAGCTTCCCAGCAGCCCGAGGGGCAGGTGTCCGAGGTGTCAGCCTCTTCTCACAGCTGAGGAAACTGAGGCGCGCCGGCCCTCGCTTCTCTGCTAGTGCCAGGGGCGAAATCCGAATGCGGGTCTCCCTGACTGCATACCGAACCGGCCAGCGCCCCCCTCCCCTCGGGGGTAGGGGATCAGGGAGCCCGGGGGTTCCGGAGGAGGAGGAAGGAGACGGGCCTCCCCCTCCCGCCCCGCCTCCCAGGACCTGGGGCTGAGAGACCTTCCTGCCGAGCCCCGCCCCTGGGCGGGCTCTGGCAACCGACTCGGCCGCCCCCCACCCTGGACCCCTGGACTCGGGAGCGGGGGGAGCGGGGAGAGCGGGGGGGGAGGGGCTGGGATAGTGGCGGAAAGGAAACCGCCCTTCCCGGGGGACCGGGGAGCCCAGAAGGTCGAGGGGCGGAGCGGGCTGGACCCCCCACCCCCACCGTGGCACTGGGCGGCTCCGCCGGATGGATGCGGGAGCAGTGGCGCCGCGGGGGAGCTGGCGGGACACCGCAAAGTGTTGGGAGCCAGGAGTCCGGTGGCTTCAAACAAAGGGCTGCCTCAGTTTCCCCAGTTGTGCAGTGATTCCGGACTCCTGTCCAGTTGGAATCCTGGAATTCTAGTCCCGGCGCCGTCCTCCTGCCTCCCCCGCTCTTTGCGGACGGACGAAGACAAGTTGGGAAAGGCTGTGACCGCCACTAGAATTTTGTTTTTCAGAGTTTAAGAAACCCCAGTTTTAATCCTCCCGGCATTGCCACTTGAGGGGGTGACCTCCCCATGCTTTGGTAAATGTTTTCGGAAGGAATGATGTCTGTGCTGGTTGTTTTAGTAGACATCACCTTTCAAAGTTGGTTACCTACCCATCGGCGGGGTGGGAGGGAGTCGCTGGCCAGCTACAGGGCAAAATGAAGGCTGGGGGTGACCTTACAGTTTTTTTTATTATTTTTATCGATTTCTTTTTTTTTAATCACCAGAAATTCTTCCCGGTTTCCTCTCTCCCCCCTAGAGCTGTGGATCTTTCTACTTTTAATTTTGGAGCATATTGCTACATATAACACCATAGGTAACATCCTAGGTGGGACTAGAGGTATGAGACAATTGTAGAGTCCTTGCATCGGAGTTGGGCAGAGGCTGGTAGGGTTAAAGTCGATGAATTGGGAAGGTTGTTTTTGTTTTTAAGGAAAATAGCGTGAGGTATTCAGAGGATTTGCTTGTGGTGGAGATTACTTGGGAAATTTTATTTTGAGATAAGGCTGGAAAGGGTTAGTGCAAAGGCAAAGAAAGTGGTTAATGGTAAAGAGTTACTGGAGATCTCTGAGTGGAGTAGTGACCAGAGCTTTTTGTTAAGGAAGCATAGTGTTTACCTTCAGAAGAGTATGTACTTTTTGGAAAAGACTGAACAAAGGTACACAAGTGGATTGTCTAGATGGATAGTGTCTCCAAAACAGCCGGAATCTATGAACTGATTGGTAGCTTAGCTGAATCTATATGTAGGATTTGTAAGGTAAAATGGAGTAGGAATGGTGACAG
Source organism: Sarcophilus harrisii (assembly GCF_902635505.1). Classification (NCBI taxonomy): domain Eukaryota; kingdom Metazoa; phylum Chordata; class Mammalia; order Dasyuromorphia; family Dasyuridae; genus Sarcophilus; species Sarcophilus harrisii. The sequence continues at coordinate 557,718,509 of NC_045428.1, read as the reverse complement.
CACTTTGGAACATAATCAGAACATCACTCATCAGATTCCTCCCTCATTTGGGCCCATCTTGCTTTTTTTAGAGTCTTGTTCAAACTAAGGAGGAAAGGCAAGGTGATATAGTGGGAAGAGTGCAATTCAGCTTTTAAGTCAGGAGACCTGGACTTGAATACCAGGCCCAGCATTTCTGGTTTTGTAACTAGAGAGTCAGTCTCAGCCTCAAATTTACCTATCTGTAAAATGGGAATAATGCCCTCCAAAGGGTTATCATAAGGAAAGCACTTCATTATTAAAAAACAAACAAACAAAAAAAAAAAACTGTCTACATGATAAAAATGGGAACCTAGCACTATCAGATGCATGAGAAGCATTCAATCTGTGAAAAACATTTTCATAATTTGCTATTTTTTCATGGATAGCCATAATTGTTAGGCGTTCCGCCTCCTGTAAGAAAACCTAGAATCTCACCAGTAAAACCAGAACAGCTAGTCCACATGATTAGCAAGTTGCTGCCTTTCTTCATATGACCAGTAGAACTTGCTGGCTCTGGTTTGGTAGGTCCCACATTATCAGTGTTTGCCTCTATTGAAATCCAGCTTGTTAAAGTCAGAGATAAGTACAGTAATAAAATGGTTAATAGTAATCGTAGCCTTCCGACAGCTTTAACAGATTTGTCTCATTTGCTGTTTACAAGCCTAGGAGGTAGGTACTGTTATTATTATCCCCATTTTACAGATTAGAAAACGGGAAGCTGAGATGGGTTGAGTGACTTGCCCAAGGCCTCAGACTACATGTCTGAGTCATCAAGAGTCAACTCAGATCTTCAAACTCCAGGTACAGTGTATTGTCCACTGTGCCCCATCTAGAAGTGAGTAAAGAAAACAAGAAGCAAAGAATGATAAGATAGGACATTTAAGTAGAGTGAGTAGAAGGAAAGTAAAAATGAGATGGGTGGAGATGAGCACAGAAAAAAAGCCCTGTGCAAGAGAACATCTAATTTCGTAGAGGAAATTTGAAGAAATATAATAGTTAAAATGAAAAAGGTTTGAAAGAACATAATAGCTATGCAATAATCTTTTTTGAAAGAAAATTTCTTCAGTTGCCTGAAATGTGGAACACCATCTCTAGAGTTGAAAGCAACCTCAGAGGCTAAACCTACATAGCTGAACAGAAATGTCTTCTGCATTTTACCTGACTCATCAGCGCAGCCATTGATGGAAGACTTCCAACAAGGTCAAGACAAGGGCCTCATTTCCTCCTAAGACAGGCCCTTCTGCTTTAACTCTATTAGGGAGTCTTTTCTTACATCAAGCTAAAAAATTTTTTCTCTGCAATTTCTGCTCTTTTTTCCAATGTCTTATCCTTTGTGGCCATGAGAACAAATATATTTTCCACAAGTGCAATACTTGAAAGCAACTCTTTTGTGCCCCTTCGGCTTATCTTCCCCAGACCAAACACCCACAGTTGCTTCAAATAGTCCTCATGTGACATGGATTTGAGAATCTTCAGAATCCTGCTTATCCTACTCTGGAATACCTCCTAGCTCAAGAATTCTTCTAGGATCTATGAACTTGTTGTTTTAATATTTTGGTAGCTGGTAAAATTTCAATATAATTGGTTTCCTTCATAATCCAATATGTTTCATTTTATATATTTAAAAGCACTATTCAAAGAGGAGGTCATCAGGTTTCAACAGACTTCCAGAGGGGTACGGAACACACAAAAAAGTTGAGAATCCTTGTTCCAGTTTAAGTACTCTAAAATGTGTGGCCCAGAGTCCAGATGTGTTTTGACCCTGGCAGTGGCATTTCTTATTCTCAACATTATCGCTCTTAATGTGAACTCAGATGCATGGAGTATTCCACTGGAGATCTTCCAAACTGACAGGACCATTAAGGATTTCTTGAAAAAGACTGTTTTTGCTTTTCTCTTATTCCTAACACTAAGCACATGGTAAGATATTATGAAATGCTTGTTGACTGACCCCTACTCTTTGGATTATCACATGGATCTATGTATCTTGTCCACATAATTAGCATGAGAGAATGTCAAATGCTTAGCTGGAATCACGGTAAACTACATTGTTTCCCCTAATATACTTGTCTTTTAGCCCTGCCATTAAAGGAAAAAGCTTAGTTTCTCTCTTGTGTGTCTGTCTCTATTTCTGTCTCTCTCTCTCTCATATAATTGGCACTGCTTTTGACAATGTGGAAATCTTATAATCTGATGTTCTGATTCTTAAAATTATCTAAATTCCTTTTGACTCTACGATGTTTGTGTTAGAACAGTCAGTATATCATTTAAAACTAGTCAAGCAGCTGTATAGCTCTAGAATACCAACCATCAACTTTCAGTAAGTAGCCAATCAGCAGTTAAAACATTTTAATGTTCTGGCAAGAATCACCTTCATGTTTCATAACTATATCAAAACTATCCTTTAAATAAAAGATATAAGATCATTGATTTAGAGCTAGAAGGGCTCTTGGAGGCTTATGTACACATATGAATGAATATTGTGTTTCTCAAAATTAGAAGTGTTCAAACATTTCCCCATGCTTCCAATGATGTGGGTTATCTGCTTCCAGTTCTGCAGTTTGCAATCCATATGTGACTTTCTATCTTGGCCATATCCTCCCATAAATACTCTGGAGAAAATTTATTCATTGTACTGAAAACATTCTCCAAGATCTGTTAATTTTTCTTTCAGTACCAATACAATAACAATAACAAGGCTATCTTCTGGTACCCTAATTGTCTGCTTGATTTTCCAATCATATATTTCCCATGTGATTTTTTTAGGCCATTTCCTACATGCATGTCACCATTGAGTAATCTCTTACATAAGTCTACTAATAATCACCATATAGATCCCCATCATATCATGTGGGGATAAATAGTCACTCCACATCAGCTGGAAGACCACTTGTGAAGAAGAACCCACTATTTCCTAAGGTAGTTGGTTTTACTTTTAGGTAGGTCTAATCATTAGGAAGGTTTTTCTTTGGTAATAAAAATAGTTATAAAAACTATCAGATCTGTTTCATTTTTTGCCTTTTTGTTATTTTTGTTTTTGAGCTTTTATCTACAGAAAGTCTTAGATGAGCTGGCTTAGTTGAGTCATCTGGCCACACTGTCTGCATCCTTGTTTTCCCCTCCATCACTCTTGTTTATTTTGTAAGGTGATACAACTGTAATCACCCACCATTGTCATCAGCCACTAGTTTCCTCAATAACATTTTGCAGATAAATTTCTGTTCTAACCAATATTGACTTTAACTGCTGTGTCTATGTGCTTGACAAAACAGTTCAAACATTGGAGGCATTTTTGGAGTTTCTTAATCTCCTTGTTATGGCGATTACTTTACCTCAGTTAAACTTCTGGGGAAATCACTATCTGTGTGTTTTCCTTTTTCTGTCTTTCATAGCTTATTTGACTAAGTCAGTAGGGCATTATGACTGTGTGTAGTTTTGTGTCATCTTTAATCTTTCTTCCATGATGTAAGATGCAAGGAAGTCACCAAAGGTGTCTATGGCCTCTTTCCACCTCAACTCCAATACAATTGCCAAAATAGCATTGCTTAAACACAGCTATGATCTCACTCCCGCATTCAGGAAACTGGGGGATAAAAGACAAACTCTTGCCATTTAAAGCCTTTTACAATCTAAATCCTGCCTGCTCTGCCAGGCTGATTCCACCTTATGCCCTATACATTTCAGTCAAATTTTCCTGCTTGCTGTTTCCCCTACTTGGGATTCTCTCCTTCACCTCACCGAAGTTCTTTTTGTTTCAGATCTCAATTCTCAAGGCTACTTCAAGAGGTCGTTTTCTAGTTGTTAATCCTTCTTCTCCCAGTTACTTTGTATTTATTTGTATTTATCCCATATTTACTTATCTATGAACATATTATGTCATCAGCACTTAACATAGTCAATGCCTTTTATATAATAAGTACTTCATATTGCTTGTTTGATTGACAGGTATGTTTATTGAGTTATAGTTGATAGCAAACTGGGAAAGGTAGCTGTTAACACACCAGATGTGCTAAGATTCAGAAAGATCATTGCAGGTTAGAACATGGAGTTGGAGCTAATAAAATATAACCTAATGGGGATTAAGGCAAAATCTTATATTTAGGTTAAAAAATCAATTTCACAAAGATGAGATATTCTTGAGTTAGATAGCTATTCAAATAAAAAGATGGGGGGGGGGGTTGTTCTAGACTACAAATTGAACATAAGTCAATTTTGTGTTATTGTAGTCATGAAAGCTGATGAAATCTTAGATTCTAATCAAAGGAGCCTTGTTTCCAGAATTGGGAGGGAATAGTACTGCTACCCTCAGCCTGGGGCAGACCACATGTGGAACATGAGGCTCGATGCTCGGCGCACACTTCAGGAATGATACTGATCAGCTTGTTCTAAATTTCTCTAGGGTGCTCATTACATGGTATTGAATTGCATCAAACCCCAAGATCTCACAAAGCCTCACAAGAGACATGTAATGGCCTGGCCAACCACACAAGTAGATATAGAATGTCTGTTGCCCAGACTTGAGTATATGTCTAAATGGACATGTCCTTTTAGACATAGTTTATTCAGTACAATGAACATCTGGGGCACACAAGTATAGAAGAAAAATGAGCTGGGTTCCCAGTGTAAAAGGAGAAGGAAAATATGCTAAATTCTTTTTGGGAAATTGTAATGTATCCTTACCTAAGTTTCCCGTAACATCAAAAATCCATTTAAAAAATTATTTATTTTTAATGCACATTGCTTTATGAATCATGTTGGGAGAGAAAAATCAGAATAAAAGGAGAAAACAATGGGAGAGAAAAACAAAAACAAAAAAGTGAACCTAGGATTTACATTCAATCTCCATAGTTCTTTTTCTGGATGCAGATGGAATTTTCTATCCAAAATTTATTGGGGGTGCCTTGGAAGAAGTCCATTTTTTGAATACAAAACATTGTCTTGGTATGACAGGGAAACATAGAACACCACTCCTTCTGAAAAACATGATGAGGTTCACACAGGGAAATGGAAAGGCAAAAAAGTTATGTAACTGAGAAGCTGGGCTGATCATATGGCAGGATAGAAGGATAACAGCTGGTCCAATCCACTGGTCCCCTCAAGAATATACCAAAGGGGACATAATGGACAAAAATCCTCTAGCTCAATTTAGGTGTCAGAGTTTGGAGAGAAAATAGAAAGGGGTCAGGCATTATATATGCATTGTTAGAAAAACTCCCATATTGATAAACCAGACAGTAACTAGAATAAAGTTACTTGTTCACTAAAGGTCTTAAGTTCAAGCCATATGAGAATCAGTTAAATTATAAATGTTTAGCTAGGAGAAAAATACTTAAGGGAAATGATAAATAATTGTCTTCAAGTATTTGAAGGAGTGGTAGAGTTGACCAGATCTAAAATCAGGAAGAGATGGATTAAATCCAGCCTCAGATACTTACTAGCTGTGTGATCCTGAACAAGTCACTTAAACTTTTATCTGCTTCAAGTTTCCTCATCTGTAAAATGAGGGTGATAATAGCACCTACCTGGCAAGGGAGGTTAAGAAAATATTTGTAAAAATACTCTGTAGAGATATATAACTGTCAGCTGTCATTATCATAATTCTCTTTTCTTCAGAAAACAGAATATGTGTAGAAGCAGGGAAGCAAATTTAGGTTTGAGGTCAGGAAAATTTCTTGAGAAGATCTCTCTGAAGGGGAGTAGGCTGCCTTTTGTAGGAGTATGACAGTCTCTTAGCAAGAGGTGAATGAATAATTGTCCACTATATTCAAAAGAATATTTTTGTTCAGGTAAGGATTGATCTCGATGAACCCTGAAATTCTGTAATTCTCTTTCATTCCTTTGTCCTGAACCATATTTTCCAAATTTTTGCCTTGGACTTTCCCATCCATCTTTACATTGGAGTCACTTTAAGTTAAGCAATGTTTTGCTTTGGGAGATTTTATCAAGTTGGTACAATATGTGTATTTCTTCATCTCTGTCAGATGTTACTGCCACTGCTGAGTTATTGCCCATCATGGTTTTTTTTTTTTTTTGCTTGTGCAGATCAAGCACATTGTAAAACAGGATGATCAAGTATCCCGGGAAAAGCAGTTTTTGATTCCCCTAGATAGAAGAAGCCAACTCTTTTATTTGCCTCTCCAAAGAAAATTCATGAGACAAGACTTGAATTAAACTTCCTTATGTTTTCTGCTTTGTTTTCTAGTGAAGATGTTAATGTAGAAGTTTACCTTCTGCTGTATTCTATTATATTCTGGTAGCATGTCAACTCACTAGTCATTGCTTTATTAAATTAAACCTGTGTTTATTGATGGTGTAAGAGCTGTAATTTTTTTTACCTCTTGCCCCTTTTTCGTTATTCTACCCCTGCAGCAGTAGAAGGAAGTTATATAGGACTGCAGAGAATTTTTTAAATTGTTCTTTGTTTCATGAGTTATTGTTTCTAAATTATTTCATAACCATGCTACGCATGATGAACTTCTCTATCTCTCACTAGATTAGTCCTTTTATAACAGGGTCTGTCTATCATTAATAATGAGTTGCAGGTGTTTTCAGCTTAATAGAATCTCCCAAAATTTGTAATGCATGGGCATAACTTTTAAAGAGTCCAGGGCTACTTCCATAACACAGTGAGACATAGGAGTAAGCTTTTAATGAAGGCCAAAACACTGCAGATATTCTCTGTTGTGGGATAAGTAGAGCTAAAAGCATTCATTAATTTTGTACCTAATTTCTTCATAATATGTTATATACATTGACATGAATTGTCACTTTTTCACTAGGAACATATAAATATAAATATAGTTAAAATGATTGAATGCCTTGTTCAGTTTTTTTCTAGAGACTTGAAAAATGTCTGGATTTCTGGAAAGCCTTCGATGTTCAGAGTGCATTGACTGGGGAGAAAAGCGTAATACTATTGCATCTATTGTAGCTGGACTTCTGGTATGTATATGGCTATGATTGTCTCCATTTTTTGTTCTCTTCATTAAATTGCCAAAATTGTCTTTGCTTTTGTTAAATCTCTATTTTGCAATACCAGCAATAGTATAATTTACTAAACTCAAAAAATTATTGCTATGTATGTTTTTGTATCATCTTTATATGGGAAAGATAAAGAGCCTGTCATTCCCATCTCCAGGGATCTCATATTTGCTCTCTTTGATTAACTTAAGTTTTGCTTGTACTCACCCAAGGAAATCATGGATAAGAAGAAAATCCCTATATACACCCAAATAATCATAGCTTTTTTTTTTTTTTTTTTTTTTTTTTTTTTGTCATGGATAAGAATTGGAAATGAAGTAGATACTCATCTTTTGGGAAATAGCTTAACAAGTTAATAGTATATGAATGTAATATAATAGTAGTATACTTTAAGAAATGGCATTTGATTTTCAGAGAGGCCTGGAGAGACTTATATGAACTGATGCTAAGTGAAATGAACAAAACCAGGAGGTCATTATACACTTCAACAACAATATACTATATGATGATCAATTCTTTTTTTTTTTTTTTTTAATTTATTTAATAGCCTTTTATTTACAGGATATATACATGGGTAACTTTACAGCATTAACAATTGCCAAACCTCTTGTTCCAATTTTTCACCTCTTACCCCCCCCCAAGCCCTCCCCTAGATGACAGGATGACCAGTAGATGTTAAATATATTAAAATATAAATTAGATACACAGTAAGTATACATGACCAAAACGTTATTTTGCTGTACAAAAAGGATCAGACTCTGAAATATTGTACAATTAGCTTGTGAAGGAAATCAAAAATGCAGGTGTGCATAAATATAGGGATTGGGAATTCAATGTAATGGTTTTTAGTCATCTCCCAGAGTTCTTTTTCTGGGCATAGCTAGTTCAGTTCATTACTGCTCCATTAGAAATGATTTGGTTGATCTCGTTGCTGAGGATGGCCTGGTCCATCAGAACTGGTCATCATATAGTATTGTTGTTGAAGTATATAATGATCTCCTGGTCCTGCTCATTTCACTCAGCATCAGTTCGTGTAAGTCTCTCCAGGCCTTTCTGAAATTATCCTGTTGGTCATTTCTTACAGAACAGTAATATTCCATAATATTCATATACCACAATTTATTCAGCCATTCTCCAACTGATGGACATCCATTCAGTTTCCAGTTTTTAGCCACTGCAAAAAGGGCTGCCACAAACATTCATGCACATACAGGTCCCTTTCCCTTCTTTATAATCTCTTTGGGATATAATCCCAGTAGTAACACTGCTGGATCAAAGGGTATGCACAGTTTGATAACTTTTTGAGCATAGTTCCAAACTACTCTCCAAAATAGTTGGATTCGTTCACAACTCCAACAATGCATCAATGTCCCAGTTTTCCCGCATCCCCTCCAATAATCATGATGATCAATTCTGATGGAAGTGGCTCTCTTCAACAATGAGATGATCCAAATCAGTTCCAATTATTCAGTAATACACCCAGCGAAAGAACTATGGGAAATGAGTGTGGACCACAACATAGCATTTTCACTCTTTCTGTTGTTGTTTGCTTTGCGTTTTGTTTTCTCAGTTTTTCTTTTTCCTTCTTGATTCAATTTTTCTTGTGCAGCATTATAACTGTATAACTATGTAGACATATATTGGCTTTAACATATATTATAACATATTTAACATGTATTGGACTGTCATCTAGGGAAGGTAATGGGGGGAGAGGAGAGAAAAATTTGGAACAGAAAGTTTTGCAAGGATCAATGTTGAAAAATTACCCATGCATATGTTTCATAAGTAAAAAGCTTTATTAAAATAAATAAAAAATAAACAAAATATGTTTAGAAGAATTGTATATGTTTAACCTATATTGGATTACTTGGTGCCTATATGAGGGGGTAGGAGGCAGGGAGGGAGGGAGGGAAAAAATTTGGAACACATTTTGCAAAGGTGAAAACTATCTTTACATGTATTTGGTAAAATTAAAATGGAAAAAAAATTTAAAACTAAAAACTAAAAAGAAAAACCAAACAAACTTGTTTTTTAATGTTTTTATTGATGTTTTCTTTTTTATAAACACCATTGTCATTTCCAGTATCTGCCACTTGAAAACTTCCAAAATATCACCCCATATGACAAATAAGTAATTCTTTAAAAAAAAAAAAAAAAAAAAAAACACAACTAATTAACACATTTTTTAAAATCCAAAAAATATGTAATTTATAACCTACGGACCTGCCACCTCCATGAAGAGGTGCCACTCTCTCTGGGCGCAGATGGCTCTCTTCATCACTGAACAAGTAGAAGTGGCCTGAATTATCTCATTGTTGAAGAGAGTCATGTCCATCAGAATTGATCATTGTATAGTCTTCTTGTTGCTGTGTATAATGATCTCCCGGTTCTGCTTATTTCACTCAGTATCAGTTCATGTAAGTCTCTCCAGGCCTCTCTGTATTCATCCTGCTGGTCCTTTCGTACAGAACAATAATATTCCATAATATTCATATAACATAATTTATTCAGCCATTCTCCAGTTGATGGGCCTCCACTCAGTTTACAGTTTCTTGTCACTACAAAGAGGGATGCCACAAACATTTTTGCACATACAGGTCTCTTTCCCTCCTTTAAGATCTCTCTGGGATACAGGCCCAGTATAAACTCTACTGAGTCAAAGAGTATGCACAGATTGATAACTTTTTGAGCATAGTTCCAAATTGGAACTGGAGCAAGTCTCCAGAATGGTTGGATTTATTCACAATTCCACCAACAATGTATCAGTGTCCCAGTTTTCCCACATCCTCTCCAACATTTGTCATTATCTTTTCCTGTCATCTTAGCCAATCTAAGAGGTGTGTAGTAGTACCTCAGAGTTGCCTTAATTTTCACTTCTCTGATCAATAATGATTTGGAACAACTTTGCATATGACTAGAAATAGTTTCAATTTCTTCATCTGAAAATTGTTTCTATCCTTTGACCACCTATCAATTGGAATCAATAAGAATTCAATTGGCTTGAATTCTTATAAATTTGAGTCAATTCTCTTTGTGTTTTAGAAATGAGTCTTTTATCAGAACCTTTGAATGTAAAAATATTTTCCCAGTTTATTGCTTCCCTTCTAATCTTGTCTGCATTAGTTTTCTTTGTACACAAATCTTTTAACTTAATATAATCAAAATGATTTCTAGTTCTTCTTTGGTCACAGGTCTGAGAGGTAAACTATCCTATGTTCTTATAATTTATTTATAATTTCATTCTTTATTCCTAGATCATGAACCCATTTTTACCTTATCTTGGTGTACGGTGTTAAGTGTGGGTCGATACCTAGTTTCTACCATACTAGTTTCCACTTTTCCCAGCAATTTATGTCAGAGTGAATTCTTATCCCCAAAGCTGACATCTTTGGGTTTGTCAAATGCTAGGTTATTGTAGTCATTGACTGTTTTGTCCTATTTCACTGATCAAATAGTCTATTTCTTAGCCAATATCAAATGGTTTTGGTGACTACTGCTTTATAATATAGTTTTAGATCTGGTGCCAACTTCATTTGATTTTTTTTTTTTCATTAGTTCCCTTGAAAGTCTTGACCTTTTATTCTGCCAGATGAATTTTGTTGTTAATTTTTCTAGGTCAGTAAAATAGTTTCTTGGGAGTTTGATTGGTATAGCTCTAAATAAATAGATTCATTTAAGTAGCATTGTCATTTTTACTATATTCACTCGACCTATCCAAGAGCACTTGATATTTTTCCGTTTCTCTAAATATATTTCCCTATTTGTCATGCTGCACAAGAAAAATCAGATCAAAAGGTGAAATAAAAAAAAAAAACAATAACAAAAAAACCCTTACGTTTTAAAATTTTTATCAGAGTACCTTTAATTCCCAAGAAGGGTTACTTTTCTCAGAGTTTGTGATATGATATGCCACACATTCAATGTGGACTTACTTGTTGAATATAGTGTAAGACTCTTCATGATTATTGTGCATATAGCTTTTGAGCAAATGACTATAGAGAAATGAAACTATGCCTTCTAAAAAACAAGACTGTCACTTGGAGCTGGGTGACTTCACTTTCTCAGCCTTAATGCCTTAGCTCATTATAGAGTTTCAGAGGGAATTTACAGGACAGAATCCTTATTTGTATTGCATATCCCTTAGGGCATGGGTCTCATTCTGCTAACATTTTGTTGGTGTGCTGTGCTCTGTATGTTTGTTTGTTTGTTTTAAAGAATAGCGAAGTTGGACACCTTGAAATGGCAAAGTTGGAAGGATGCTTTTCTTTTTTTAAAAAAGGAAACCAGGATTCAAAGAGGAAAAGGGACTTAGACCCATATTTCCCAAGACCCTAGTAGCTATCTGTAAGCTCCTGGTAGGATAGTTATGGGTAGGTTCCATTTTGTTTTAGTATTCTTTGATAGGTATAAGAAATGCTTAGTAAATAAATGCCTGTCCAGTTGGACTGGATTGTTAGCAGTAGACAGGAACCATAGACCCAGGTCTCCCAAGTCCCATTTTGGTATACTTTGCAATACACTGTGTTGCCTTCCTTCAAAAAACTAAATTTAAACATTCTGTAATCTGCTCTCTGAATTTATGTAATTAATAAAGAGAACCAGCCTATATTTCCCAAAGAAATGGCACAAGTAAAACTTAACTGGCACTGCAAAATAAATACTGCACTCATAAATACTTTAGAAAAATTTTATATTTTTATCTCTGAAGTAGAATTATTATCTACAGTGAGCTGAAAATACCAAAAATGAAACTGTAATTATAGTAACCAATGAAAAATTACTACTGTATAGCAGCACTAACTATGGATATATCTGAAACCTGACAAATGAGAATGATGAATTTCAGTCAGAAGTGCTTTTTATTTTTGAGCTGTTATCAAATTGTGATTAATCTGAGAGTACAATCCCGGGAATTAACTCAAAAAGGGCTAATTCTAAAGTCCTTTTTTTTTTTTAAATGACTGTAGTACATAGCTAAATGAAGTATATTTATAAATTTTGTATACATTGTTTTACTTATATATGTATACATATTTGTCTATGTACATTCTTCAAGATGATGGTGTGGGTTCTCCCTTCACTGGTTTCAGTCATAATTCCTCCATGCCTTGGTATATGGTCTTCATGAGTTACCAAAGGGAAAAAAATCACCAACGGGTTGCCAACCTGGTGATAAAGCTCTCTGTGCTTGGCTAAATTGACCCTTATAAACAGATAGCCACTGTTTCTGAGGCTATATGCATATTGCTAGAATTGACAAGATCTTGTCCTCTGAGGGCAAGTCTTCAAGAGTTCTGATCACCTCTGTGGTAAGGTGAACCATCAAAGTTGAATGGTTAGTGGCCACATAAAAAATGTGTACATGTGTAGTAGAAAAACATCTAGCCACAGATTCCTGAAAATTCTGCTTTGTAACAGTTTAATTAAAATGTTTTTTATGGGGAACTTTCTGCTTAGATAATAGAAGAAGCTTCATGGGATCCCAAGCTTGTGGAATTTTGAGAATGTGTGTATTAGTCTCTCTTTGTCCTTAAAACCAAGTGTTCTCCCTTTTCTCTTTGTTTATATTTCTTAGAATTTCATTGTTTTTTTTTCTCATTATACTTGTAGATTAACTTTTTAAATATGCATTTCTTTATGAATCATGTTGGGAAAGAAAAATCAGAACAAAAGGGGAAAACCACTAGAGAGAGAAAAAAGAAGTGAACATAGCATGGATTTACATCCAATCTCTATAGTTCTTCTTCTGGATGCAGATGGCATTTTCTGTCCAAAGTCTCTATTGGGATTGCTTTGGATCACTGAACCACTGAGAAGAACCAGGTCTTTCATAGTTGACCATCGCACATTCTTGCTGTTATTGTGTACAATGTTTTCCTGGTTCTGCTTGTTTTGCTCAGCATCAGTTCATGTAAATCTCTCCAGGTAAAATCAGCTTTTTGTTCATTTTTTATAGAACAATAATATTCCATTACTTTCATATACTACAACTTGTTGAGCCATTCCCCATGGACATTTCCCTGTTTTCCAGTCCTTTGCCCACCACAAAAAGAGCTGCCACAAACATTTGTGCACATGTGGATTCTTTTCCCGTCTTTATTATTTCCTTGGCATTCAGATCCTGTAATGGCACTGCTGGGGCAAAGGGTCTGCACAGTTTTGTAGCCCTTTGGGCATGGCTCCAGAGTGCTCTTCAGAATGGTTGGATCATTTTACAACTCTACCACTGTTATTTATACTTGATAGTGTCTAGAGTCAAATTCATCAAAAGTAAGTGTTTGATGTATGCTTGAACTGAACACATTATCATAACTGAAACCATCTGTAAGATAAGATTGGGCTAGAGATAAGCCTGAGGTCTGGTCCAGCTCTCTGAGCCACCTTAGAATAGGAAGTGTTTAATGAATAGCCTGTCCTTTAACGTCCTGGAGTCTCAGGTAATTCTCTATAGTTTTAGGAGTTGTGACCTATATCAATGGAGAAAGTTTCCACACTGAAGTTGCGGGGGCTTGATGTCTTTCAGTTAATAAAGTCCTGTTTCGTTCATTGCTTCATTATGTCATGGTAGCGACCCTAGGTTTTCAAAGGGTTTGCTAGTGGAGTGTGAGTCGTGGTCCTCTGACCCTGTGAAGCTGACGAGCTTTCTGATATAGCTTCAAGATGGACCAAGAGCCAGCCCAGCTCTCGCTTCAGAAGAGAACCACATCTCCAGGAGATGGGCTCCCTGTGCTGGTGGCAGAACTTCCTTCACCAGTGGAGTCATTGGTCCTTCAAAGTACAGTTAATCCCTGTGATTGCCTCCTGAAGTATTGGTGATATTGATGTCACATGTGGTGTTAAATTTTGGAACGTGATATATTATGTCTTACTAGATAAGTGTTTCCTGATTGTTTTTATGTTAGAACTATGGTTAGTTATGTTAGAACTATATTTAGATCTATAATTAGAATTAATATGAGTGATAGAAGCCAAAAATATTTCTTCAAAACATGGCATGTTGAAAAGAACCTTTAAAGATTTGGTCCTACCTCCCTATTTTAGAGATGAGGAAGCTGACATATAGAGAAGGGGAGTGACTTACCCATGTTACATAGCAATTAATTGGTGCATCTAGGAGAGGTACCCAGGTCTCTGACCCGCAGGCCACTTGTCTGCATACCAGAAGGGAATGCACTCCATGTAGCCATCTGAGTGCTAGGTAGATGTGGCAGCTCCTGAATGTTTGTATAAAGGAGCAGCTGACTATATGTAGTCATTAGAGTAGACTGAGATTTGTTCCCAAATCCCTTTAGGATATAAGAATAAAAGGAGAAAGGTCAGAAGTACTATTCTACAAAAAGAAAGGAACAGGAGGTATACAAGAGGAGATTGGAATAGAAAATACATTTGTTCAGAGATGAAATGAGTGAACACTCTGACTGGGGAACCATCTATTTTGATTAGTTATGTCCATTCTCTGGAACATCAATTTTTTCTTCTACTTGGCTCCCTCCCTGTTGGACTATTGATATGGTTTTTGCTTTCAAGGCCACCCTCTGATAACCTTCAAGGTTTGCCCAAATGCATCATTGATTTGTTAGAGCTTTGGGGGTGCGGCACTTGGCAGACCTGTGTTCCTTTATGCTGGGGAGGACAGAAGGCGAGCCCAGCCCCCCACTCAGCCTGATCCTCCTCACACTGCCCACTAGGCTGACTTCCCAGGGTTGGCAGGAGTGTCTGGAAGAACAGAAAGGGGCTGTGCTGTACAGCACTTAGTCTTGTTCCTTGGACATAAAGTATGTCAGTTCAGGTATTGCCATATAAGAATTTTCTCTTCCAAAAATATCTCCTTTTTTAATATCCCTTTAAGGATTATAAGAACGTAAAACATTCATCACAGAAGTGTCTGCTCTACATGGTACTCAATGCTCTGGGCCCAAGCCCTGTGTCTGCCCCACAGCTGCCCGTTTTCCCTAATTTTCCTTCTTTCCTCCCTTCTTCCCACCCCTCCCCAGCCCTTTTCAAAGCCCCCTCCTTGATGAAGTCTGAGATCCTTCAGAAAGACATTAACTTTCTTCCATAGACTTTGTACAGTATCTTGTTTTTGTTTTTCGTGTCCCATTTTGTGTTGAAGTTACTGTTGACCATGTTGAACACATCCCCTGACCACGTGAGTTCCATAAAATCAGGGGCTCTCCTATGTATACCTGGGACTCCTGTAGTGGCCCAACACTGCTGTGTATCCAACATATACTCAGTAAGTCAAATTTGAATGTTTTATTGCAGCCTTGCATTTGGGCAGCTCAAAATTCTTCCTAAAAGCTGCAGCAATCAATCCAGTGGGATGTTGAGTTGTTCCTCACTCCTTTCCCTTCTACATGTTACTGTAGTTGTTGCTAAATTTCCGGTAGCCTTCAGAGTTTTTTTGTTATGTCACTGAAAAATAATTGTTCAGATAAGTTTATTCATAATAACAATCACAGTCACTTCCCTTAAAATTCTTTAAGAATGGTATATTATACTTCTTTTTTAGAGATATGAAAATGGAGGCTCAGAATATTAAGTGACTTGGCCAAGTCACATGAAGCCCAAATTTGAACACTATTTATTATGATTTATAATCCAGTATTCTTTCTGTTAAGAAAGCTCATTTTAGCACTGAAAATTTACTGTCATTAAGTGTTAAATCAAAGAACGCTTTCTCTGTAAGGAAGCATACTGAGCTGAAATATTTAAGAAATTTCTCAGTTCACTAGAAATGTGTATATTATATTAAAGTAGACAGCAGGCCTCCAACCTTGTCTAAATTGCTTTTTATATTAAACTTAAAATATTATTTAGAGAGGGTTTTTTTTTTTTTTTTTTTTTTTGAGCTTAAGTCAAAAAAATCTTCTTTGGACTAGAAGTACAACAGCTACTTTTAGGCCCAAACCATTGTTGATCAGTAAGAAAGTTCCTTTTCTAATCTGGTCCAATTTGCTCCTCCTCAAGTAATCTATTGGTCACCATTTTTGGGGGGTTGACTTTGTTGATGATAACTCAGCCGGGGATGATACTCAGCTTCCTCTCCCCTCCGATTGGAGCATTGGAGGCTGAGCTTACTAAACTCCCCAAAGTTTTCTTTTATAGAAGGAACATAACTTTTCTACCAAGTCCCCTTTCTATCTGTAGTTCCACTTGTTTTGAACTTTGTGGAACACAATGCCCCCATGCTGGCTAACCCCCAGTGTCCATTCCATCCTCCTTCATTGCATACCAGTTTCCTTTTGTGAGTTGTCTTCTGCAATTATTGGCTGTAGAGCTGCTCTTTCTTCATGACACTCACTGGCCATGTGACCCTGGACACATCACTTAGTCTCTCAGGAGCCCTCACACTTGCTAAGATTGTGAGCTTCAGAGCAGTGTCAGATCTGTACTGTGCACGGTCATCTCCTCACCGAGAGCTTTGTACATTGATGAAATAACTTGTGTACTCTAGGAAAAAAATACATAATGCGTGTTAAAGATTTTAATCTCCTTGTAGAAATATTTTTTTGTGTGATGATGATGACAGTAGCAGCCAGCATTTATAATTCTTTATAGGTTGCTTAAAGGCAAAACTTGTCTTCCTTTTTCTCATTTTTTTTCAGCGTTTAGCATAGTGCCTGATGCATAATAGACGCTTAATAAATGTTTATTAAATTGAATTGATACCAGACTTGTTATGGACATGTGATTGGCTTTAATCATGCTGCAACTAAGAACTCTGAAGCTCAAGCAATCCCCCAGCCTTATGCAGTAGCAAGAATTACGAGTATACAGTATCATTCTTGGCTGAAATTTTAAAATATTTAAATAAAGTATTCTATTTTTAGCTTATCAAACTGAAAATGCCTTCATTAGTCACTCAAGATAACATGTTGGTTTTTAATAGTTTTTTACAGGTTGGTGGATCATCATAGATGCAGCTGTTGAGTATCCCTCCATGCAAGACTTTAACCACTCCTATCATGCCTGTGGAGTAATAGCAACTCTTGCCTTCCTCATGTAAGCATCAGTCTCTTAATACGACTGTCAGGATTTAGATTATCAAACATTTCTTAAAGACTTCTGGATTGAATTTTAACCAAAAAAAAATGTCCAATGTCCCTATGCCCACTTATCTCTTGATTCCAAATTTTAAATTATAATTTTTTTCCATGTGATTATAGACAAATCTAGTTGTACCTTCAACTCAAAGGACCAAGACAAGTTAGAATCTGTTTGGCTAATGGTCTTACTGCTCAACTAATAGTAATTATTCCATCAAAAAAATTAATCATCCTTTTAAAAAATTAGCAAAATATCCAAATGCTACAACTTTTTTAGAAAGCCCAATAGATTATCTCCAGTACCTAGCACTTTGTTTCAATTATTCTACATTGAAACCATGTTAGAATATATTTTATTAAATGAGAAATTTCACCAATTCCATATTTATGAGTTTTGTTTTGGTTATGAGGGACATTGTGGCATAGGAGATAGAGTCAAAGCCTTCACACTAGGTCCAAAGCCTACCTATACATGTACTGACTTTGGAGCTGTTATTTCTTAGTGAGACTTACTAGCCATGTGATCCTGGACACATCACTTAGTCTCTTAGAGGCCCTCAAACTTAGGGGCTAAGATTGTGAGCTTCAGAGCAGTGTTGTACTAGCACAGTTATGTCACCAAGAGCTTTGTACATTGATGAAATCACTCATGTACTCTAGGGGGAAAAAATCATGTTTTTGCTAAAGTTTTCAATATTTCCTTGTAGAAATATTTTTTGTATGATGGTGATAACAGTAGCAGCTAGCATTTATAATTTTTTGTTATCTCATTTGAACCTCACAACAATCCTGTGAATCAGGTGCTGTTACAAGATGAAGAAACTGAGTCTGAGAGTTGCCCTTGGTTACATAGCTAGTAAGTCTCACTAAGATTTACTAGTTCTTAGTAGCTCTGTAGAAGAATGTAGGAAAGCATACCCGTGCCTTGGGCCTCATGGTTTCATTAGGCCATTCTGCCACGTTTCTGATGATCTGCCTCCTTTCTGATAGGTAACCATGGCATATTTTACTAAGTCACTTGTTAACTTAAGTAACTTGTTAATTACTCCTTGCCCGACCTTCCTAATACACCCTTGAGTCCAGCTGTACCCATAATGGATTAGCTCTTCAAGGCAGAAGAACTTACAGGATCCAAAGACTTAGATCAGACCTTAGAAACCAGCTCTCCCAGCTCTCCTCGGCTGACATCAGAGGAAATGGGCTCAGTGCAGTTACTCCATTAAGTCATGTGCCTGGAGTACTTATACAGAGCCAGGACTAGATCACTGACAGAAATGAGGGGTCAGCCTAATGTAGTATCCAGGTCTGATGAGCTGAACTTTTCCAGCGTGGCTCAAGAATCCAGATTTGAGACCACTTGCTTCTTCAGCATTCATTAGCAGAGGCAGAACGTATAACGGAAGTCCTGGATCCGGGGGCCAGAGGCCGTTGAACCCTGACCCTGTCGCAGGTATTCCTTAACCCTGAAAGGCTTTGGGCTAGTCAGTCTGCCCAGGTTTCTTCCAGCTTCAAATACTGTTGTTTTCTAAACCTCCACTGTTTGCAGAGCATTGTGGCAAGGGCCAAGCTAGACATAGAGTTTAAAGCAGAGTCCTTGCCCCATGGAATTTATAATCTCATAAAGAATAAGACACACGCACACAGAGTTTGCTATAATATTATTTATAAATGCATTTTAAACACCTTGAACTATGTGAGATCAAGCTCCTTAATTTCTCCTAGATTAGGCCTTCACAACATATCTGTTATTAATGTTATAATTAGGATTTCGCAGATTATCAGTTATTATGAAATGTGAATACAGAAATACCTTTTAAAAATAAGGAACTGTATCATGTTAAGTTCATTTATCTTTTTTTACACACACAAACTCAAGACATACACGCCCTCCCCTAATTAGTACAAATAGTTGAGAGTAAACAGTATTTATGTTCCAAATGTAAAAACTGAGTAAGACACTTTTGTAAACTTTGTTTAGTTATATCAGACTTCATTATGTTTATTTTATTCAGGATTAATGCAGTATCCAATGGACAAGTTCATGGTGATAGTTACAGTGAAGGATGTTTCGGTCAAACAGGTAAGCAGCCAATCATCTGGCATTTATTTAAAGCCTTTTGGGTTAAGACAAAACAAAACCCTGCAAGGCTCAAGAGAAGGTAGAGGGATGAATAATGTCGAGTGCCTGCCAAAGTGTACAAAATAGGAGGGAAGTTGTGGTGTGTGCACAGACAGCTGCTTCTGAATCAAGGATGCCAAGTACACAGGACTCTGAGCTCTGAGAGCCACACAGACACTTGGACCAGAGCTGCTCCAGCTTTTTCATCACAAGCTCTTTTTGCCTGAGGACCCCAGATATATAGTATAGAAAATAAATATATGAATCAAGTATTTACTGGCAGTAAATCATAAAGAAATTTATTTTAAAACAATTCTTTAGTATATATGTAATTTTGCCATTAAAGACAAATAAGTTGAGATGGATGTGCTTGTTTATTATTACAAAAATAATTAAATCTTGGGTGCATTATTAGATACTTTTTACTATTGCTAAATTTCTCGCAATCCCCACATCCAGTTATTGGACCCCATATGGGGTCATGACCCACAAAGACCCACAAAGACCTACAAAGAAACTTTGACTTAGAGGACTGGGAAGAAGAGTCAGCAGCTTCTTTAGCCATCACAGACTGAAGATGTCAAAGCTTATTGTAAAAGTCATTAATGAGTTTAGGTAAACATTTCCAGAGAATTTAGAAGTTGGGGGTCAGGAGGCCACAGTTCAGGGTCAGGCTCTGCCCCTGGCTGTAATCCCTCCTTTCTGTCTCTGCCGTAGTGAAATAAAGAGGTTTGGGATCAGGGGAAATTCCTGTACTTCTTTCCAGGAGGTTGTGAGCCAACCTCCTGTACATGTCAACTCACATTTTCTTTTGTCTCAACTCACAAAATTCTTTGTTATTTTTAATTAAATCATAATGGATAGTTTCTGTCTTTGAATTTCTCAAAATTAATATTACTGTCAGTCTTATTTAATATTTTACATTAAGTTTTAAACAAAACTCTGATCTCAAGGAGTTCATTCATAGATCTTTTTTTATAAAGATGGTCAACAGCTTTTTGATGATGAAGTGAAATTTTAAAAATCACATAAATTACCTTTAGAAGAAAAGTTTTGCTGAATGTCAAAGGCTAATTATTTAGTGATTGTTGAAAATAGGAAATAAAGGTCCACTTAAAAATACTCTTAAATTTGTACACTTGGGGAAATTTTTCTCACTCTGGGGCATATTTCAACCCACAATTCTCACGTTTCTACTGCCTCTTGTTTATTGCTATCATAATATGTTGAAATTGGTAATGTAGGAATTTGAAATCTACTTGTATGAATAAAAGAATACTGGATTTTAGGACGCAACTCTTAAGTAGGGCCTAAACCTTAAAGGTAATCAGTCTGAATCTAGATTTCATAAATAATGGCTTAACTCACATCTAGGATTTTATATTGTGGGCAGAAAGCCAGGAATTAATACATATAACCTATCATTTCTGCTATGCTTTATTGAGCTGTGATGCTCATGGGCACTACTTTTATTAAATACTTGGGCTAATTAAGTCAAGAAACTCATTTATTTCGGAATCCATTTTAGCTAGTCAAATGATTCAATTTATTTCACTTTGTAATAAAGTATAGCAAATATTCATAAATATTACTTAAATGTGACTTAAAAGTTGATTGTCCTCATCTGTATTAAAATTATAATGCAGCATTCCTAAGTGTCAGCTAGCACTGCCCAATTTGAATTCATTTCACTATCCTAAAATAGTGAAAGATGATGGTTTATATATTCTCTCCTCAGTGAATACAGATTTATTATGGGAGAAGATGAGGGGAAGGCTGTCTGAAAGACAATTTCCTTGCAAAAGAAATTTATATTTTCCCACATTGAATTCTTAAAGGAAATTATTGGCCAGCCTGAAAGAATGCATGAGCCAGTATTTTTTTGTGAAACATTGTTCATACTTGACATTTTATGAGCAAGGTTAGGATAGAGGTGGGGTGAGTTTGGTAAAGTAAAGATAGATCCAGACCTTGAAAGTAAGTAATGACAGCTGACAGAATTGTGGAATTGAAATTCTAATTCCAGGTTCTTATAGTTTCTGCAGCCATTTCAGATACTTCCTCATAGCATCTAACAGCTGATGAATTTCTTCCCTTCTTTCCCTTTTCTAATACACAACATTTGTAATCATATCACAAACAAAATATATAATTAATATGTTTACAATTTTTCTTAAAGGTGCTCGAATTTGGCTGTTAATTGGATTTATGTTGGCCTTTGGATCTCTGATTGCATCTATGTGGATTCTCTTTGGAGGTTATGTCGTTAAAGGTAAAAGAAAACAGTTTCTTTTATTTATTTAGAAGCAGTACCTGGACTAAGTATTTTATTAGATTTTGTTTTAATTCAAAAATTGCTGTTAAACTTTTAGGGCTTCAGTATTCTTTTGGGGGTGTTTTGTTTGTAGGTGAAATTTTGAGAAGACAATTAAGCCCTTTTATCTATAGGATCATTTTCAGTCCTCACATAGAACCAAAAAATCTTCCCCTCCCCCAGATCCTGCTTCCCTGCCTCCTTTATAATTTCTCACACTCAGCCTCCCTGCAAAATATCACCCATCTCTCTCTCTCTCTCTCTCTCTCTCTCTCTCTCTCTCTCTCTCACACACACACACACACACAGCAGTTTGAGCTTCCTTTTGAACTGTTGATAATCTCACAAATTGAAATCCATTCTTGATCTCCTGATATATCCCTTTGTATATCAAGGATGCCCCCCTGATCATTCATGAAGATTCTTCTCCAAAGGGAGGTCTCAACAAAACAAAATAAAGACTTGTGTATGTCTCTTTCTCCCTCTTCTCGGCCCAATTTCTCTTTGATTTTTATGTGGAAAAGCCACAGATCTGTTCAAAACCTCAGCCCAGTATTCCTATTATTACCTCCAAAATTCTATTTTCCAAAAGCCTGAAATGGCAAAGATGTTATTTATTAATATCCTCTTCCATGGGGAAAAAAATAGGAGGGAAGGTGGGCATGAGCAATATTGCCCCAAAGTAGATAGGTATGGGACTTGGGATTTCACTGCTTTCTCTATCCATGCAGATCAGCACCTTGCAAATGATTTAAGAGCTTCTTAAAGTGTAAAGTGTTAAAGTGAAGGCTAACCAGGGTCATGTAGTCAGCTTGACTCAGAGGCAGCACTTGACCTCAGGGCTTTCTGGCTATGTGGTGCTTTCCCAGAACAATTTCCCCTTTTTGAGGTTAGGAACTGTTTCTTTATTTTTTTTTCTTTTGTATCCTAGGCACCTTGTACATGCCTGGCACTATACCTGTTGACACTCAAATCTTTACAATTGAGTATTAAGCTCAGGGTTTGTTTAAGTCCTTTTTATCTCATTTTCAATTAAGAAGTCCTTAAATGCTGAGCTCTGAACAGCACATTTCATTTTCTGTACCCTACTCCTTATGTCCTCAACTTAGAAAATGTCTAAATATTCACATAAACAGTTTAAAAGCTGGGAAGTATTGTGTGTAAATAACTGTTGGCATCAAGGTGTGCTCTGATGAGAGCAGCAGGTCCACAGCCTAAAGGCACTATTTTTTCTGGCTCTTTTACTCTTCCAAACTGAACCTGAACTGGGAACTGACCAGTCTTCCCACTGGTCTCTTAATCAAATGGGGTTCCATTCAGATATAGTGGAAATTACTCTGCAGGACAGATGGGATAACTGAACTTTCATGGAGTCATTTTCTCTTCCTCTTCATAAGTATTCCAATGAGGAGATAATTACTGAAAGCATGTGGGGATGAAGCCTTAGAGGAATTTAAACTGAAAAACCAGAACAGATCATGCCACATGATTGCAAGAAACTTGGCATTTGCAATATATCAGAACCTACAAATAATTGAGAATTTAAACTACTAGGAATTTATTGTAAATTATTTTCTTTTTAAATCAGAAAAAACAATCGTGTACCCTGGAATTGCTGTTTTTTTCCAGAATGCATTTATCTTTTTTGGGTAAGTCTGTGTCTCCTGTCTTTTAAAAATGTCTATACTATGTCACTTGTTATGATTGTTCCCTAAACCTCCTGAGAAAATGAGAGGCCTGTGGGAGGACAGTGTTGTATGCATCCGTTCCACTTAATAAATGTGGCAAGCCTGTCTCGGGCAGCATTTCTATAGCATAAGCTCCTCCAGGACAGCTTTTAGTCTTTGCTGTAAGCTCTTCAGCCTCAGGCAGGGCATTTGGTCCTGGTAGTTTCAGTTGATGCTTGCTGAACTGAGCATATGAATTGTTACTTCATTTACTGAAGGATAACACTCAGGGTTACCCTTCATGGTGGCCTAGGCTTTCTTGATTGCATCATGTCATACTGGCTCATCCTGTGAGATTCACTTTTTCCTGTCCACACTGAAAAGGGAATGGGGGTGAGACTTTAACCTGATTCCATCAGAGCCTGCTAAAGGAGCCCTTGAAGCAGCTATCATGGGAAGATCACCTCCTCCACGCTTCCCCATTCGGAAACCATTGAGCTAGAGAACACTTAAACTCCTTTGATTGAAAGACTGCCAATCACACATAATGAAAGAATAGTTTCTGGGCACATGTGTTTTGGTGTAATGGTAATTTCACTAGCCCAAAATAGTAGGAAAAATGGGGGAGGGGAGAGCCCTGTTTCTAATAGTTCTTTTGATTGACATACCAGCTAGTAGGAGATAATAACATTTAGTCCTTATAAAAGGCCAGAGCTTTTAATAAAAATGTCAGTTTGACTCAATTCAGTCCTGGAGCACTCTTAAGATGCTAATTGCCCATGTGCCCTCATCATCGAAAATACATTTTAAGAAAATTTTTAAAATAACTTCAATGCAGCCTTCATGTTCTAGAACTTTAACAGGGCAAACTTCTGAAGTCACTTTGACACTTATTTAAAATATTAATTGCCTGTTCTGGAATAGCCTGTCTACTAGGTGCTCACCCCTATTTAATTCATGCCCTCAGGCATTGCAGCATTTTTGAGGCAATTTGCTTCTCTCATTAAAAAAGCCTAAGCACCCAGGTTGAGGCAAGATGTAAAAATAGCCTTATGGGGGAACCTTTTAGTGGTTGTGACTTTTATGCCTATGGAAGCTCCAGATCTGAATGGATTTGATTGAAGTTCATCATCATCATCATCATCATTACTGACATTCTGACATTTATTTTCATGGCACTTCCCATGCATGGTCTCACTTGTTCCTCACCATAGATAGGTCTGGGAGGTAAGTTCTCCAGGTATAGTTGTCCTTCTGTTCTCAAGGAGATAAATTATTTGTGTGAGGGACAGGATTGGAACCCAAGTCATCTGACTCCACTCCAGTTCGTGCCTACCTATTTGCAAAAGCATCAAGACCAAAATTCTACTCAGTTGACTAATGCTAAGCCTCTTTGAAAAGTGAGCACCCCATGACTGCTAAAAACCTTTGGGGGAAAAAAGCACTAAAAAGCACTGTTTGTCGGCCATTTTGCAAACTACTTCTTAGGAAATTATTTTCCAAACTTTGGAATCCAATAATTTGGATTTATTTTCAGCCTTCTTCCCATAACTAGGGAGAGGGACACTGTGAAAAGAAGCAAAAATATTTGTATTTATTGCTTCTCTTCATTTGAAATTATGGAACAGAGGCTTAAATTAACTCTTTAGTTTTGAAGAAAGAGTATTAGGCAGCTGCCATCTGACCTTGGCTGTAATGCTCTTGGCTCCTTAAAGTGACCAGAGGATGGTGGAAAGAACACTGGGTTTGGATTCAGAGAACTGGGGGCAGCTCTGCCATTGGCCATCCAGGTGTTTCCTTTGGATAAATTGATTAACCTCAGTAGGCCTGAGTTTTCTTAGGTAAAATGAGGAGGTTAAATTCAATATTCTGGCAGTCCTTTTCCCACTCTTAAAATCTTTGCATCTCTGATGACTCCTAAAGCTTGATTTCTTTTTGAGGAGGAGTCTAGCTGTGGGGGAGGGAGAGGCAAGAAGCAGCTGGTGGAGAGGAGAGAACCAAGGGCTGACCAGCCTTTCCTTGCTCCTGTCCAAGCCGCAATCTGTGCCAAGGACCTAGCGTCTCCTTATCCCCAGGACAGAACTGTGATTCCCAAATGCTAGAAATGGATCAGATCACTTGATCAAATTAGCTAAAGGAGGTGTTGGAAACCTTTGGATTGTTTTCCCATTAGCTGCTGTTGTACTTGTGAGACTAAGCAGCCTCTGGGAACGAGCTACTAGCTAATTGAAATGGGAGAATTCGACATTACTTGGCTTTGCTACCTTCGTACTATTTCATATTGCACGTTATTCTGAAATGTCAAAGAATAAGGTTCAAAAATAACTAGTCATCACAATTTCTAGCTTTTGAGTTTTCCCCATAAAAGCATAGACCATTCTCTAGCATATTACTCCCAGAATTAGGATCCAGATTTGGCCTTAGTGTTTACAGCTGATAATTAGAAGAGCCAAGAGCAAATCTTACAGCTCTCAGAGGTGCCTTAATCTGTCACAAAAAGTGCCAGTGTTGCCCACTCCTTGGGAGCAATCTTGTCATAACTAAAAGAGACGTGTCCTCCTTAGAAGGCAAGGTGGACACAAAGAGTCTCCTGTGGGCAAGGACCATGTCTCAGACATCTTTGTCGCCCCCCATACCTGGCATGGGCTTTTGTACATAATAAGCAAGATAATATTATGTTTGCTGAACTGACATAGTCTGAACAGAGGGTTACATTAAGTGAAACAGACTTAAAAGTTTAAATAAAAAGTTTAAAAGGGACATGAATTTGGATTCAGGGAACCAGGGGCAGCTCTGCATTGGCCATTCAGGTGTTTACCTTGGACAAATTATTTAACTTCATAGGCCACGGTTTTCTGCACTCAGACACAAGTGTTACAATCAAGCTTTACTTTAAGTATTTGGATTAAAAGTATAGAATCTCTGTATCTTGAATATACTTTCCTTCTCCCAGAAACCTTCAAGCACTGAAATCATGTTTTTTCCTTCTCTTAACAGAGGCCTGGTCTTTAAGTTTGGCCGCACTGAAGATTTATGGCAGTGAAGAGACCTGATTTCCCTCAGAAGCCCTGCTTGGCTTTTATGTTGTGTTTTGTTTTTATAACTCACTTCCAGTCTTTTATAATACTATTTTATAAACTTTGCTGAATATCCTCTTGAATGAAAAGTGACAAGCTGATTAAAAAAAAAAAAAAAGTGGTATAAGTATTGTTGTAAGAAACTCGGAAAGTTACAAAACACTCTAAAATCATGAATGTAGGATGTGTGTGTAACCATATGTTTAACATATATATATTATTCTGTCAAGTATTGATTTCAGTTATGAAGTGTTAATGGAAATTATTTCACCAAAGTGGCTTTGGTCAAGTTATGATGTAACTCGTTTTTAAAAAGTGGCTTTGGTCAAGTTATGATGTAACTCGTTTTTAAAAAGTAAGTGAAAGAACAATCTAGAGAAATAATTATGGGTGTATATGTATTTGACATGTCTGAAGTCCAAAACTGCAATTAAAAGTGCTTTAAATGATTTAATATATTTATTTAAATGTGGTATCTTATGTGTCAGTTATTAAACTAAATATATAAATATTTCCTTGTTTTATATAAACTTATCTGATGGTCGGAACTCTTTCTCACTGTAATTTGCTTCCATTTATTCAGTTCTCTGAAGGAATTGAATCATTGAAAGAGCTGGACAAGACTTGACTGTGTAAAATATTAGAAAGGGAAATGTACCCCTATAAAAATGGGAAAGAGCCCCGCCCCCAATAATATTGCAGCCATAGTTAGGAGTCTGGATTTAGAGCTGGAAGAGTTCTCAGCATCCATCATGAAATCTGCCCACCTCCATTTTTAGATGAGGGAATCGAGGCTCGTGCTGTGCTGCCACCTCCCCCCTTCCCCTCTCCTCATCCCTATACTCACTAGTGTGCACACATGCTCACACACACACACACACACACACACACACTCACACACTCCTTATATTTAATTAGAGGAAACTGGGCCAAAGAGGTGCCTAAGCAGGGTTAATAGTGTCCAAGCTGGGCTTCCGGCACCAAGAATATCCCTCTTCCTGCAATACCATGCTGATTTTCAAACTGTTGTTGATTAATTCAAAGGGATTTTTTGTGAAAATAGTCATCTCTAGGATTATCTGCCAAGTGTATCTTTATCAAGCCAGGTTCTCTGCATCTCACCCAGGCAGAAGATCCGTGGCAACTCATGTTCCTGCTGTTATCCTAATGACGGGCACAGATGCTTTAAACTGCTCTGTTTTTCCAGCCTGGCCTGGCCTGCCCCTCCATCAGCACCTAGGCTGGCTGCTGGCCAGTCACCATGGCAGTGCTGGACTCAGCTCAGAATTCCCAAACCCACCCAGTCTGCCCACTTCAGCCTCCCTTGCAGCAGGGACTACTGCTGCTCCCCTTAGGATGACCAAAGAATGGAAGGGGAAGGGGATGGCTACATGGGCTTGGCTCTTCATACTCCTACTTTGCCACTTCGATTTTGCAGCCTTTTTAAAAAATGAAACTAATGCATCTATAAGATCAAAAAGTTGTAAAGCTCTCTGACTCCATATGTACCCTAGCAGAAAAGGAGGGAGAAAAGGGGGGGGGGGACTGGATTTTAGGGTCTTAATTCGGATGGAACCAATTCTTGTTCAGTAATGGAATTGGATTTTATGATTTTATTTGCTTTTATGAAGACAGAATTGCTCTGATACCAACTGTAATTATCAACTTTGATTCCAAGTGGGTTTCACAGTCTGATCCTCTTGGGATTCATCTTTAAAATCTAAAATGTTAGAGGTGGAAAAGCCTCCAAAAGATACAACATCCTAGTGAAAGGGATCTTAGATCGAAAGGGACTTTAAAACATGGAATTTTAAAACTGGAGGGGCCTTCGGAGATCACCTAGTACTCATTTTACAGACAAGGGACACCTGAGACTCAGAGAGAACAGTGATTTGCCCACAGCCATCCTGTGAGTAGTTGGCAAGGTCAGTACTAGAACCCAGAATTCCCTCCTAATGGAGTGCTTTGGTTCTCCAGACTGTAAAAGAACCACCTTATTAAGGTAACTTTTTGTGATATAAATGCATATTTTTCAATGGTGAGTTTTTAATCCTGACCTAATTTGTCTTCCTACCTGTTTATCTCCTTAGCTATCTCCTCTCTTCTCACTACCCCTCCCTCTACTCTCAGTTCTCTTAGAACATAAATCAGTTTTGTCTAAATTATACCTAAATAGGTAAAACTAAGACTAAAAGAATGTATTAATCCAAATAAAAAGGATTTTTGATTCGTCCTCTATTTCTCATTGTCTGCTCTGATAAAAAATTTAAATCCTTTTTTTAAGCATGTATAGAAAAGACCCTAGAGTATATCACACTAGCAAATAGTTGCATTTACTAAATAGTTCAAATGATAAAATGTGGCAATTCACGTTCTGTGGAATAACACATTCTCTCATCTCGAATAAAACTAACCAGATTTTTCATAAATTATTGTAGCCTAAACATAGAAGAGCTTTTAATTTTATTAATATCAAAAACGTGTCCAACCATGTTTCTTCATACATGTGTTAAATAGTTTATAACTCTCAGAAGAATATAGAACTTGAGAGGTAAAGAGGGCCTCAGAGGTGATCCAGTCTTAACTTCCCCATTTTACAAAAGAGGGGATTTGAAGACTAGAATGACTGGCTCAGGATCACACAACAAGATGGAGGAAAGGTCAAAGCAAATGAAAGGAGGAAGAAATATAATGGGGTTTTCTCTGGCTCTCAGCTGGCCTTCCGGGAATTCTTGAATTCATAGCTTAAAATCCAACAGCCAAATGGGGAAACTGTAAAGGAAAGGAAAAAAGTTAATAAGCGTTTTCCTTCTCGTGTATGTACGTGATGCTGGCCTTTGGATATGAAGGGCCTTGACCACCAGGGTCGCGGCTTGGGGTGATAACGGTGATGGACCGGCTCCCTCCACCCACCCAAAACTGCAACAGGGGCCTCAAGCAGAGAGGGAGCAGAGAGGG
Organism: Sarcophilus harrisii; assembly: GCF_902635505.1. Taxonomy (NCBI): domain Eukaryota; kingdom Metazoa; phylum Chordata; class Mammalia; order Dasyuromorphia; family Dasyuridae; genus Sarcophilus; species Sarcophilus harrisii. The sequence continues at coordinate 557,689,323 of NC_045428.1, read as the reverse complement.
AGACCCAGGTTATCCGTGGCAGCCCAGACAGGCCTGGAAGGGGTGCAAGAATACAGAATCGGAGCCCCATGGAACCTTCGCCCCTATCCGGCCCAGAGGCTCTGAACTCCCTTGGGCAGGAAGTCATCCTCTGAGGTATGTTTTCAACATGTAAAAGAAAAAACATAGGATGACAAAGAAAGCCGACAATAGAAAAAATACAGGTTCTCGAAAGAGAAATTTATTTTAACTTTATGAGCCTCAGGTTAAGAGCCCTGATCTAGACTGATCTCATTTTCATAATGATTTCACTCTTCATTTACAGATGAGGGAACTGAGGGCCCACAGGGGAGGACCCGGGCAATGGTCAGCCTGGGCAGCCACTCATGGAAAGGCCGGAGTGATACTCTCGGCCCCGAACGCCCCGCTCTCCTCAGACGGCATTTCCTGGGTCACAGCCTCAGTCTGCTGTGGAAGCCACGTTCTGAGAGCTGGCATTTCACAGAAGAGCAACTAGGGCTTGGACACATTCTGTTTTCATACCAGAGCAGGAGCAGTTATTTATATTCCTTAGCAAGAACATTGTTTCCAAATAGACTGCAAATGCATATTCAGAAGCCACAGAACGGGGTGATTCTTTCATAGAATTTTAAGATGGAATGTTCTGGTCCTGCCCTGTTCTCTCCATCATGGAAAGTCGGGGGTGGGGGGGGATCATGATGGAATGGGAAAAACATTGGCTTTGGGTTCTGAATCTCAGCCATGCTGGACAAGCTTAGGGAGGTGATCTCTCTAGATCTCATTTTCCTCATCTATAAAAAAGAGGGTTGGAGTAGCTTATCTCATGCCTTCTGGTTCTTGCCATCCATCTGTGCTTTACAGAGTTTAGGTCTGTCCTTATATGATCCCAGGCAAGTCCTGTCACTTCTGTCTCAATTTCCTCGCCTGCTTAATGGGGATCATAATAGTAACTGCCAAAGTTACCGTAAGGATCAAAAGAGTCTGTATTTGTAAGAATAGCTCACAGAGTTATAGAATTTGGGAGTTCTTATTATCGGTACAATGGCCTATCAAAGATCCACTCTGCTGCGTAATCAGTACAAGGCACGGTGAACTTCTATGCTCTTGTCACTGGAGTGTTTCTCACTGCTTTGGGGGTCTCAGCTCTGCGGCGGGAGGAGCTGCTGATGGGAACTGCCACCTAAGGCGGCAGCTCGCTGGTTCCTATTTACAAGGAAAGGAATAAAAGATGGCCTTCCTCACGAAGTCCGTGGCCTGTGAGCACCTCTCCCATCCTTCCCTGCTCTCTGCTGCCGTTCCGGGTCTGGGTCCCTAACTCAAGTCCTTGTCACTCTTCCCTGGGTAACTGGCTCACTTCGCGTTATCACACTTCTCAGACACAGCATTTTTACCAACTCTGCCTCAAGCAGGCCTGGGGGTGCCATTTTCCCAGCAGCATGGGCTCGCATTGGGCCTCTGTCCCCTTTAGATAGTTCTCACAATGTCCATTCTTATTCTCTCTGCTTTGGGGATCTGTGATCAGGGATCTTTGGGGACATCACAAACTTGCTTCATATAAGTTGTTGAATTTAATGTTGTGTGTATCCTGACTGCTCAAAACCTCCCACTGCAGTCTCTCACTCTCTCCTCTCAGGCTTTCCTATTCCCTGAGACACAAGAATATTGAAGTTAGAGCAGTCAAGAATCCTACAACGGCCTCTTAAGTCTTCAAATGAAAGGAAGAGGCAATAGAGGTGACACATTTCATCTTTGCTTTATTTTAACAAATTGCCACAATCACCCCTAATTCTGAGCCACCCCCACCCTCATCAGTCAGAAGACCCTCCACCAGCAAAAAGATTATGACTCACTGAAGATTTTAGATGATAATTAGCATTTTTAGCAATAGGAGTATTTTTTAAATTAGGATATGTATTTTTATATTTTTTTTTTTGCATTGGGAAACAAAAATTTTGTGTGACTTGCCTTATTGCAGCTATATACAGGATAAGTTGGAGATAATCAATAGAGGCACTAATGTTCAGGGGGATCAGAGAAATGCTTATTGATTGACTAATAGAAGAAGATACATAGGAGGTTTCACTTGCAAGTCAACTATTGACCAACTAGGACAGTGGTGGGATCTTTGTTCATTTTACCCTCCCCCACACACACCTTTTTATTTACTCTTGTAGGCTTCATAAAAATAGAGACACCTAAAGAGTCCAAGGATAACTAGGTGAAGCACTAGATGGAACAGAGGGCTTGAAGCAGGAAGACCTGATTTCAGATTCAACATCAGACATTTGCCAATTGTGCGACCCCGGGCAAGACACTTCACCCTGTTTGCCTCAGTTTCCTTATCTGTAAAATGAGCTGGAAAAGGAAATGGCAAACCACTCCAGTATCCTTGCCAAGAAAACCCCAAATGGAATCAAAAAGTTGGACAGAACTGAAACAATAACAACCAAGAAAGGTCAAAGAGAGAATCTGCTTAGATTATGATTCAAAAAAAATTTTTTTAAATGAAACAAAGAATGTCATAAGAAAATGGTGGGGTTGGAAAAGACCTAGAACAGAGAATGCAAAAAAAAAAAAAGAATTTTTCAGGATATAAAATATTAAAACTGAATGAGCTTTTAGTAAATAGAATGCTAAAATTGAAATAGTCCATAGAGTGTCAGAGCAAGGAAAAAACTTAGGAAATAGAAAGCAGAATCTTAGAACATGAAAAGATGGCTCAGAGACAATACAAGTAAGTGGGATTGGGGCAGCTAGGTGGACAGTGAATGGAGTACCCAGCCCTAGAGTCAGGAGGACCTGAGTTTAAATATGACCTCAGACACTAGCAATGTGATCCCAGGCAAGTCACCTAACCCCAATTATCTTTAGAAAAAAAAAAAAAAAAACTAGTCCAAGAGATGGAAAGTCTCACATGTTTGTAACTTTGCAACAGCAGATTCATTGAAGGACTTACCTCCCAAAAAGCCTGATCATCAAAGTATTTATCTGCAGATGGTGCCTTCCATAGGTTGAGATTTAAAATTAAACCTGTTTAAGAATACACAGAAAAAACGTTACCCACTGCCTCTGTGTAGTTTTTTACTTATCCTTTGTAGATCAATCAGAATATTAAATTCCCCTAGCTGGCACCTTGGTGGGAAATTCCACTTCCTACTGCCAGATATCCCAGGAAAAAGCCCTAGCTTCCCGTGGTTGGGGCTAATTGATTCTAAAAGAAGTTGGCAAAGGCAATCATCTAAGAGGATTTGAATTACACCAAAAGGACTCTGGAAACCATGTATCTGACACCCTTCCAAGGACAAGATACAAAAAGTTCTTTTTAGAGGATGGACCATTTACAAGTTAACCCATTTAAAAGTCAAGACAAATTTAAATGATGTCACTTTATCCTTAGTTTCTTTCCTGAATCTGGGAGCTAATTGACATAGAGATCTCCAAACCTCCTAGCACAGTTGTTCTAAGTGCTCCTTAGAGACCATCCCCATCTGCCTGACTGGAGCCTTTCTTTTGGGCAGCCCTAAAGTACCAGGTCTTTTTTTTGTTGTTGTCCTGGTGGGCCACTTCCTTTCCTAGTTTTATATATATATATATATACACATTTACTTATCTATCCATTCATTCGTTCATTTGTTTGTTTGTTTATTTATTATCTCTGATATCATTTCTCTGAGCAAGGTACCAAATAATAATACACCCTACTTACATCTGCTATATGTCTTTCCATTGTTCATTAGCCCATACAAGCACAGGATTTAGAGTTAGAAGGGACCTTCAGAGATCATGAGAGCATAAGCTTGGGCTTCCTTCAAAGTTTAGCTCAAAGCCCACCATCAAAGCCTTTCCCAATCTATCTTAAAGTCTCTGTTATCTCCAAATTGTGTCACGTCACCTCTTGTTTATACACAGTTGTTTAAATGTAGTGCCCCTCATTAGACTATAAGTTCCTTAAGAGCAGGGAGTTTTTTCCCTCATAGCCCCAGTGTTTAGTACATAGTAGGTGTTTAATAAGTGCTTGGGACTTGATGATCACAGATCTTGAGTTAGAAAGTTACCTTTGAGGCCATCTATTTCAGTGGTTTCCATTCATTGGTTCACAAACTTCCAATGATGGCTTAAGAGGTTCACCCTAAAATTCTTTAATGGAGGAAGGAAGCATTTATGAAGCACCTACCAAGTACCAGGCAGTATACCGAGCCCTTTACAAATGTTTTCTCATTTTAACTTCCCAATTCCAGGAGGTAGGTGCTATTATTATTCCTATTTTACACATAAGGAAACTGAGACAGATGGAGAGCTTAAATGAGTTGCCCAGGATCACACAGCTAATAATATTCTGGGGCCAGACTGAACCTGGATCTTCCCCAACTCCTGTCCTGCTCTATGTGCTGCACCCTAGTTGCTTCCGTGTAAGTCAGATCACTTTGTCAAACCTCTCCAGACCCCATCTCCTAGAGCAGCCGTCGGCCTCCAGAGTTTTCAGTAGCCTGAGTTTAAGCCTAATCTCAGTAGTTCAAAGATTCTATTTAAACCTTAGAAGTTTTCTAAGGAGCTTGCTTCCTGCCCTGCCACTCCCACGCTCCTTCAGACACTATCTCCCTCCCTATCCTTAAAAAGTGGCCTTGATTATTTAGAGCTGGAAATCTTTCTAAAGTGTATGTCTCAAGTCACTTCCTAGTTTAACAGAGGCCCTTTAAACAGAGACACTTTTCCCCGGTGTCTCAGGGACAAGGAATATTCCTTATTGTGTGTCCTCCCAGGGAGAAGACCTGAGTTCTCAGTCCCTCAATAAATGTTTACAGACTTGAATTGAATTTCTTTTTTTTTTTTTTTCTTTTTGCTGAGGCAATTGGACAAGTGACTTCCCCAGAGTCACAAAACTAGGAAGTATCTGAGGTCAGATTTGAACTCAGGTCCTCCTGATTTCTGGGCTGATGCTCTAATCACTACACCACTAGCTGCCCCAGTAGAATTGAATCTCAAAGATTACCTAAATCCAATCTCTTCACTAAAAATGAAACTGAAGCTTCAAAATGTCCAGTGACTTGCTTACGGTCATACCATTCAATAAGTCAAATGAACAAGCATTTATTAATGGTAAGTAACAGAACCAAACAAGAACTCAAGTTCTCTTACTCTAAATCCAATCACTTAATTTCTAATTTCTAGAAGCAACTAGGGGCACTGTGTCTTCAGAGCAATAGCCCTGGAGTCAAAAACTGGGTTCAAATACAGCTTCAAACACTAGCTATGTGACTCTGGGCAAGTCACCTAGACTCCATTTGTCCCAGTTTCCTCAACCACCAAATGGTGATAATTAGTATCTACCTTCCAAAGTTGTTGTTATTGTAAGAACAAATGAAATAATATTTTAAAAAACACTTAGCAGAGTGCCTGGCACATATTGGGTATGTAGTAAGCTGCTCCTTTCCTTCTCTGATGCCATTTTCCTCCTTTTTAAAGTGGGGTAATTCCTGCATTATCAATAAGTAAGCAAAATGTTCCATAAGCCATGGATCTGTGATCTCATCACTGTAGAATTCTCTCTGGGATTACAGATCACGGCCTATCCGGGCCTATCCATTCTGGATAACTCTTGCCCACGTCATCCCTTAAGTTCACCAGAGAGGTTCATCCACCATATTGGAGGCCCTCTTCATTTTCTCCAGACATCACAAAGGTACCAACCCTCCATCTTGGACAATTCATCTTGTCTTCCTATCATCCAGTTCTTTGATGACTCTTTTAACTCCTATTCTCTGGAGTTCCCCATTGGTTTTCTGTAAACCCTCTATGGGTTCTTCTATTGCCCTCAATGTATGGTATTCGTGGCTAATTCTCCAAAGATTGTTGCATTCCATGTTCAATAAGTCAACACCAATAGAATGCTGGTATTAAAAAGATTGCCCTTCCTTTCATGGGAAGCTTGGAGACATTAAAGGAATTTTTCAAAGGCAATCCGTACTACTCGCCTATAGTGAATGTCAACGCTCGGCTGCTGCTGCTGTTATTATCTCTCCCCCAGAGTTATATGCTCTTGTCATCTGTGATTATTATCTCTCCAATGAAGTCCCAGGCTGATGCCAGTTGTTGTTATTTTAATTCCTCTTGTTATTGCTATTAACATCACGCCTCCATTGAAGTTTTGTTTGTCTCATCATAAGTATCCTTTTCCTCAAAGGATATTCAAAGGCTTTACCGACTGAGTATGAAGCCCTGGAAATCAAGTTGGGGAGGTTCCCAACATGGATCTGGAAAGACCGCTTCTTAGGGCCAACCCAACTAATTTCCGAGAAGTTCATCCCCAGAAGAATGGATTTTGGATGACATTTTTTTGGTCCCAGTAGTTCATTGAAGCTAAAACCAATGGGAAAAATCCCTCATTGATTTTAGCTTTAATGAGCTACTGTGACTAAAAAAAATAAGTGGAAGGAAACTAAGTGGAAGGAAAGGCCACACACTGATGGAATCATAGACCATTGAAAGAATCTTTTATTTTTATTCTTATTATTTATTTTTTCCTCCAAAGTCCTTCTCTAACGTGTCTTAGAACTTCAGGGGCCTTCTGCTAGACAGCCAGGAAATATGGCCTGCACTGTTCAAGGCTGGAATATGCTGTCAACATGGCAGATGTGGGACTCAGGAACTTTACATGGGATGAGAGGAGAGCTCCTCAAAAGGCAGCAGCAAAGTCCCACCCGTCAGGACCCACGCCTCTCGCTTTCCCAAGGCTTTACATGGCAGCAGGTACTTAGTGGGGGTCAGTCTTTTGCTCTGCCCAACCCTGTGACCCCGAGAGAAGGAAGCTAACAAGCTCTGAGGTCACTGAGCAGAGGCCCCTCTTGGACAGTGGCTCCAGCTCCCAGATTGTGGCTCTGAACCCGCCGGGGTGACTCAGGGAAAGATAATTGCCACGTTGTGTAGGGCATCTGGCTTATGTGCCCAATGGCAGACCCACCTAACAGATGGCTAGGAGATGAAAACAGTTTGTGGGAGAGCCTAATTGGTGAGGCAATTTCCCTTCTCCTGTGATTACGGTAGCAAATGGACGCTTGGAGTACTTTGTTCTGGAGGTGTCCCAAAAGTCTTAGTGCGGTTGTAACAGCTAAAGATCACTAAGCTCACAACTGCACCAAGATTTTGGGACCCTCTATCTCTGTCTCTCTATCTCTCTCTGTCTCTCTCTGTGTCTCTCTGTCTGTCTCTGTCTCTCTGTCTCTCTCTCTCTTTCTTTCTCTCTCTCTCTCTCTCTCTCTATATATATATATATATATATATATACACACACACATATAGTATAATGATAAAAGACAATATACATTAATAATAATACACACACACAAAGACAAAGTAAAATCAAATTGCTCTTTTTGAAAATAGAAGAAAGGAGCCAGTGAGCGTCATACTGACCTGTCAGTAAACCTCCTGCCAAGCCCATAGCCATGGGCAGGCAGAGATAGCCGACCGAAATTGGGATCTGAAAGCTGACAAGAGACAAAACAGATGTATTCACACTCAGGTTTCAGGCGGCCTCACATTTCCCTCAGCGACAAGAGAAACACTGTCCGAGCTGTGGCTGCTGATGTATAAATGCTCAACTAGGATGGGGACTGAGTGTGGGAAGGAGGGAGCGTCTACCCTGGGAGCCAGCAGGAACCAGGACTTGGGGAGGAGGAGGGAGGGGAACTTCCTATGGGGAAATCGCCTGATTTAGTCCTCCTGTTGACAAGCTCCTGTTTTAAGAGAGGTGAATGTGTGTGTGTGTGTGTGTGTGTGTGTGTGAGAGTGTGTGTATGTGTGTGTGTATGAGTGTGTGTGTATATGTGTGTGTGGTGTGTGTGTGTGAGTGTGTGTGTATGTGTGTGAGTGTGTGTATGTGTGTGTGAGTGTGAGTGTGTGTATGTGTGTGAGTGTGAGAGTGTGTGTATGTGTGTGAGAGTGTGTGTGAGTGTGAGAGTGTGTGATAGTGTGTGTGAGTGTGTGTGTGTGTGTGTGTATGTGTGTGAGTGTGAGTGTGTGTGTGTGAGTGTGTGTGTGATGTGTGTGTGTGTGAGAGTGTGTGTGTATGTGTGTGTGTGAGCGTGTTTGTGTAAATAAGAACTAGTTCATGACTAGCAAGAGCGTCATCTATTGGCCTTGGACTTAAAGGCCCCAGCTTTGAACCCTACCCCTACACTTACTGGTTCTGCAACTTCAAAGCCATAGTTTTCTCCTCTTTAAAATGGGTATAATAACTATTGCCTCACTTGCTCAGACAGAGGTTCTTATGAAGAAATCACTTTAGAGTCCTCAAAGTGCTTTAGAAACGTGAGCTGTTGTCATCATTGGTGTTGGAATGAACTTAAATGCTTATACATTCCCTAGATCATTTGCCTCGTTTTACAGAGGAGAGGGGAAGTCACGTAGCCAGGGTCACCCCGCTATTATGTGTCTGGGACAGGATTTGAACTCAGATCTTCTTGATTCCGGGTCTTGTTCTCCCTCTACCAACCTGCCTCAGATAGATAAATTCCCTTTCAGTTCCCAAATTTAAGATTCTGTGACCCAGTTCTCATTTTCTAGGTCTAGGTGTGCTTAATTCCCAAGTGGAACATCCATAAGGAAGGTCTAAAGCCGAGCTTTTTAAACTGTGCTTTGTAACCCCACGTGGGATCTCGTAACCGAACATGGGAGTCATGAAGTGATGATTTATTACCAGCTAACGTTTGATGTGCATACCTGTTTTATATACCTATGTACCCGGGGTCATGTAATAATTTTTTGGGCAAAAAGGGGTCCCGAGTGGAAAGAGCTGAAGAAGCTTTCTTCTAAAGGACTTACACGACCAGGTTGGTCCAGCCGCCTTTAATAATTATCAGCAGAATGTAGATTAGCCCTCCCAGCAGCCCGGGCAATCCGAAAGTAGAATGAACATCACAGGTGTCATGAAGACCAATTATCTCGTTAAAACATCCCTAGGAAGAGAAAAATTAATGAAGACCAGTGGGTTCCTGGTTCTGACAGTGAAGGGTCCTGCCCTAGTGGATCCTATCTCCTTAGATAGACAGATTCACTTGGATTTAGACTCTACTTAAATTTAGTCTTCTCTTTCCCCTCTCTTACCCCCATCTATTCTGGACACATGCCAGAGAGGTTTTCTGAGTGCACAGGTAGGATCATGCTATTTATTCCTCTGAACAAACACTTCTCAGGGCTCCCCAGTGAGTACGTTATTAGAGGCAGACTCCCAGTGCAAAGAGAAGTGAATAGAACTAAGAAAATGACTACAACAGCAGAAATGGAGCAAACAGAAACTTTCAGTGCTTTAAAATTATAAAGATAAATAATATATCACTTACCTTCTCAAAGAGTGAGAGGGAAAGAATTTGAAACTCATTTTTAAATGAATCTTTTAAAATTTTACATCTAATTGGGAAATATTTAACCAAATAAATACAAATATATTTATACAAATATAAAGATAGTGAATTTTCTTACACAGCAAGATAAATGTAGAAATATGTTTAGAAGAATTGTACATGTTTAATTATGTTGGATTTATTTGGTGTCTAGGGAAGGAGACGGGAGGAGGGAGGGAGAAAAAATTGGAACACAAGATTTTGCAAGAGTGGATGTTGAAAACTATCTTTGCATGGATTTTGAAAAATAAAAAGCTATTATTATTTTTTAAAACAACATATGTAACTATAATATATAAATATAAATACAAATACATATTTTAAAAGTATGATGGCTTCAGAGTTCAGAGCAATAGGAAGGCAACTCCCCAACTATTTGCAGAGGGAGAGACCGTGGGTGCTTACTGAGTCAGATTTTTTCCATATATTATTAGGTTTCATTGAATTATTTTCACCTTTTTTAATTCTTTGTCATAAAGGATGACTTTCTGAGAAGAGGAAAAGAATGGGGGTATACTGAGAAATGTAGGTATCAATAAAATTTAATGTTTTAAAAATTTTAAAGCACCCAAAAAATGAAAATACAAGTTTATTGCCCTGCTGCTCACGGCCTTTTGACAATCTATACCACCATACTCATTTGTGTGATTTTCAGTGAGGTAATCAACCGCCTTGTACCTCAGTTTCTCCATATGTCAAAAGGAGTCATTGGGCAATAAGGTTTCTCTAAGATTCTGGAGACATCAATAACATACTTCTATGAGCAGCCAACCTCAGACCTATAAGTGATTGCACCCTTACCGGCAAGAACTTGGCTCCTACAATGGAAATTATGCCCGCAAAAAACCCAAGCACCATGGCGGGCCAAGGGGATTGGATGAGGTTGGTGGTGACCCCCACAGCGACTCCTCCGGCCAGTGTTGCTCTGTGGACGTGTTCCTGTAGAAAAAGTTCACATTTAGGGAAACTGAGGAATAAAGAAGCCCAACATCAAATAGCAGAGGCAAGGCTAAAAGTTCGTACCCCATTGTACTCATTCATGCTGTCCAAGGCAGCTAGGACTGGGGAAAGGGGTTCTCATGAAGCTTTCCATGCTTTTTTCTTACCATACTGATCTTCCCATCGGAGTGAGTTGCAGCTGAAAAGGACATGGCGACCACAGCACTGACAGCAAGGGCATAATAAGTGTTATATACAGCGGTTTCCTTCTCATAAGGATATTTTATCAGAGCAGAATTGAAGGTAGGCCAGAAGATCCACAGGAAAAGGGTACCTGGGAGATATAGATGGTTCTAGGCAGAGAGTGTCTCTAAAAATTTGTTTTTACAGGTTTCTAGGCAGATGTGAATATGGAATGTAAGAGGTGCAAGGGACCACAAGACACGAGATATTAAAAATAAGGAACCTTGGAAAATAGCATACATGGCAACAACTACCCAGATACCATTAGGAAAATTGCCTCCTTTACTTTTAAATTACTTGCCTCCTTCCAGCTCCTAAATCACTTCATGATGAAGCAGGACCTTTTGAAGGATGGACTCTGCTACTCAGCTGGGTAAGCAGTGAGTGAGAGCCCCTCCCCTCCCCATCTTTGTAGAACAATAAATAGCACATAGACATAACTTATAAATAATTTATCATCATACATGTGCTGGGGGTATATGAAAAGTTTACTGATGGGTATGTGATGAAAAAAAATTGGAAACCACTGTATTGGAATATAAAATGTCAGCACTGGGAGGGGTCTTAGAACAAACAATATGAGATCTGGGGGGCCCTTAGAACCTAGAATGTAAGAGTTGAGAGGGCCCCAAAACAAAGATTATCAGAGTTGGGAGGGCCCTTAGAACACGGGAGGTCAGAACTGGGGGGGGGCCTTAGAACATGAAATATCAAAGCTGGGAGGGCCCTTAGAACATGTAATGTCAAAGCTTTGGGGCTTTAGAGTTCAAATGCAACTTCCTCATTTAACAGATGAGAAAAAGCAGAGATGAGATGATGAATCCAAGACCATTCACACAGATTCAGAGTCAGCATCCTAGGCTGAATCTCCTGTTTTCTGGCTCTTTTCATTATATTCCCTTTTGCATTTGAATAGTACTTTATATTTGTTGGTTAAAGAATTCTCCAAAGTGGATTTGTTCTATAGGTAGGAGAGAATGACTGATGGCCACAGAGTGTTCCTTCACAACCTAGACATAAATTCTGTAAATGATTTCTCTCTTTGTTTTGTCTCTGTCATGTATATTACTCTCCCCCTAGATCATCCAGCATCTAAACACAATTAACTGGAAGAGATTTGCTCTCTCCTCGTCCCCCAGTGGCTCACTCACCTAAGATCTCTCTAAAGCAGTTATTCCTTCCATAATAAAAGCTATTCTCAGGTGTGGGAAGAAACACCCCCTTTTGCCATCAACTAATGATGTTATCAGTCCATAGGATGGAGAGTTTAGAAGAAATCATAGAGATATAAAGTCTTAACACTCTCATTTTGGGGATGAACAAAATGAAGCCTGTATATATTCCTTTATATAAAGGCATTAATATAAGGCATTTATATAATATAATTCCTTTATATACATTTATATATTATATAATATATATTTATTATAATTTCTATACTCCTTTATATACATTTATTAATTATTATATATAAATTATATATATATAATTATATAATATAATATATATCCTATTAAATTATATATACTATATATTATATATTATAATATATAATATATATAATAATTATATATATTATATATTATAATATATTAATATATAATATTATTAATATTATTATATAATAATATAATATTATATATAATATAATATATATTATATATCCTATTATATTATATATCTATCCAAGGATATATTCCTTTATATATTATATAATAAAGGCATTAATATAAGGCATTTATATAAAGGCATTAAAGGGAAATGAATGGATTTGGGAGGTGAGATGTAAGCTGGAATTTTAAGGAAGCCTGGAAGTAGAGGTAAGGATCAAGTCCATTCAGGGCACTGGGAACACACAGTGGAAAATATTCAGTATTTGGACAGACTTTTGTCTGAGGAATTACAAAGAGATATAGGTAAAAAAAAAAAGACCCTAAAAATGGCTAGGCTTGTTTAGGATAGCATACTCTCACCTGTTCTGATAAGGATTTTCAAATCATTTTAATCACTAACTTGTCCTAATCAATATTATGGAAAGAATCTTGCCCCAATGTTATGGAAAGAGTCTGGCAGTCAAACTCAGAAAACCTGCCTTTTGATTCAACCTGTGCCCATGATTTGTTCATGCGATATATTGGATAACCATCTTATGCTTTATGAACCCCAGTTTCCTCATCTATAAAATGGGAACGATGATTCCTGCCCTTGCCCACTTCACAATGAGGATCAAATAAAATAGTATGTGAGAAAGCACAGTTTAACCATAAAACAGCACAGAGAGGACTGTTACTAATTTTTTTTTCATTTTCTACATCTTTGTTTTGATGGGGCTTAAATAAAACCAGTGCTAGGACAAGTTGCTATTCTGCTATAATATGTAATGTCCTGCAGACTATCACACAGATTGACAACAAACTTGCTTTTTATAATTGAAATATATTTAGGATTTAAGCTCATAATTCATTAACTCTCTAAAAGCATATTTCAGACGATTCCAGTAGCAGACAGGACAACAGAGATTATACATACATACATACACACATACATAATATATATATATATATATATATATATATATATATATATATATACCTCATCTTCTTCCCATATTTTCTTATATTTTGAAAACTAGATGTTGCAATGTGCAGAACACTAGCATTGGAACCAGGAAGACCCGAATTCAAATCCTGTCTCAGAAGCGATGTTTGACTTTGAGCAAACCATCCAATCTTTCTCAATGTTAATAAATAGGAATAATAATACATTCATCTCCCAAGGTTATTTTAAGAACCCGATGCAATGGAATATGTAAAGCATTATTAAAATGCTGTCTGTTGTTATTAGCTATTATCACGCTATCTCATTTGGAGATTATAAGTTTTTGTTCTGGGAAAATCAATTAAAGCCCTATTTTTTAATTATTGTGAGTCATTCCCTGTTCTGCCTGGGCAATTGTGAGTGATAGTTCTATGTGACTACAGTACAGTCTGGTGAATTCTATCATTACGATTACTGTTATGATTATGATGATCTCCAAAATCCCCACTTTCTTCTTGGGCTTTTTTACAGTCCTACATCCTTCCCTTCCCAAAAACCATTGGCTTTTGGAGCTCTCAGCCCTATTGAGTGTTTAATGCAGATAAGGCTTAAGCTATTATGAGGGGACCATTTGTGATCAGGAGTCTATACATGCAGTGCTTTGGCTTCACATCAAAATTAATACAGAGGTAACTTGCCCCTTTGTCTGCCTACCTGGGAATGTACCAAACTGAATCAGAAGATCCCCAAAACAAATTGGTCAGGCAGATTATCGGATGGGATTGGTAGCCACTAAGAACAAATTGATTTGTTTTTAAATTCAATAAATGTATATAACCTTTATTTAAGTTCCTGTGGAGTAGGGATGACAATGGGGGGATGGTCATGAAGTGGTCAGTGATGAGTCCATTTACTTGAACTTGAGCCCCTCATTGGTGCTCACAAATTGAAGAATGTTCATGGAAGCCAACTAATAGTTTTCAGAAGACTTTGACCCCAGCATCTCTACTTGTGGCTATTGTAGTAAGACTTCTTTGTCCATAGGAATCAGAACAAAAGCCCTGCCCAAACCTTTCTTTCCTGCCCAACCTAGCATAGTTTGATAACAGATTCTCAGAGTTGGAAGGGACCTCAGAGGGAATTTAGTCTAGGGCAGTGGTTCTCAAACTTTTGTTTTCAGTATCTTTATCCTATTAAAAATTATTGAGGATCTCTCCAAAGCGCTTTTGCTTATCTGGATTATATTTATAGACATTTACCTTATTGGAAATAAAAACTATTTTTGAATTTGTAGACCCCCTAAAAGGGTTTCAGAGATCCCCAGGATTCTCTAGACCATACTTTGAGAACCACTGGTCTAGGCCATATCCTAATCAAAGATCTACATGACAACATGACCCTCAAGTGTACACCCAACCTCCACCTGAAGACCTGTAGGGATGGGAAGTTCATTCATTTCCTCTCAAGAGATACTGTCCCAATTTTGCAGCTGGACTTTAGAAAGGTTTTCTTCTTGTTGGACTAGAATTTCCCTCTCCTCGGTTTCTACTCATTATTCCAAGAAAGTAATCTTTGTGAAGGACGGATTCATTTTTTTTGGTCTGTATTCCCAGAGTCTAACATCTGGCAGGCAGTGGGTGTTTAATAAAGGATTATTGATGAATAGATGGATTGCTTCTAGTTAGACCTTCTGGGCCCTGGGCTCTTCCTTAGCTAAAATCCTTATAGGAATTATGGTCTGTCCTACTTCAGCACCTAGAACAGTTCCTGAGTACTTTGTTGTGGTTGTAGTTGTGGTTATTGTGTCATGTCCAACTCTTCCTGCCCCCATTTGAGGTTTTCTTGGCAGAGATACTGGAGTGGTTTGCCGTTCTTTCTCCAACTCATTTTACAGATGGAGAAACTGAGGCAAAAAGTGCCCAGAAGCATCTAGCTATTAAGTGTCTGAAGCAGAATTTGAACTCGGGTCATCCTGACTCCAGCCCTGGCACACTAGCCACTGTACCTCCCAGCTACCCTGGGTATCTAGTAGAAACCTAATAAATACTTATAGCTCTAGACCAAGAAAGTACTTTAGAGACTGTCTGGTTCCAGGCCGTCATTTTCCAGGAAGATAAATGACTTGCCCAATGTTCCACAAGTAGTAAATAACAGTTGAACTCGACTGTTTGAATCTGAAGACTCAAAAATCCATTGAACTTTCTACTGTGCTACATTGCTTCTCAATAACTACTGATTGATTAATTGGACTTTTATCACATGCCACTTTGAATCGCTAATTGTATCATCAATCACTTAATATTTATTATTTACTATATGTCAGACGCTATGCTAGGCAATGGGTATAGACAAAAATGGAATATATATGTGTCTTGTCTCCCCAAATGGATTGTAAATTCCCAAAGAGCTCCCCAGTGAGTCTTCTGTATCTCCCAGAGGGAAACAGAAACAAAACTGCTCCTGGGACCCAGGCATTCAGGTTCCTTACTGCACTCCAATCAATATCATAATGGATGTCACCATTGAACCCTATTTAACAGAACTATACACGTAGCCTCCCATATCCATAAAGGGGAAAAAATGATCGGCACACATTTATCTGATAAGACTGATCTGATAGCCACCAGAGGGAGTAGGAGTAATACTTGTTGTGGAACCAGGAAGTCACAGGTTCCAATTTTTATTCTGCTGCAACTAATTTGGGTAAATAATTTCACTTCTCTGATACCCATTAATTCATTTGTAAACTGAGATGGCTGTAAATATTTTATGTTATATAAAATAACTTCTATTCTTAGGGCCCCCAGCTCTGACCTCCTGGGTTCTAAGGACCTTCCCAGCTCTGACCTCCTGGGTTCTAAGGCCCCTCCCGGCTCTGACATCCCGGGGTTCTAAGGGCCCTCCCGGCTCTGACCTCCTGGGTTCTAAGGGCCCTCCCAGCTCTGACCTCCTGGGTTCTAAGGGCCCTCCCAGCTCTGACCTCCTGGGTTCTAAGGGCCCCCAGCTCTGACCTCCTGGGTTCTAAGGGCCCTCCCAGCTCTGACCTCCTGGGTTCTAAGGGCCCTCCCAGCTCTGACATCCCGGGTTCTAAGGGCCCTCCCAGCTCCGACATCCCGGGTTCTAAGGGCCCTCCCAGCTCTGACATCCTGGGTTCTAAGGGCCCTCCCAGGTCCGACATCCCGGGGTTCTAAGGGCCCTCCCAGCTCTGACCTCCTGGGTTCTAAGGGCCCTCCCGGCTCTGACCTCCCGGGCTCTAAGGGCCCTCCCGGCTCTTACCTCCTGGGTTCTAAGGGCCCTCCTGGCTCTGACCTCCTGGGTTCTAAGGGCCCTCCAGCTCTGACCTCCGGGTTCCTAGGGCCCTCCGCTCTGACCTCCGGGCTCTAAGGGCCCTCCCGGCTCTTCCTCCTGGGTTCTAAGGGCCCTCCGGCTCTTACCTCCTGGGTTCTAAGGGCCCTCCGGCTCTGACCTCCTGGGTTCTAAGGGCCCTCCAGCTCTGACCTCCGGTTCTAAGGGCCCTCCGGCTCTGACCTCCGGCTCTAAGGCCCTCGGCTCTCTACCTCCTGGGTTCTAAGGGCCCTCCTGGCTCTGACATCCGGGTTCTAAGGGCCCTCCGGCTCTTACCTCCCTGGGTTCTAAGGGCCCTCCCGGCTCTGACCTCCTGGGTTCTAAGGGCCCTCCCGGCTCTGACCTCCTGGGTTCTAAGGGCCCTCCCAGGTCCGACATCCCGGGGTTCTAAGGGCCCTCCCAGCTCTGACATCCTGGGTTCTAAGGGCCCTTCCAGGTCCGACATCCCGGGGTTCTAAGGGCCCTCCCAGCTCTGACATCCTGGGTTCTAAGGGCCCTCCCAGGTCCGACATCCCGGGGTTCTAAGGGCCCTCCCAGCTCTGACTTCCTGGGTTCTAAGGGCCCTCCCAGCTCTGAATTTCTGTGTTTTAAAATTCCCTTGTGGCATTAAATTATTTTCTAAGGACTCTCCCAAAACTGAAGGCCCATGTGCCAATATTCTCAGATTGCTCCCAGAGCTAGAACTCATGGTCTTCACTCCTGAGTAAAGCATTAATTGTAGCTAAGGACTTAATTGTTCTCCCTTTCTGAGGAATTTGCACCCTAGAGCTTATACCCACATGGGTCAATGCTAGCTGAAAGGAATGACTTGGCCCCACTGATGGTAGAATTTCAGGCACCAAGAGTGAGCTATTTATAGGCAGGATTTCCCCAGGTACTTCCAGTCCCAGGATAAAGGCCTTCTTCTTACCCAGTGTGGTAAACAGACAAGAAGTTGGGGTTCTCCGCTCCTTATCCTTAGCCGCATGCAGCCTTGGCTGGGGGAGGCACCAGGCCACGGTCACACCAAAGTAAGCCCCAAACACGTGGATTTGCATCATGCTCTCATGTTCATCCATCTGTAACTCAATCCAGGACATGCTTTGAGACCAAGGTTGGTAAACACGTGGCCAATTCTTGTCTTCCCGTGGATTTCTTCCCCTCCCCATTCCTGGGGCGCAGCTGTCTAATGCAAGGAACCATTTTCTTAATTGTTTGGATGCCAAGGTTCTCCTATTCAATAAATACTCGTGGAGGTGAAATTTTAGGATAAAGGGCATCTGAAAGAATGGGCTTCTGTGGGAAAAATTACCAGCTGAACATGAAAATGCCAGCATTCCAGCACCAGCTCAACCATCCCTTGTGTGAAATTGGGCAAATCCCTTCTCCCTTCTCCCTTCTCAGTCGGTTTCCTCATCTGTACAATGGAGCTAACAATCATGCTCCTACCTGGCTGGCAGAACTGTTGTGAAGAAAACAGTTTGGAAACTGTCTAACTCTAGAACTTGACCTAGTGTAGCTGTGAATTAGGCACTAGAACTCTGGCTTTTGAGATTAGAAGACCTCAGTTAAATCCTTCCTCTGCTATTTATTTATCACAGAAACTTTCAGGGCTGGATATAATCTTAGAACATAAAATGCTGGAAGTTTTGGTGCTGGAAGAAACCGTAGGGAGTTGGATTGGAAAACCATTAGGGTCCTTTCCAGCTCTAACTTTCTGGGATTCAGTGCCATACATTAAGGAAGTCCTGGATGAGTTTCTTGGTTCCTTGGAAGGCTGTTACTTCAAGCAAGGTCATTACTATCAACTGGATCAAGTTGACTTTTCCCAGGACGGCCCCAGATGAGATGAGAACAGACATAGTAGTCATGGTACCCAGTATGATCCTGAGGAAAAGAAAAAGTGAGGATTGAGTTTCAGGGTCTGATGGAAGGACACAACAAAATACGAGTGCTCCGTCCCAAGTACCATGGCCTTCCTTTTCTGCCCCCGTGGAGCAATCTATTCTTTGGCAATCAATTCCCCCCACCCATCTATCGGTTTGAAAAAGTTATGAATCTCAGGGATCCCCAACCTTTTTTCAGTCCCCAAACCCCTTAATTTTTTGATAAACTTTCCCATATACCGTATTCAACATGAAAGCAAATAACTTCTAGAATTTTTGACACATATACACATGAGAAATAATGTCCATTTGTTTTTCTTCTCCAAGAATATATTAAAAAAATGATAACTTCATTAACTGGAAATATTTTCAGAGTTAAAAAAGTATTTTAATATCACAATATGACTATTCACCAAATAGTTTCCCTTGATAATCTTTTGTTATCTTCTAAGATTTTTTTTAAAAAGATGCATTTATTTAATTCAATTGGAGTTAATTGACGTACCCAGGGTCACACAACTAGTAAGTGCTAAGTGTCTGAGATCACATTTGAACTCGGATCCTTCTGACTCTATAACTGATGAGCCATCTAGATACCCCAATTTATTTATATATTTAAAACTTAAATAAAAAGTAGGAAGGAAAAAAAGACAGAAAAAGGGAAAAAAAACAATATTGGATTCTAAGATTTAGAGCCAGTACAAAACTTTGTAGTCTCAAGTTTAATCCAATTATAATAATAATTAGTTGTATTTTTATATTTTTTTAAGGTTTGTACAGTTTCACAATGTATTTCATTTGATTCTTACAATAAACCAGATCAGGTACCTATGAATGTTGATGATGATCCTCCCACTGGAGAAAGAGAACAGGAAGCCATCCAGGATAATGGCCAACTGCACCCCAAGGGCCAGGGTGAAGAGGTTGAAGGCCACGCTGCTCCACGTGTACCTCCTCAAGGAAGCTTTGAGGAAGGCCAGTCCAAGCACGGCCATGACATTGATGTCCTGGAATCCTGCTCAGGGAAAGTGCCAGAGGCCCAGATAGACAAGGCAGAAGAAGGTCAGAGGGGGAACCGCATTTCAATGTAAAGGAATGAATCTCCTTTGCTCATCTCTTCTCACTTGCCCCCTCCCCTAATCCTTTCCTCATGTCTAAAAGCACTATGGTGATCCAAGTCAGAGGAGCCAAACTCATTGCCCCCAAAATTCTGAAGGGCCAACTGAGCCAGTTTAAAATGCAATTGGAAATGTTTAATAGATAACAAATAGAATAAATAACAAAAAATAAAATTAATAAAATAATAAATTACAAAAACAATCAGATAATGTTAATTTGTGGTTTTCTAAGGCAGATGATCAGTTTCTTCTTAAGTCTGATCTGGGGGATGGATTGACAAGTTTGAGGGAGAATCAGGGCAAGCAAGTAATCAATCAACAAGTATTTATTAAGTGTTTACTGTATGTCAAGATATACGCTGAAAGCTGAGGTTACTAAGAAAAAAAGGAAAATATACTCCCTGCTCTTCATTCTAGTAAGGGGAAATGAGTGTCTAAGGGGTGGTATAATGGATAGAAAGTCATCTCAAAGTTCCTGTAGCTGGGGGAATCAAGAAGAGCCTCCTGCAGAAGGGATCATTTAAGCAGAGTATTGAAGGAAGCCAGATAAAAGAAAGAGATGGAGAGAGAGATGGAGGCAGAGCATTCCAGGCAAAAGCAAAAAGACAGAAGGAGGAGGGGGAGCGCCGGCAAACAGAACTATATGCCTGGATTGTAGAGTTCTTGCAAGGCCAAGTTCTCGCTCATAGGCAATGTGACCCTGAGCCTTCTTTCTGACCTCCATTTCCCTCAGGTTTGATTGGACCATGAGGGAGAGTTAGAAGAGTAAAGTTCCTAACGGTGAAGATCAGGGTGGTCATTGGAAGAGAGGAAGGAAGGAGTGGAACCAAACGAATTTATGGCTCACTTAGCTTCTCCCAGCAGCAGCAGCAGTAGCAGTATCCTAGAAACCATTATTTTTCTGTGGAGTCTGATGATAAGGTATGGGGATGAGGAACAAGAAGTTGAGGGCGCAAGCTTAAAAATGGGAAGAGAACTGAACTGAGAAGTGGGTTGGATTTCTCTGGGTCTTAGTTTCCTCATCTATAAAATTAAGTTTAATTAAATGGTCTTTTTTACAAGCATTTATTAAGTACCTACTAAATGCCAGGCACTCTAAGTAAGAAGACAAAGCCGAATTAAAAACAGCAAAAAAGCCGGATGTCACAGGCAAATGACAGCTCTGATATTGTATGTTCTTAGAACCTTAGAACCTTTCCAGCTCAGAAAGTTTATGGCTTTAGGTCCTCTCCAGATCTGACATTCTAAGTTCTCAGTTCCCTTTCTGCTCACTTTCTACATGCTAAAGACCCTCTTAAGTCTGGCATTCTGTTTCTTGGGAGGCTTTCTGATTCAGCCATTTTATGTCCTAAGGCCCACTTCTACTTAAAAGTAGTAAAATTTTATAAAATTTTATATTCTAAGACTCCTTCAGGCTCCAAAGTCCCTAACCAGATCTAACATTCAATGTTCTATAATTCCTAACAAGTTCTAACTATAATCATGTTAGAAATGTAACCAGCTCAGAGGAAGCACATTATTAATACGTCAGCTCCCACTTCTACCTCTGCAGCCCTATTTTGACACTTCTTGCTCAATACAAAAATTTTAAAGGGAAGAAATAATTTTAGAAGGAAGCTCTTTCTTATTTTTATTTAAAGTCATTTATTTAAAAAAACCTAAAAGTTTTTTAAAAATTAAAAACCTAAATTTTATTTTAAATAAAAATAAAAATTTTATTTAAAAATTTTAAAAAGTTTTTTATTTGAAAATACTTATTTTTAAATTTGATCTGTTTTATTAACATTTTCTCAATTACCTTCTTAAGTCGACAATCAACAAAATAATAAATCAAGCTATGATTTGTAGGTAGGGAAGCTTTTTTCTTACAGGTTTATGTAAATTCCAGGGAATAAGCAAGAGTCAGGGAGATAGGAATAATTCTGGGTAGGACAATAAGAAGGGCAGACTCAGTCCGTGGAGAGCTTTATCAGCCTCTGCAGCTGTCCCTGCTCTCAGCTGTTTGGCCTGCAAGGACTCCCCCCATGGCCCTGCCTGACATCACTGCAGACCCAGTTGGGGGGCTGGCCAAAATCAGGAAGGGGGATGGGAGGAGAGGCCTGCCCGTGTCATCCAAGTTTAGCAGGCCCTATTGTTTCCAAGGCCCTCTGTGAACCCCAGAAGGAGAGTTTGTTCCCCTTTCCTCCCTTCTAGTGCCTTCTTCAGCATCCCCTCCTCTGTTCCCAAAGTCCTCAGGCCACCCACCCCCAGATCACTGAGTCTTCTCTGTCTCCTGGCTTGGGCCAAAGTACCAGGCCTCTCCTGCCCCTCTGTCTCTTAATTAGACCGGACCTATCCTGGGTCTCTTCCCTCAGTACTTCGCCCTGTTTTCCAAGCCGATAGGCAGCTGGACCAATAATAGGCGGAGCCCCAAGGTGTCCCTGAGTGATATGGGCATGGAAGCAACTGCCCCATCAAACAAAAACAGCATGGCTCCAGTAGTTAGGAAACCTGGCAATTTTTCTAGTTTAGGGCCTTAATTTAGGATGTAAGTTTCCACTTGTCAGATCAGGGCCTCGGTTTCAAAAAATCTCCTCCCAGAGTGGATGGAGAACTGAATTGAAATCCCACCACAGCTGCTTACTGTGTGATTCTGAGCAAACTTATGTTCTTGACACTCTGAATAACCATCTAATATGACAAGTTACAAGGAAAATACCAACCAAAATTGGGCAAAAGGAATTTACTCATCCAGGGGTTGCCAGCATCAATCTTAATCCTGAATAACATTTATTTAAAATGAGGCTTCCTGATACCTAAATCCTAGCAATAATGGGATTTCCCAGGGCAGATGGGGGAAGTGGATGTTAGGAGGAAGGTTAAACCCAGCAGAAAGCTTCCTACTTTATATGCAAGGATAGTTTCTCTCAACTGTTCTCCCCCTACCCTCCCATAGTGGCTCTTTCTGTGATACCTAGTTCCTCATCCCCTTCCACTCTTTCCTCAGCCCTTTCTAGGTGAGAGGGGAAGAAAGAATTGACTTCTCTGAGAGTGGGGGAAAATACACACAATACTGAGAATTCTGCATGATGTTTGGTTCCCTATCCTAGAATTTCCACTAGCCAATGGTTATTATTAGATTAATCCCTTAACTCTTTGAGCCTTAAATTTTCTGAGCTATTAAATGGATAACTGAAATAGATGATCTCCAAATAGATGATCATTAAAAAAGATGTTCTCCTTCCTGTTCTGAGCTCTATGTTCTTGGGTGCTTTTCAGTTTTGACATTTTATGTTCAATTTTTAATAAAGGTCAAAGGATCACAAATTTGTAGGTATAAAAATGTTCAAAAATTTTTACATCCTATATTTTAAGTTCTCTCCCAGGCCTAGCTTTTTTTTGGTCTCAGTTCCCTCATAGCCAAAATTTTTTAAAGTCCCTTCATTCTATATTCTAACCTTTCAGAATTGATGGAGTACAGTTTCTGGGGAGATGTAGTATCAACCCTAAGGTCACTTGACCTTGGGAGTGATGTAGTTAAAAATGATATATTTCTTCTCCTAGTTTCTAGGGGAGATGTACCGATGACCTTAAAGTCCCTTGGCCTTAGGAATGCAGTACTTCCACAAACATCACTGGTTGTCAAATAACAATCTATTGGTCAGTGATAACAATGTTTCTGAGACAACAATCCTCAAATCCACCACTAAGCCATAAAATTAACATGTCAGTGACATGCTGCACCTGGTCTCTAATTTTTTCCTGTAAATATATCTATCTTTTTGCTCCTGCTTCTTTACCAAATTCTTTTGAAACTTAGCCTGCTTTAATTGACATTAAAATTATAAACTTTGCCCCTTGACTTGGAGATGGGTCCAAGCCTGCAAATTCTTTTGAAACACCTCATGACACCAGTCTGGAACCCTAACCTTGTTGGGGTCTCCTTTGAACCCCAACAGGATCCCTTCTAATTCTATATCAATTTTCAATTCTGATGTTCTATGTTTTAACCTTCCATATTCCAGCACTATATATTCTGGCATTCTAGGTTCCAAGGTTCCTTTTTACCCCTGACATTCTATGTTCTAAGGCACCTTAGCTCTAGATGTAAGGCCCCTCCCAACCCTGACATTTGATATTTTAGCCCTCTAAGTTATAAGGCAACCTCCACCTTTGAAATTCTGTGTTTTAACATTTTATGTTATAAAATTTAAGGTGCATTCTATGTTCTAAGGTCCTTTGTGACTTTGACTTTCTGTGTTATAAGTCACCTTCCAGCTTTAAGGTTATGTTCTAAGATTCCTCCTTCTCCCACCCCACTCCTAGTCCTGACATTCTGTATTTTAACTTTGTAAGTTATAAGTTCTTTTCCACCTTTGAAATTCGGTGTTTTCACATTGTATATTGTAAAATTCTATGTTCTAAGAGCCTTTCCAAATCTGATCTTCTATGTTCTGATATTCTATGATCAAAGGTTCTTTCCAGAGCTGACATTCTTTGTTCTAATGTTTTACTTTCTAACCTTCCACATTCTAAGGTCTCTACCCATCCAAACACTGTCTAAGGCCAGACACTGCAAGTTCTACAATCTCTTCCACCTCACACATTCTAGGACTACTCAGAAGCCTGAATTATCCCCAGGCCTCTCAGCCCCTGGGTCCAGGTGCCCTGCCTCTGGCCCTTGGCCAAAGCAGCAAAGCATTCTGTGAAAGCGTTCTTTCCCTTCGCACCACCTGCTCAAACACTTTGCATGTCTGCAGCTGAGCCCTGGAAGTGGTGGCTAATTAGGTTTCCCTCCCCACCTCCCCCTTCCAGCGTGACTGAGGTAGCAAATGGGCTCCATCATCAGCTCTGCAGCAATTGAATTAATATCACTTTTGTATAAACATTTAACCAAATTCAGTCTTGGTTTTCTCTCCCCATAGAGTGGAGAATGACTCCTTCGTTATCATAAACAACTAATAAATATAGGGAGAAGCCTGAAATTCGTCTCAATAAGGAAAAGTGTAGCCATCTGTCTTATTTACTTTGCTTCTCTTATACTCAGAGGAGTTTTTTTGGCTGGGTAATAACACTGTGCGTCAGAGAGGCTCAATTTAGGAGGGGAAAACTCATTGGGCTGAGATGCGAAGGTCAGTCTGGGCTGTTCACGTGGCCGCTTATGGACTGCAATGATGGGCAGCTCGCACTCAAATTCTCTGTGCCTCAGTTTCTACTTTTGTAAAATGGGAGTAGTGACACTCACTGCACTTCCTTCCCAAGGTCAAGAATGTGAGAATCCAATGAGATGCAGAATTTCTTTTTAAATGACTGAACGTTAGATCAACACAAAGAACCATTGTTACCACTAGGACTTCTAGGACCTCAAAGTTGGGTTGGAGTCAGAGGATCATCACATCCCAACCAACCAAGCAGTAGGAACAGGCCGCTATATTATAACATGTTACCTTCTAGCTCTTACATCCTTTATTTTAAGTATATAAAATAAACTTCATCTTCCTCATTTGAGAAAGCCTATGACAACTTCATGATTAATTGTCTTCCCTTTTGGGAAGGATTTGTTCTTACAAAGAAGGAGAATAGACAGAGAGGTTCTTTTAAGAAAAAAGTGGACCATCATTAAGGCTGAGGGATTTAGGGCAGACATCAAGTAAGATCAATAAGGTAAGAAGGGCATCAGAACAAGGAATATCAGAGCTGGGAGAGCCCTTGAAACATAGAATGTCAGAGCTGGGAGGGCCCTTAGAACCCAGGAGGTCAGAGCTGGGAGGGCCCTTAGAACCCAGGCGGTCAGAGCTGGGAGGGCCCTTAGAACCCGGGAGGTCAGAGCTGGGAGGGCCCTTAGAACCTGGAATGTCAGAGCTGGCAGGGCCCTTAGAACCCGGGATGTCAGAGCTGGGAGGGCCCTTAGAACCCAGGAGGTCAGAGCTGGGAGGGCCCTTAGAACCCGGGAGGTCAGAGCTGGAGAGCCCTTTAGAACCTGGATGTCAGAGCTGGCAGGGCCCTTAGAACCTGGATGTCAGAGCTGGAGGGCTCTTAGAACCTGGGGGTCAGAGCCGGGAGGGCCCTTAGAACCCGGGGGTCAGGAGCCGGGAGGGCCCTTAGAACCCGGGGGTCAGGAGCCGGGAGGGCCCTTAGAACCCGGGAGGTCAGAGCTGGCAGGGCCCTTAGAACCCGGGAGGTCAGAGCTGGGAGGGCCCTTAGAACCCGGGAGGTCAGAGCTGGCAGGGCCCTTAGAACCCGGGAGGTCAGAGCTGGGAGGGCCCTTAGAACCCGGGAGGTCAGAGCTGGGAGAGCCCTTAGAACCCGGGATGTCAGAGCTGGGAGGGCCTTTAGAACCCAGGATGTCAGAGCTGGGAGGGCCCTTAGAACCCGGGGAGGTCAGAGCTGGGAGGGTCCTTAGAACCTGGGATGTCAGAGCTGGGAGGGCTTAGAACCCAGGAGGTCAGAGCTGGGAGGGCCCTTAGAATACAGGATTAGGAGTTAGGATACTGATTAGGATTTAGGATACTTTACTAACTCACTTTATGACTTATGACAAATCTTCCTCTTCCATTTGTAAAATGAGAAGTTTAAAGTAGATGACTCCCAAGGTTCCTTTTAGTTCCAACATTCTATGATCTAAGTTCCTCTATCAGCTCTATCATTTTCTGTATTCTGTATTCTTTCTATATTCTCAGATACTTCCCAACACGTGTGCTACTTCATAGTCTACGAGCCCTCAGATAAATTTTAGAGGAGGAAGAAGGGGAGGAGAACTCCTTCCCTTGAGTCTTTTAAGATGAAAGCAGCCATCCTCCATCCATCCCACTATTAAGGGACTAGAAATGGGAAGTGGGGTAAGGTTCATCCAGATGAATGGCTGTCCAGTTTGCCAACAAAAGATAACTCCATAGCTCACAACACTTACCTGGATATTTCTTCAGAAGCTCCAGTTTCTTTAAGGGCGCCTCATAAGATGTGAAAAAGAAGAAAACCACAATGAAAGCGGTTTCCAAAATCAGAGTCCATAAAGGAAGGGATATCCTGAGGGACTTTGAGCCCATCCTGCCCTCAGGGAGATCACGGAACAGATCTAAGGAACTTGCCTTGGGTATAACTTTTGCTCCTTCTGCTCCTTTCAAAAGGCAATAATTTTGTGGAATAGATAAGGCTTGAGATCTGGGGAAGTCCCAACCTCCCTTAGCTGTTATCTTGGAACAGCAATGGGTCTGTTTCTATTGAGTTAAGATAGCAAACTAGATTGGATGCTAGTGTTTTCAAAGGCCCTTGAAGAGACAGAGTGGCAGTTAAAATGACTTGATGATTGCAGTAGAAGTTATAATGACTTGGAAGAAAGAGAGAACCATAGATTCTTCCTAGCAGCTCTTGAAAAACCCACCAGATGCAAGATCCTGGGCAAGATGAACTTAAAGGGCCAATTTTGATAGTGTTATCTTCTTCTGAAGTGAGATTTCCTGGGGTAGTAGCTTTAGTCTCCTTTCAGATCCAGTCTCTTTAAGGTTCTGGAGAAAGGGTTGATCAGCTCATCTTGACTTAGTGTCTCCTTTAATTTTTTTTCTATTTTATTGTGAACTTTAAATTCATTAACATATGTAAATATTTTAGTATTTAAAAAAAATAAAAACGAGGATTGTATATGAAAGTGAGTTTTTTAATATATAATTTGTATTTAAATATGTATTAAAATTTATAGAGGAGCAGCTAGTTGGTATAGTGGATAAAGCACCAGCCCTGAAATCAAGAGGACCTGAGTTCAAATCTGGCTTTAGACACTTAACACTCCCTGGCTGTGTGACCCTGAGCAAGTCACTTAAGCACAATTCCCTCAGGAAAAAAAATTATAGAGTAATAACAAAATTCCTCTGTATGTCTCTGGAATTTATTTTTACTTGCATATTTTTAAAATGTTATTTATGCCATTCTCTGTCTTTTCTCTCCTTATTTTTCCTTCTTTCTTTCTTCATGTTTCTTCCTCTTTTTTTTTTTTTTTTTTTTGCTTTTTGCAAAAAGAAGCACTCACTAATTGCCCCCAAATGGAAATCTTTCATTATGACAAATAAACCTATTTCATAAACGTTTTAAATAAAATATTATCATGTAGGCTACAATAATATATTAGAAAGATTATACACCGTGACTAAGGTTGGTTCAACATAAGGAAATCTATAAATATAATAAATCATGTTAACAATACACATAATAAAATCATACAAAGCTTTTCACAAAACCCAACTCTAGTTTCTATAAAACAAACAAACAAAAAATAGAGGAATAAATAGACCTTTCCTTAATATGGTAAATAAGTTCTATCTAAAACCAAAAGCAAATGTTATACAAAATAGAGAAAAGTGGGGCAGTTAATGATGCAGTGGATAGAGGGCTGGCTTTGAACTCAGAAGGTCCTGAGTTCAAATTTAGGCTCAGACACTTAACATTTCCTAGCTGTGTTCCCCTTAATAAGTCACTCCCAAATGCCTCAAAAAAATTATAGAGAAAAGTTAGAGGCCTTCCAATGAGACTGAGGTAAAGAAAGGATGCCCAAGATCACCACTACTATTTAATATAGTCCTAATAATAGTAGCTGTAAGACAAGAAAGAGAAATGAAGGGAGTAAATATAGGCAAAGAGAAAACAATGTCATTGTTTTTTGTGGGTGATAAGATGATTTTCTTAGAAAACTTTAGTCTATTGACAAAGCAAATATTGTGCCATAGTGTTTGAGAAAACCAGCTCATGGGTAAGAATTCACTATTTGACAAAAACTATTAGGAAAAGTAGCAATTTAGCAGAAACTGGGTATAGACCAACATCTTTTACTATAAGCCCCAAATGGATACATAACTTAAACATAAATTTTGATATCATAAACAAATTAGAAAAGCAAGGAAGAAATTGTTTCCTATCTATAGTTAGAGGAAGAATTCATAACTAAACAAGTAATAAAGATGATTCCAAAAAATCAAATGGACAATTTTGATTATAAACAATTTAAAAGTGTTTGCATAAACAAATATAATCCACTCAATATTAAAAGGGAAACAAGTAAATGAAGGGGGGAATGTTTGGCAGTATTTCCTTGATAAAGGCCTTACATACAAAATATATAATAATCAGTCTAGGAGCTATTCTGTAATAAATAAGTGGTCAAAGGATAACAATTTGTGTTTTTCAAGGCCAGAAATCTAAGCTATCAATAAACATACAAAAAGATGTCACAAATTACTAATAATTACAGAAATGAAAATTAATACTACTCTAAGATTCCTCCTCAATCCTATCAGTTGGCAAAGATGACCAAAAAAAGAAAATGAAATGAAAAATGTTGAAGTGTAGAGGGCCAGAACTCTGGACAAGTATATTTGAAACAAGGTGTTAACTCAGTGGAACTGATGAGATGATGGTTCTCTAGTTCACATATATACTTAGTACTTAGCATGGTGATGTAATGGTTCTCTAGTTTACACATATTCAGAATGGTGTAATAATGTAATTGTAATAGAGTGTTTAAGGGCTGAGAAGGACTGGAAAGGGGACACTCCATATTTGACCATAATCCTGGTGGTTCTCCTGTCTCTTGCACTCCTCCACTAAGAACTATGCTGGTCATGAGGCTAGCCCAGACATTACAAAGAAGCTTTGGAAAATAAGATATACTGGTACATTCTTAGTGGAGCTAAAAAAAATTGATCCAACCATTCTAAAAAAACAATTTGAACTGTGCCCGAAACATTATTAAATTATGCATATCTTTTGGTCCATTGATACCATTTTTAGGCCTATGTCAAAGAGATAAAAGAAAAAAAAAAGAAAAGGACGCATATGTACAAATACTTCTATCAGCTTTTGTAGTAACAATCACCTGTTGGGGAATGGCTGAACAAATTATGGCATAAGAATGTTATGGACTATGTCAAAATGTAAGAAATTGTAAAATGAACAATTTCAGAGGAAAATGAAAGGACCTCTACCATCTGAGGCAGAATGAAGTGAGCAGAATTAGAACATTATTTACATAATGACAGTGACATTATAGAGAAAAACAACTTTGAAAGGTTTTAAAACTCTGATTAATATAATCATAAACCACAAGTCCAGAGGATTTAAGATGAATCATACCACCTACCTTTTACCAACGAGCTGATGGACTCAGCCATAAGAATGAGGTATCTATTTTGGGACATAATTGATGTGGGCATTTATTCTGCAGGATTACATGTTTTATTGGGAGGATGTTTTTTTTTTTTTTGTTTGGTTTTTCTTTTCTGAATTCTTCCTTTGGGGAAGGGGGATGTTTTAAAAAGCAAATAAGCACAATGAGGTAAAACATGAACACATTGGTCATATTGAAAAATATATATGTCCTGTTCTGCTTATTCCAAGAGGTAGGAGGGATGCTTCATCAGCAGCTTTCTGGAACAGTGATTGGTCCCTGAATTTGTCAGTTACTAAGCCTTTTAGGATTGCTTTCCTTTACATTATTATGATTATTGTGCAATCTGTTCTCTTGTGTCTGCTCATCTCACTCTGCAATAATTCATATACGACTTCCAGATTTCTCTAAATTCATCATGTTCATCATTCCTTATGGCACTATAATAATCCCTACCTTTCTATATTGTAACTTGCTCAACCATCCCCTGATTTATGTTTCTAACTCTTTGCTACTAGAAACACTAAAAATATTTTTGTACATATGGGCTCTTTCCTTTTTTTTAAAAGAGGAAATGGAAGTGGGGAGAAGAAAAAGGGGGATATATGCCTACTAGTGGTTTTGCAAGTTCAAAAGATTTACGTATTTCAATGACTTTTTGGTAATGATTTCAAATTGCTTTCCAGAGTAAGAAAACCAAAAAATTTTAAAGGTCTGATTAAATATCAAAATGGAAATCCTGCAAAAAAGCAGAGATTAACAAAAATGAAAGCAATTGAAACAACTAAATCATTGAATTAATAAATTAAACTAGGAGCTATTTGTTAAAAACAACAGTAATAAAATAGATAAATCACTAGCCAACTTAATAAAAAAGAATAAAGGCAACTAAATTGCCAGTATTGAAAATGAAAAAGTAAAGTTTACAATAAATGAAGTAATAATGAATATTGGAAACTTGGCCAATTATATGACAATAAAACTAACAACTGAAATGAAATGGATAAATATTTACAAAGATGTAAAATGTTCAGATTAAGAGATGATAGAAAATTTAAACAATTCAATCTCAGAAAAGAAGAAATTGAACAATACATAAAAAAACTCTCAAAAGAAAAAAAAACAAGTCTCATACCAGATGGATTCACAAATGAGTTCTCTCAACCATTCAAAGAACAATTAATTCTTATATTACACATACTGTTTGAAAAAATAACAAAAAGAAGAATCCTGTTAAATTTCTCCTATGATATAAATAGCATACCCAAAGTAGGGAAGATCAAAATGGGGAAGGGGAAGGGAGGGAGGAGAAAAATGGAACTATAGACCAATATTTTTAATGAATATTTGCACAAAAATTTCAAATAAAACATTAACTAAAAGGCTGCAGAAACATATTACAAAGATTATACACTATGACTAAGATAGAAATCTATCTATTAGAAATATGAGTTTATAATGCAGACAAGATTAGAAGGGAAGCAATAAACTGGGAAAACATTTTTATTGTCAAAAGTTCTGATAAAGGCCTCATTTCCAAAATATATAGAGAATTGACTCTAATTTATAATAAATCAAGCCATTCTCCAATTGATAAATGGTCAAAGGATATGAACAATTTTCAGATGAAGAAATTGAAACTATTTCTAGCCATATGAAAAGTTGCTCCAAATCACTATTGATCAGAGAAATGCAAATTAAGACAACTTTGAGAAACCACTACACACCTGTCAGATTGGCTAAAATGACAGGAAAAGATAATGACAAATGTTGGAGGGGATGTGGGAAAACTGGGACATTGGGACACTGATACATTGTTGGTGGAACTGTGAATGGATCCAACCATTCTGGAGAGCAATTTGGAACTAAGCCCACAGGGCTATAAAACTGTGCATATCCTGTGATCCAGCAGTGTTTCTACTGGGCCTGTATCCCAAAGAGATCTTAAAGAAGGGAAAGAGACCCACTGTACAAAAATGTTTGTGGCCCCCCTCTTTGTAGTGGCTAGAAACTGGAAACTGAGTGGATGCCAATCAGTTAGAGAATGGCTGAATAAATTGTAGTATATGAATGTTATGGAATATTACTGTTCTGTAAGAAAGGACCAGCAGGATGATTTCAGAGAGGATTGGCAAGACTTACATGAACTGATGCTAAGTGAAATGAGCAGGACCAGGAGATCATTATACACTTCAACACAATACTATATGATGATCAATTCTGCTGGACGTGGCTCTCTTCAACAATGAGATGAACCAAATCAGTTCCATTTGTTCAATAATGAAGAGAACCAGCTACACCCAGAGAAAGAACTATGGGAAATGAGTGTGGACCACAATACAGCATTTCCACTCCTTCTGTTTTTGGCCACTTGCATTTTGTTTTCCTTCTCAGGTTATTTTTACCTTCTTTTTAAATCTGATTTTTCTTGTGCAGCAAGATAACTATATAAATATGTATGCATATATTGCATTTAACATATACTTTAACATATTTAACATGTATTGGTCTACCTGCCATCTAGGGGAGGAGGTGGGGAGAAGGAGGGGAAAAATTGGAACAGAAGGTTTTTCAAGAGTCAATGCTGAAAAATTACCCATGCACATGTCTTGTAAATAAAAGACTATAATAAAAAATTAAAAAAAGAAATATGAGTTTAGTTTAAGATTAGAAATAACTAGATATATAGATAATCATACTAATAACAAGATCAACAAAAATCATATATTGTATCAAAAAATAAGAAAAATATTTGAAAAAAGCAACATCCATTTTTGCCTAAAAACCACTAGAAAATATAAGAATAAACGGATCTCTTCTTAATACGGAAAACTGTGTATGCATATATAGATCATGGGCATGAACTACCTTCTTCTCCCAATTTTTTCCCTTCAAAATTAGTTTCCATTTATATTGTAAATATTTTCTATGTGAAGGGAAGCTAGGTGGTACAGTGAATAAGACATCTAGCCTGGAATCAGGAAGACTCATCTACCTGAGTTTATATATGGCTTCACACACTTACTATGTGATCTTGGGCAATTACTTCCTCTGATTGCCTCTGTTTCCTCACTTGAAAAACAAAATATTTAAAAAGAAAAATAGTGCTGCTGGATCTGGAGATAAAACATGTGGATTCAAATCCTAAATTCTTTTCTTATTATTAGATACTATCTCTTCCCTTCCCTTTCCCTTTTTTCCCCTTTCCTCCCTTACTTTCCCTTCCTAAGGTGACTCTGATCTTGAGTTTTCATATCTATAAAACGAGAGAGGTAGACTATATGATTTTTAAATTCCATTTCTCACTCTAAATCTATGAATTTGGGGGGAGGGCGGGGCAGCTATGATTCTGGTATACATGATGGGACTGCAAGTGGGAAAGGAGTAGAGAAAGGATAAGATGCTGTCCATGGTGCTGGTGATGGAGGCAAGCCTGAACTCTATTGCTGAAGAGATAAAGTTGAAAACCTTTTCTTCTTAGGTCATGTCCGATTCTTTGTGAACCCATTTCAGGGTTTTATGGCAAAGACACTGGAATGGTTTTCTATTTCCTTCTCTTTAGGACGGATGAGGAAACTGAGGCAAACAGGGTTAAGTGACTTGCCCTGCCCATACAGTATCCAAGGCCAGATTTAAACTAAGGAAGATGAGTCTTCCTAATTCCAAGCCCAATGTTCTATCTACTGTGAAACCTAGATGCCCAGGTGATAAAGGGTTCCTCTTTAACTGCAAAGGTGAAATGACAACTAGTTAGATATTTTGAAGAGAGGGTTTGTGTTCATGTTTGGGTTGATTGTGTGGTTTTTACATAACTACCACCTAATTCAGATCATCATCACTGTTACAATATTCCTAATTCATCTCTTTTCTCCCCAGCTCATGCTGAACACAGCTACAAAAACCGCCTTCCCAAGGCTCAGGCCTGACTGTACCATTAATCTGTCAAAAATCTTCCATAGCTTCCTGTTCCTTTGAGGATCAATTACAAAGTGTTTAGCCTGGCATTTATGGCCTTTTATCATCTGACTCCAACCTACTCTCTCAGCCACATTTTATATTGCTCCCTTCTATATTCACTTTACCACAGTTCCTAGCACATAGTAGGTACTTAACAAGTACTTATTGACTGGCTCACTATCTCTACATTTTAGCCTTTGTTGTTATTTTTATAGTCAAGTTTGATTCTTCATGATCCATTTGTGATTTTCTTGACAAAGACACTTGAGTAGTTTATCATTTCTTACCCTAGCTCATTTTAAAGATGAGGAAACTGAGACAAACAGTGTTAAGTGACTTGCTCAGGGTTATCCAGGTAGTATCTGAAGCCAGATTCGAACTCATGAAAATGAGTCTTCCTTACTCCAGGGTTAGCACATAATATTTCCCAGATTTCATTCCATCATGTCTGCCTTCCTTTCCAATGCCTCCATACCTTTGCTTACCTAAAATATCCATCCCTCGACTAGATTCTGTCCTTCCATCTCTCTGTCGGTTTATGTCCTTTCCCCTGAGGATTCTGCTTTAGCAACACCTCTTCAGTGAAGTCTTCTCTGACCCCTTCCCCAAGCTGAAACTAGCATCTGCCTCCTCACTTTTTCTGGAAATACACCTCTTCTTTGTCCTCACCATACTTTCTTGTATTATACTTTTATAATGTTTCATTTCTCCTCCTACTCCCCTGAACACACCAGATTTTAAGCTTCTACAAAGCAAAGACCAACTGGTTTTTCATTATTTCATCTTCAGCGCCAAGAACAGGTATACAAAAAACTAGGAAAAATCTGGAAAAACATTTTGTTTCTTAAGTCTGGAAGTCTTTATGGGGCAGATTGTCTTTCCTGTAGATTTTTGCCTGCATGCAACACCCCCCCTTCCTTTCTGGGAATCTACTCAAAATCTTCAGAACCAAAAACTATCATGCCCCCTTGATAATTGGCATCTCTTTGTGACATCAGAAGTAAGAAACTAATCAGATGTGCCAGGGATCTTCTTGCTGTAAAACCCTTAATCTTCACGGGGCTGACTGATGCTCTAGGTTATAAGTTGCCCAAGGTTATTCCAATTGGTGGCCTGTCCCCGTAGTCACTCCTCCTGCTGTAGGGGAAGGGTGCCTGGAAAGTTGAACCTGGGATTATGAAGGTCAAGTAGCATCACTCCATAGATCCATTTTGGAAGTCCCTTCCCTTTCAGCCATGATCTGTAGGTAATCCCCAGCAAGACTCCATATCTTGAGCATTTTTCCCACTCTTGATTCTGCCTTGTTTACAGTCTGTCATCTGGATGTAATGTTTCCCTTATCATCTTGCCCCCTTTCTTAATGCCCTGGGATGCCTTAAGTCAAGCCACAAGTCTTCCCTTGTGCATTATAGTGTATCTATAGTCAAGGTTTCATGCTTTGTACTGCTGCCCCATCTAATTTTTTGGCTATGTTCCAGCAACACACCAGATCAAAGTAGTCAACTAGCATCTATTAAGCACTACTCTATGTCAGGAACTGTGCTAAGTGCTAGGGATACAAAGAAAGGCCCTCCAAAAACCACGTCCTCCTGTCAAGGAGCTCATGGACTAATTGATAAGTGCTTAATCAATGATTGTTGGATGATGGATGGATGGATAGTTTGAATAAATGAATGGACTGGCTTTCTCTCTGACTTTGGGCAAGTTTAACCACTTTAAGTCACCAGTTCTTCCTCTATAAAATGACAATATCTCTTACACTACTTATCTTTCCAGATTATTATGAGAAAAGTATCTTGCAAAGCTGTAAAAAATGTGACTGGACTAGAAATGCAAGCTATTAAGATTAAGTTTTATTAAATAGTTATTGTTGAATGATTAATATAATAATTGACTTGAAAATAATGCTACAGTAGAAACACAAAATCCTGTAGCTGAAAGTGATTTCTGAGGCTCTCTGGTCCCATTTTTAACTAAACAGGTGTCTCCTTTACTCCCTCCCCAATAAATAGCTATCTAGCCTTTGCTTGTGAAGTAAGAGTGAGTTCATTACCCCCTCAGTAGTGTCTTTGGAATAGCTTGGTTAGTTGTAAAACTTTTCTTCACCTCCCCAATTTCACTCACTGGATTTATACCTAATGAAACTAGTTCTGCACTCTGGAGAGCCAAGCAAAATAAGTTGAAATCTTCTTCTATGTGACAACCCTTCAAATACTTGAAGGGAATCATATTTCCCCTAAGCTTCCTTAGACTTCAACACCATCCTCATTTCTTTTGATCTAGCCTTGTTTCACATGATATCTGAATCTTTCAACATTCTGTTGCTTTCCAATTAATTAATGAGTGAATGAAGAAAAAGGTATTGTTTAAGTGCTTGCTATGTGCCAGACACTGTGCTAGGCTTTGTAGAAATTTTTAAAAGAGAGATACACAGAGAAAGAAAGAGGCAGAGAGACAGAGAAAGAGAGAAAGAGGAAATAAACACAGAAAGAGAGAGAGAGAGAGAGAAAGAGAGAGAGGAGACAGACACACAGAGAGACAGAGACAGAGAGAGACAGAAACAGAGACAAACAGAAAGAAACAGAGACATAGAAAGTCAGAGAGAAGAGACAAAGAAAGAGAGAGACAGTGGTGAGGAAGGAAGGGAAAAAGACACATAGAGGGAGGCGGAGAGACCGATCGAGACAAAAACAGAGATAAAGAAAGTCAGAGAGACAGAGACAGAAAAAGACAGAGACAAAGACAGAGAGTTAGAGGGAGAGAAAAACAAAGAGACAGAGACAGAGAAAGAGAGACAGAGACAGAAAAAGAGACAAAGACAGAAACTGATAGAGACAAAGACAGAGAGACTCAATTCCTTCCCTTGAGTAGCTTACATAGAGGTGGCTCAGTGGATAGAGCCCCAGGCAAAGGGACCTCAGTAAGGCATGAGTTCAAAACCAGCCTCCTACATATAGTAACTGTAGGACCCTGGGCAACTCAAAGACCCTCTTTTCATCATAATCTCTCTTCTTTAAAATGGGAATACCATATATCTCCCAAGGTTATTGTGAAAATCAGATTAACTAATATTTATAAAACGCTTAGCATAGAATCTGGCATCTAGTAAGTGTTCAATGCTTATTAAATCTGAAAATTTTATCTATCTAATAATTCTATTAGAATTAACACACATAGAGCTATGGTGACCAAAGAAGGACCTCTTGGTCTGAGAAGGAAAAGAGCAGTCGAATTGATGTAGATGGATTGCCCTTTTCAGAAGGAATTGTACTCAGTGAACCAAGAAGAACCAGGAATGTATTGTACACAGTAACAGCAACATGGTATGGGTGACCAACTGCGAATGACTTAGTTCAGTGGTTCTCAAACTTTTGTTCTCACTATCTTTATACTATTTAAAAAACTATTGAGAATCTGTCTGAAGAATTTTTGTTTATGTGGGTTATATTGATAGATATTTACCATATTAGAAAAAAAAACTAATTTGAATTTGCAGACCTTCTAAAAGGGTTTCAGAGACCACCAGAGAATCTCTGGACTTCACTTTGAGAACCACTGACTTAGTTTTTCTCAGCAATACAAAGATCCAAGACAATTCCAAAGGGCTCATGATGGAAAATGCTATCCTCTTCCAGAGAGAGAACTGATGGAATCTGAATGCAGATCAACCCATACAATTTTCACTTTCTTCTCTGTATCTTTTCTCCTGTATCTTTTGGTCTGTTCCTTCTTTCACTATCTGACTAATATAGAAATAGGTTTTTAAGCAATTGCACATATGTGATCTATATCAAATTCCTCATGGTTTTAGGGTGGGAGGGAAGAGATGTCCTTTGTTTTCAAAGAGAACCAAGACATCAGGGAAGATGAAAGTGAATTTGATTTAAGTGAGGGAGGGCTGTGCAATGTCACCTGCCTCACTCTCCCTCTAGAGTCATTTGGGGCTGGTGGCAAGAGATAAATTAAGATGATTGGAGATGATCCTGGATGAAATGGGAGACCCCAGAATGCAGAACTACTTTCAATAAGTAGAAATTCAATGAGATGAATTGGGGAGAAAATGAAAAGTTTTGCAACAAAGTCTTCAACAGGTCTCAGTTTGATTGAAGCCACATTCATTATAGCAACTGAAGCAAATAATTTCTTCTTATACTTCATCCAAATAAACAAACAAACAAATGAATAAATAAATGGATGAATAAACAAACAAATTAATTAATCTGAGAGGGGAAGACCCTCAGGGTTTCTGACCAAAGCAGAAATGACTTCTATGTTCATTCAATCTGAGTCCATCAGGACCCAAACAATGACCAAATGGGGCTGGGCCTAAAATTTATTGGTGGCCAATGAGAGGAGGGGTAGAGGGGAAGAGAGGAAGTGAGGGAGAAAATTTGGAACTAATACGTTTTTAAAGAATATTTAAAATTGTCTTTACATATAATTGGGGGGAAAAATCAAGTACTATATTAAAAAAATAAAGAATTGCTTGATTTGATTATGGTGCTAAGAGTCCAAAGCAGAAAACTGGGGGAATGTAGGGAACGGGGAGGAGGGGAGGAGAAGGACTACACAGTGGCAAATGATAAGATAGCTTAATGTGAAGGCAAAGTGTGATCTGTATCTAGAAGCAGTCAGTGGGTATGAGAGATGGAAGAGAGTCTGTATGTAGTTAATTTCCATTGCCTTCCTAAACCATGGTACTCACAATTGAACACAAAAGTCCAAATGTGGCCTGACCAGGGACGAACAAAGTGAGACTGTCACCTCCCTAGTGATGGACATTCAGTCTTTTTTAAAGGCAATCCAATATTTCTTTAGTTTTTGCAGCTGGCATGTCATATTGCTGACTCATAATGAGCTTGCAGTCTCCTAAAAGTCCCACATCTTTTTCACACAAACCATTATTAGCTAGGCCTCTGCCATCCTGTGACATTATCATCATCATTAATAATAATGATGTCTTACTGTTTCAATAACTCTTATGATCTCACCGGTGTGGATATTCCTGCCAGTGATGCAGATGATGCACACCCCATTCATGTCTGCCCTTCTATGAGACTCCTGTCTGTGTTCTTCCATTAGTTCTACACAGGAGGTCCACCTACATACCCTGGAGCCTTTCTGAGGTCTCTGGACATCACAAAGACATCAGTGAAGTACCTGGGCCACCAAACTATTCATAATAATGACAAAATGATTTTGTGACTTTGACTTCAACTCACTTTATTTTTTATTTTATTTTTTGTAGCTTATCCATTACAATCATTTTTCTTTTATTTATTGAAGCTTCTTATTTACAAAACACATGCATGAGTAATTTTTCAACATTGACCCTTGCAAAGCTTTCTGTTCCAAATTATCTTCTCCTTCCCCCCACCTCCTCCTCTAGATGGTAGATAGTCCAATACATGTTAAATATGTTAAAATATGTGTTAAATCCAATATATGTATACATATTTCATATGTATAGTTATCTTGCTGCACAAGAAAAATCAGATCAAGAAGGAAGAAAAAAACTGAGAAAGAAAACAAAATGCAAGCAAACAACAACAGAAAGAGTGAGAATGCTATATTCAACACACTTTAGAAATCTGTAATTTCATCAGGTTGTACTGATGTCCTGACTGATATTGATTGCAGCCTTTTTCTTGCTTGGTTAGTCCCCAAATTAATCATTCTATAGCTAAACTGGAGATGAGCTCCTCCAAACTTAGCTAAGCTGGTCCTTTGAGAAAATGGATATACTACTGGATATTACTGGGACCAAACTTGAAACTTCTTGAATTCAGTAAGATCTGCTGAAGATTGTCCTCTGATTCTAAGGTCAATTCCATATCACAATGAGGCATCAGAGATCAATTTTTGTGGGACCTGGAAGGTGAGACGTTTAGTGGAGGTTCATATGAAAGCCTTCACTTAAATTAAAAAACTAGCAACCCAAAGACACAATTAGAAGGCAACAGGGTACTGTGGAAGAAGGGTTGAACAAAAGTTGGAGTTCCTGAGTTTAAATCTTGCTTTTTCTGTCATTTACTCTCCATGGGACCTTGCATCAGTCACTTTAACTCCATGGCTCCACGTTTCCTGATTTATAAGTGGAGGAAGTTGGACAAGACAGCTTCTAAAATCCTTTCTGGCCTAAATCTATGAGCCTATAAAAAATTGCACTTGGACATCCCTGGAAAATTGGAAATTCAGAAATTATGAAGTTAATATAACAAGATAATCCCTAAAATGCTAGGCTAGACTGTTCTTATTACAGAAATCTAACATGAAGAAGGAAGGATGGGATCCAGCTGTCTTCTGCCTTAATCAGATGCATAATGTGAAATGAGCAAAGTTAGAGAATCCACCTCAAATGTTCAGAGGGGCTATTTGTGTCTGACATGTGGCAGAGCTTCCTGACCTGGTTTTGGTCTGATCAGCCAGTCGGACACTCTGTAACTGGACTCTATAATGTTATTTTGGGCCTCTTCAAGGACAAAGGACAACAACTAACTAATCAGATGCCACGAAGACTACTGCATCCAGGTTCCCAACCTGGTCCAGCCTTTGGTTTATATTTGCTTTGATTAGTAATCTGGATTCTGCCCACATTTTAGAAAGGATGTCGATAAATTGGGGAGTAGCTAGAGGAAGGCTCCTAAGATGGTGAAGACCTAAAAATCAGCCAGGATGAGATTGATGGGAGGATTAAAAATGGTAGATTTAGAGGGGACATGATAACTGCCTTGGAATAACTGAAGGGTCATGCTATTGTTTTTCTTCCACATGAAAGAGTATAAAATTGGGTGAAGGAGGACCTGGGTTCAAATCACATCTCTAATACTTACCAGCCATGTGACCCTGGCTAAGTTATTCTCTCTCTGAACCTTGGTTTCCTTTCCTAAAATAATAGGGATGATGATCCTTGTAGTACCTGCTTCACAGGGTTGTTGTGAGGATTAAATGACATAATGTACCTAAAGCATTTTGCAAATGTAACAAAAACACCATCTTTGAGAGATCTTTGTGGGTATGTGTATATAAGCCAGATCTCTGATCTTGTTGGGTAAGAAACTCCTAGGAATGAAGTTTCTTCTCCTAATGAAGATAGTCATTTTTCTATGACCTACAGTCTTAATGAATTACCTGGGGCACTTTGAAATTAAATGACTTGGACAAGGTCACATAGGCAATGTCAAGAGGCCTTAAACTCAGGCCTTCCTAGTTCTAAGCCTAGCCGTCTAATACTGAGTTTCTTAAACCGTGGGTCAAGACTCATGTGGGGTGTTGTAACTCAATGTGGAGTTGTGAAATTATGATTTATTATCAGTAAATGATGATTGTATACCCGTTTTATATACCTATATATCTCAGATTGCATAATAATTTCTTGGTCAAAAAAGGGTTGTGAATGGGAAAAGTTTAAGAAGCCCTTGTTTAATATATTAGTCTTCCATTACCATTAATCACCATTATCATCATTCTGCTTGGCCCCCAGAGAGCAAAATAGGACCAATAGGTGGAAGTTATAGAGAGTCCAATTTTAGATCAACAAAAGTACAAATTTCCTAACAAGTAGAGTTTATTTTCAAAAGGAAATCTTCAGAAGATCTTTGCATCAGGCAGGAGATAGATCAAGTGACCTTCCCAGTCCCTCTCAGCTCTGACATTCTAGGATCTTATTTTAGATCCTTGGCAAAGGATCTTCCTTACTTATCTGTGAAATATTTTCCAACAGGTCACTGTGGTTGGATCTGGAGCACAGAGATCCCGACTTGAAAGCTCTTGCTACAGTTAAGCACAGACACAGGAATCACTCAAGAACTTGAAATTAGTACCATTATTAATTGCATTGAAGTGGGCCTAATAAATAACCACAAATTGTTGGCCCTTGGAATCAGACTGGAATAATTTGTTCCCAAGTTGACCAAAGGGTTGAGTGGTCTGGGGGCTGGATGTGTGGACCACCTCATCAATTTGAATGAATCAAAAGGTAACATGGCTGATGTAGTCCATGACTATGTCAACACCTCCCAATGGGTCAGAAGGCAACAAAACTGCTGCTATCAATGTTAAGGGACCAAGCTTTGGGAAGGTACTTTGTGCATGTATACAGCTTGAAATCTCTCTGCCTCCTAGCTTCTTCCATCTAAGGATTTTGGATTTGAGTGTTTTAAATAACCTTTAGCACTAACCTGGGCCTAGCTTCTGGTTTATACATGTTTGAAAAGTAATTTGAACCCTGGTCTATTTTATTTGAGTCTGGGGGATTATCTTAATTACCAGCTAGTTTCAGCCTGCTGTGTTGGGTTGGATCTCAGTGGAAGGAGCTAGGGGATGGTCAAAAGGGGAAGAAGGAAGTGAGAAAGAGGAGTTGGGGATGTGGACTCTTCAGGTTTTACTGACTCTTGGAAAATGTCAGTTAAATCAATAAGATTTTATAAAACACTTGCTCTGTACCAG
Organism: Sarcophilus harrisii; assembly: GCF_902635505.1. Classification (NCBI taxonomy): domain Eukaryota; kingdom Metazoa; phylum Chordata; class Mammalia; order Dasyuromorphia; family Dasyuridae; genus Sarcophilus; species Sarcophilus harrisii. The sequence goes on along the minus strand of NC_045428.1, from coordinate 557,647,340 downwards.
GCACTGTGCCTTATAAGCACTGGGGATACAAAGAAAAGCAAAAAACAGTTATTGCTCTCGAGGAGCTTAAAATCAAATGAGAGTATGACATACAAATGACTATCTATAAATAAGATATAGACAAAATAAATTGGAGATAATTAATAAAATGCACTAGCATTAAAGAAGGAAAATCTTTTTAAAATTATTTTTAATTATTTTTCTCTCAAATTGAGTATTTTATTTTTATAAGTATATGTAAAAATGATTTTTGATATTTGTTTTTGTAAGACAATGTTCTAAATTTTTCTCTCTCCCTCCTTTATCTCTCTCTTCCCTAAGACAGCAAGCAGAGGTTAAATATGTGAAATAAGAAGAATCTTGCAGAAGGGAGAATTTTAGCTGGGACTTGAAGGAAGCCAGGGAAGTCAGGAGGAAGAGATGAGATAGGAGATTGTTTATAGATGAGACTTAGAGAGGGGGAAGTAATTTGCTAATGGTTATGCTGTTACATAGCAAAGCTAGGATTCAAGCCAAGTAGAATCTCCTGACCACCCTTACTCCACCCCCAGCTGAATGTCATTTCTACTGTTGAGTAGTGTTTCACTCTGACTTTCAGTGTCTGAATCTTCATGACCTCATTTGGGGTTTTCTTGGCAAAGATACTGGAGTGGTTGGTGAGTTCCTTCTCCAGCTCATTTGACTGACCAGGAAACGGGGGGAAATAGGGCTAAGAGACTTGCCCAAGATCACACAGTTAGAAAATATCTAAAGTTGGGTTTGAACTCAGGAAGATGAGTCTTCCTCACTTGGGGGCCAGGTGCTCTATCTGTTGGGCTATCTAGCTGCCCCATCATTTATACTCCTTAGTACAGCTCAGAAAGGGAGTACAGAGAGTGTCTGATGAATTCTATTTCTATTTCTTGCAGGAGTCCAATATGGGTCAATGATTAGGATTTGGGGGTAAAGGTGATTCTCATCCTGAGGTAAGATAGTCCAGATCCAAATAGGGACCCAAGCCATCCCAAACTAGTAAAACCAGTGGAAAATCTCTTTTTCCTTCTCTCCCCCCGACCCCTGTCTGTGTCTCTCCATCACTGTATCTCTCTCTCTTTCTTTATCTCTTTCCTCTCTTTCTTCCCCACCCCTCTAAAATATCAGTGATTGGGATGAGGAATAATCTAGGTACAAGAGTAAATTTAAGCTGGGGAGTCAGTCCTGGATCAGAAGGTGACAACAGGGAGCGTTGGCAAGTCAGCTCTTTGTCTGACTCAACCTTCTTCCCTAGAGCTTTGGCTTTTTGTGGTTATTGTGTGTTCCCCACCCCTGCCCTGTGCTGATGTGTCAGCATAGCCATTGGCTCGCTCCATCTTTCCCTTCAGTGATTCAGCCCTGTCTAGAAAGCCAAAGGTGCAGAGACAACCTAACACGTCTTTCTAACAAGAGATCTAACAGGTAAAGTGTTTAGCTATCTATCCACCCAGATCCCAACCCACTGATTGGGAGCTGCACCTTAAAGTTTTTCCATTCCCAGAGACTGCCATTTTAACTGGCATCAAACCCAGTGGAATTTGCCATCTGGTAGGGGCAGATTTTTTGGCCTAGGCCCTCTTCCTGGTTCATGGAAATCTCATGATAAGCTGGTCTGTTTAACCAGCTGCTCAGAGCAGACTGCCTGACTAGGTTGGATTTGTCATTTTGTAAGGATCTCTGCTTTCCAGAGCTGAGTTTGTTCTAAGATTATCTCCATTTTGCCACGTCTATAATTTCTTTGTACTTGATTGCTTGCATGTTGTGTCTTCCATTAAACTGTAAACTCTTTGAGAGCAGGATTAGGTTAGGTGGGGGTTTCTCCCCTTTCTGATATCGCCAACACTTAACCCAGTGCAGGTCTGGCACACAGTCATTAATAAATGCTTGTGGGCTTGACTTGACTGGGCTGTTTTCTTGTGATAAGAAAATACAGTGGAATGAAGATGGCATTTTTCCCCTGTCAAAGGACTGGGGCCAAGAAGTATATGACTTCTTTTCTTTTTTGCTTGTAAGCTGACTTTTATCTTTGTGAGTTCAAACATACAAATATACAAAGTGTTTCATAGATGTTTGCTGGGTTCAATTTTTAAAGAGCATGCCATTACTAGGGTGTTATGGAACTTGAGAGTAATGATAATAGGGAAACTTTTTTCCATTTTCTTTTTTTTAATTAAAGCTTTTTATTTTCAAAACATATGCAGAGAAAATTTTCAACATTGACCCTTGCAAAACCTTGTGTTCCTTGTGTTTTTCTCTCCCTTTCCTCCCACCCTTTCCCCTAGATGCAAGCAATCCAATATAGTTAAACATGTGCAATTCTTCTATACATATTACCACAATTATCATGCTATCATAATCAAATCAGATCAAAAAGGAAAAAAATGAGAAGAAAACAATGCAAACAAACAACAGAGTGAGAGAGAATGCTATGATCTACACTCAGTTCCCACAATCCTCTTTCTGGGTGCAGATGACTCTCTTCATCATAAGATCATTGGAACTGGCCTGAATCATCTCATCATTGAAAAGAGCCACATTTATCAGAATTGATCATCATATAGTCTTGTTGTCAAAGTGTACAATGATCTCCTGGTTCTTCTCATTTCTCTCAGCATTAGTTCATGTCTTTCCAGGCCTCTCTAAAATCATCCTGTTGATCATTTCTTATAGAACAATAATATTCCATAACATTCATATACCATAACTTATTCGCCATTCTCCAATTGATGGGCATCCACTCAGTTTCCAGTTTCTTGCCATTACAAAAAGGGCTGCCACATTTTTGAACATGTGGGTCCCTTTCCTCCTTTATGATCTCTTTGGTAGTAGACACACTGTTGGATCTAAGGGTACGTACAATTTGACAGCCCTTTAGGCATAATTCCATATTGCTCTCCAGAATGGTTGGATCACTCTACAACTCCACCAACAATGTATTAGTATCCCAGTTTTTCTACATCCCCTGCAACATTCATCATCTTCTTTTCCTGTCATTTTAGCTAAGGATAGGGAAATCTTAATAACCCATATTGGAATTTTTACAATTGGTAGGAGTGTAACCAGCTGCCTCTCTTGGGAATTGGCTGGGTGGCCAGAAAATGCCATACTTCTTACAGGACTGATAATGAACCTTCTTATCCAGGATTCAGTCAGCTTTGTCTGCTTCTCCAAAGCAGGCCATGCTGACCCTCTTCTTTCCTCTCTGTTAATCAAAATTTATAATAGGACTGGGAAGTGGGGAGATGAAAGCTCATGTGGTTCTCACCTGGTCCATGGTAACAGTTTCCAAACTGCTCTCCTACTTCCAATATTACCCATCTGCTATCCACTCTCCACAGAAGATCCCCTATTAATCTTTCTAAAGCACGGTTCACTCACTTTTTCAACAATCCCCAACAATTCCTTATTTGCCTCTAGAATAAACTATCAGTCCTTTTAGCTTGCTCTTTCAGTGTCTTCCAATCCATGATCTTAAGGCCTTATCATTGTGGCTCTAGTTTACATTTCCAGACTCATTTCACATGATTTTTACTGGCACAAGTGCCATTCCAGCTTGATAGGTCACCTTCCATCTCCTGCTTCCATGTATTTGCAGAGGATGTCTCCCACACCTCCCCCATTTCCCATCCTGGCTTTGACTTAAAGAGTTTCTTTAGCTTCCATAAAGCTCAGCTTAGGTTCTGCCTCTGGAGAAAGCTCTCCTTACCCCACTATTTTGGATTTTACTTGGCATATAGTTTGTATTTGCTTATTTGGATATACATTGTGCTTGCTGAATTATGTAACTACCCCAGGAGGGTGCCAGTTTCTTGAGGGCAGGGATTTTTCATTCTTGCCTTTATATCACCAGGTGCTAAAAGTCTCTTTTGCAAAGGAAAGCAGCTTTATCAATGCTTTTTGAATTGACTTGACTTAAATGAATCTGCCAGCCTCATTGAGTCGACAGTGGTGAACTTGGCAGCGAGAAAAGCAGGTGAGGCTTGGTTGGTTGCTTTAAGCCGGAGCTGAAAAGCTCTTAGAGAGGGTCCTTTCCCAATGGTAGAGGAAAAGGTAAAGGTGTTGAGGCTGGGAAGCAGACCCCCAAAGTGTGGGGTTACAGACTGGTGTGGCGAGGTCTCTCAAAAGAATTTGCAGGTTTGAACCCATTTCCTAGTCAAGGGGCAAAGTTTTATTGCAATTGTAAAGCCAATTGCAGCGGGCTAAATTCCAAAAGAAATTAGCAAGAGACCTAAGAGCATGGCATAGATTTATAGGGCAAAATTGGTCGGAGCGTCATGTTATCTGCTTGCTAATTTTGTGGTTTTCAGGTAGGTTTGAGGGGTGGTCCTATTTACTATTGTCCAGGAACTCGGTTATTGCTGACCCACAGATTATCTGACAGCAATGTTTGTAGGACTATTCTAAGGCCAGAAGACTGAAATCACTGACATTGTTAGGCCAAGAGCTCTTAGGTCAGAGGGCTTCAAAATCATCGCTGTCTCCCCTAGAATCACATCAAAGGGAGAAGGTGGCCATGAGTCTTGGTTCTATCTCACGGCTGGAGTTTCACATTGGAAACTCCTTATTTTAGGAAAGTTCTTGTTGATAAGAGAGCAGATCTAGAGGGTTACCAAGAGGGGAGGGAAGCGAAGACCAAGAGCCCGGGTTGGGGGCGGGGTTGAAGGCGAGAGCCTTCCTGGAGACTGCTTAGCATTGGGATTCCACTTAGGAAGATCTGGGTTCCAGTGGGGCTTTGGGTAGGTGCTAATTGGTGGTCTTGGCCAAGTCCTTTCCTCCTCTCTCTGGGGTCTTCCGTAAAATTAGGGGGCTGGATTAGATGCTCTTTCCAGCTCCTTACATGAGGCCCTCACAGAAGTGGACCTGCCTGGGCTGGAAAGGCTGTCAGCGGCTGGAAGGGAGAGGGCAGCGGGCAGGAGTGGTAGGCCCGGGAGTGAAACAAGCCCCAGCCGGCTTCCCCTAGCGCCCGAGCCAGATGGTCAGACCTCCGCCTTGCCCATCGTGCCGTTCTGTCTCCCGTCTAAAAACGCAGAAAACTTAAGTGAGCCAAATCCAAGGTTATGTGGGGAGTTTCCCCATTTGTAAGACGAGGGGGGCGGGCCCTCAAATTCAGCCTCCCGCACGGTCGGTCGGCGGGTCAGCATTTACGGGGCGCTGTACCGACCGTGGGGGACGTAGTCACAGCCCCGCCAACGACAACTGGCCTTGCTCCGGCTCTTTAAGGCTTGCAAAGCCTTTTTCCTTCGGGGTCCCATTTGATCCGGGGCAAAGGCAGGCCCTCTCAGCCTGGATCCCGGGGCGCTCTGCAGGCCTGAGCTGCTCTGGGCTTTGACAGGCAGCCGCCAGCGCCCACCCGCACCCTTCCCGGTAAGAGAGAGGAGGAATGTGGAGTGTCAAAGGCTAGTGCTTCTTATGGAAAGTAGCGACCGGCCCAAGGTCACGCGTAGTGACGGACGGAAAGGGGCTCCGGGCCCGGGTTCCGCTGGAAGGAGAGGGCGGGGTCACTGAGGCGGACGCGTGGGGCCTCAGTTTCCCCATCTGTAAGAGGAGGCGCCGGAGGAAAGCAGCAGCCGGGCATCCTCGGCGTTCTGCGGGGCTCACGCAGACACACCCCCTGCCCGGCAGACGCGCTCCCGCCGCGGCTCCCGCCCGCTTCCAACCTCCCACATCTCCTCGCACGCCCTGTAGACGTGGAGCCTAGCTCTGGGCCTGGCCCCGCCCCGCCCCGCCCCGCCGCGCCGCGCCGCGCAAGAACAGCTCCCCGCCTCCTGCCTGGCTCCGCCCCGCCCCGCTCCGCCTCGCCCCTCCCTATCCCAGCCTAAAGACGCTCGCTGGAGCAGACGCCTGCTGGCCCCGCCCCCGCCTTCCATTGGCTTACGGGCTGTCACCCTGTCGCGGGAGGCGGGGGCGGGGCGGGTGGTTGCGAGGGCAGGCTTTGCTTTGTCATTCGTCCCCCGTGCTGACGCTGACGCCGCCGGCGCGGCCTGGCGCTCCGGGGTCTGCGGAGAGGGGTCGCGTGGCTGCGGTCCGAATGTTCTCCGCGGGGGGTGGATGGGGGGCTCAAAGGGAGACCAGAGTGCCCCTTATATAATGAGGCGGCCGCGGAGAGCGAACTAGTGCCGTGGCTTGGGGCCCTCGTCACATGCTCCGTGCGGGATGCTGGATTGCAGAAGCTTCCAATATATGCCCTGCAACATGAAAAATATAAGATGATGATATAGTATAATGTGGTCATTAAATATAATGCAGCGTAATGTACCATCGCAACAAAGCATCATATAAGATGTTATTTTTATAGGGCCTATTTATAAGACCCTATTTAAACTCTCGCTGATTGGCCTAGGAGGTGCTCCAGACCCCATTGTGATTGGCGCGTTCTTCCGTCCGTCAAGGAGGTTGGCTTTAGACTCGGCTGGGCCTCAGCAGCCTCTAGGATTGGTCAAGGCGACTGAAACGGTGGCTCCAATTGGTCGGTCTTGCCGTCGATCGGAGCGGGGGAGGCGGGGCCGGAGGGCGGCTGGCCGTGGGGCGGGCGGGCCCCGGAATTGTCATTTCTTTGTTTCCGAAGGCGGAGGAGGCTCCGCGGCCCCCCCCTCCCCGGCCCCCGCCCCCGGCCCCGTCCCCACCCCCTCCCCCCGGGGGCTGGCTCCGCGGCGGTGACCGGCCCCAGGGTAGAGTCCAGGCCCGGAGCGCCGGGAGCAGCAGCGGCGGCGGCGGCGGCGGCGGCGGAGGAGGAGGAGGAGGAGGAGGAGGCGGCGCAGGCGGCGCGGGGCGGGAGGGCGCCGGGAGCTGCGGCCTCGGGCTCGGCTCGGGCGGCGGAGGCGGAGGAAGAGGAGGCGGCGGCGGCGGCCGGCGGCTCGGGCTCACGGCCCCCCAGCGGGAGGAGGATGAAGCGGCGGAACGCGGACTGCAGCAAACTCCGCCGCCCCCTAAAGCGGAACCGGATCACCGAGGGCATCTACGGCAGGTGAGGCCCCGGCCCGCCCCGGCCCCGTTATGTAAGCCCGGCCCCACTAGGCCGCACGCCCGCCGCCCGCCGCCCGCAGGGGGCTGCCCGGCCGGCCCTGGGCCGTCTGCGCCCGGCCTGCTCCGTGGCGGTGGGGCGGGACCGGCCGGGCCGGGCGGCCAGCGGGGCTAATGCTGCCGCCGCCGCCGCCGCCGCTGCCTGCAGCCCGGGGGAGGGGGTGCCCGAAGGACACAGACCCCCGAGGCTGACACATGGGCGAGGGACCCGCTCCCAGACACACGCGGGAGGGAGACCCAGACCCCCCCAGACACTCACACACCCGCTCCCAGGTACCTTCGCGATCCCTCCGCACACGGGTGACCCACTCACAGACACACACACTGGGAGGGAGCACAGCCAGCCCCCTGGACAGACAGACGCAGGCACAGACACATGGTGGAGGGATCCACTTACAGGACACCCCCATCCCCACACACACACACACACACACACACACAGAGGCAGACTATCTTTACTTTCCCTGCCAACATGTGTGTATACAGGCAAGAAACCCAGCCAAAGACTACCTTCTCAAACACACATGGCCTAGAGAGAGCCACTCATGTATCGCATCCCCCCACACACATGGCAAGGGGGCCACTCCTGACACACAGAGACTAGGACCTACTCACAGACTAATACCCAGAACTTGGGCCCACAGACAGGACCCCATCAGGCACACACAGAGACCAGGGGTCCCCCATCTTCCAAGGAGACCCCTCCCCGTACAACAGACACCCTCGCAAGAGACTTCCCCCAAAAGGTGCTCTCAAGATATGGACACACTCACCCTCAACAAGGGATCCCCTGGATCTAACAGTCAGCTAGACAACTGCTCCTCCTCACAGATTTCCCCCCGCCCAAGACAGAGCTCCCTACATACAGAAACCCCCATCCTCACACTAGCCTGTGCAAAGATACTTTCTCTCATCACACACACGTCCTTATCCTCACCTAAAAATCACCTTCCAAACACAGGTATTTCTTTCATCACAGGCTACATACTCCCCAAGATAGCCCACACATAGTTATCCCCTTCTTTCTGGGAGGTGCCTCTCAAAAATACCCACATGCAAACGCAGCATCTACTTTTTTCACTCTTACTTGCCCCTCCTTATGAGAGGCCTCCCAGTAAGACAAGCTCGACACACTTGGCTGTTTCCTTCCTCGCAAGGATACTCCCAGAAGACAGTCTCCCCTTCCTCATAGGAGAGCCTCCTCCCCAATCAGACAGACTCTACACACCTGGATAATCCCTTCCTCATATACAGACCCCCCATTTCTCACAGGTCTCCCCCCAACCTTTTTTGTACTGGAGATCCTCCACAGGATGATCCCCTTGGGCACCAGGGGTATCTTCCTCCACTCATGGCTCCAATGAGTTAGTCTGCACACAGCTCCCCAATACGTGGCCATTCCCTTCCTCCTATGGGAGGACTTCTACAAAACAGCCCACACAGCTGGAACTTTCTCCTTAAAGGTCTGCTTCAAAAGGTGCCTTTCTATAAAAGCATCCTTATAACAGGAACTTACCTGGAAGGCCACAACAAAGACTGCCCCTACTCAGAGATTAGCCCTCTCAATATTGGGGACTCCTTTCACACTCCCTGTCCTCTCAGGAGATGTCCCTCACAAGCAGCCCTCCACAAAAGACACTTCCTTTCTCAGAGCATCCCAGACCCCTCCATTCAGGGCCACCCCGTTTTCTGTAGCCTTCCAGATACTTCCTTACTCAAGATCTCTCCACTCTTAGTGCAGCCCAGTCACACAAGGCATTGCTTTTCTCAGGAGACCCCCAAAAGAGAACTCTTCTTTAGACACCTCTTTTTCTAGATCATCTCCGTAGACTCCCCTTTCCAAGAGACATTCTTCTATAAGATCTGCCTCTTCTCCCAGAGAAGGCCTCCACACATAGATAGCTACTTTCCTGCACCTCTCTTCCTCTCTTTTCCCACAGAAGCTTCCTCCTGTCCCCCATATTCCTCTTTACACATATACATACACCCTTTTTCCTCATATCACTTCATCCAGAGAGGGAACGAGGTTTCCCTTCCCATCTGAAATCTGCCCCCATGTTCTGCTAAGAGCTGAGGAGTGGGGAAAGGAAAGCCTTTTTTGAAAGAGCATTTCTGGATGGGCCGGGACTTGAGATTCTCAGTGGATAAGGTTTTCTGTATGAAGAAAAGATGGTGTGATCCAAATGGCAGGTGGCTCCTCTAGTCTTTCTGGCCTAGTTCAGGGGGCCAAGGCTGCTCAGCCCCTCAGCAGTTCTCTGGGCTGGTGGAGGGCTCTCCAGGCTATTTTCTCTTTCTATTCCACTTGGGTACCGAGGGGAAAACTGCTGCAAAAATCAGGCACCCTGGACCCGATCCAGGCTTCGATGGGGCTACTGTTACTCTGTATTTTGCTCACTGTAGACGCTTTCTTGCTTGATTGTATTTAGGGAAATGATTTTTAACATTGCAAAGAAAGTTTTTCTTGGAAACTTGTGACAGGTAAAAAACCCTTTTGGAGGCTTTGCCCTCAAATCTCGTGTCCTTTTTTGGCCTTAACCCCCTTTCCCTCAATTCCAAGCAATAGTAGCTTAAAGGTCTTTCTGCACTCAGAGAAAATCTACAAGTTCATGACAATTTCAGTGTTTAGCATTTAAAATCCTGGGCCCTCTGCAGGATTCATGCACAGTAGTCATTTCTGTTCTTCTCATGGTGTTAATTCTAAATGATATTTATTTTGGTCGAGGAACCTATTAAAAGGGAAAGTAAATGGAAAATATCCAGTGAGTAAAAGTTTACTTCAATTGCCATCAGTGTAAGGTCTTAAACTTATGTTTTTCTAGCCAGGGGCGTTATAGGAGTAGGTGAAGTGACTGAAGACACGCAGGATGTCACTGTATACTTTTATATTATTGCTCCCAAATATGAGATGACAAATTAACAGACTTTTTAAAGTCATTAAAAAAAAAGTATCCAAGAGCACAATTAAAGCAGAATTCTAGAATTTGTCCTTATGTGATGACTAAGACCATTTCAATCAAAACTATAAAGAAAAAAGTTTTCTTATTTAATGGTTTGTAAAACTAAGTATATATTCGATTTAAGTTGAAAACCACAATTCTTCAATGAAAAGCAGATCCCTTTATTATTAAGAAATTTATGAATAACTTAACACATGATCAATGAGTTTGGAATAAATTATGCTAGAATAAACCTACAAGAGAAAACTGTGGAATCTGAATATCTGCTAAGTATAGTGACACGACAGTAGTCTGCCAATTATAGGAAGAACCCTAGTACATTTATCTGTGTCCTGTTGCGGTTCAAGTTTTTGGATGCATTTTGTTCAAGGTCCATTGTCTTGTTACTATGTTGCTTGATGGTTCTTTTGATTTTGGATTCTCTTCCTTGTATAACTGATGATAAAGCTCTTAGGGAAGCTAATGAGCCTCAAGTCATCAATTTTTTAAACTTCCCTAAGAAACATTTAATTATATCCATCATTTATTCCCTTCGTATGTGTGCGGGCATCTTAGTTGGGCCTCATGAGGTGATACATAAAAATGGATTTAGATATTTTTTTCTAGAAGATACCAAGTGAAATCCTCCAGATCTTTATGTTTCTGAGTTTGTTATGGAGTACTAAGATTAAAAATTTCAGTGAGTCTCTTCTAGTTCAATACTAGTTTCTAAAGGGAGATTTATAGCAAAGTCCAAATGCTTCAGTTCTAAATTGAAGGAGTAAGCAGGCTAATTGTAAATCTTAATCTGGGCAGTTTATGAAATTATTTTTTAAAAATTGCTTGATAACTTTTTTCAACATAATTGATTCCCTTCAAAATCCTATGTATTTAAAAAAAAAAAAACCTTCATTCTGGTAAGTCCATAGACTTCACTAAATTGTCCAGAGGCTTCACAGGACACACAAAAAAAGTTAAGAACCACTATTGTAAATAATGTTCAAAGGTTCATGAATATTAGTAACAGATGTTTAATATAAGTTAAATTAATGTAATTTCTATTTAATATAAAATTTTATATGTAAGATTTGGGCTTCCTTCTCCCCTCCCCCATTTCCTGTTGTCCATTTGGTTTTCCACAGGTGGCTAACTTATTTCATTCACCAAAAACTGTTTTCATCTGATGCTGGCTACTATCCTAACCAACTCGGGGCAGACTTCCCAAGTACTTTATCCTCTTTATACCTTACTTGAAGTCAGTGACTGGATAGTGCAAGGTGGTAGATTAGTGATGTGGGAGTTCAGAACTCAGTTTTGACAGAGGAGCTCTGTTGCTTTAAAAAGTATTCCAAGCAGTGTGTCAATAATTCCAGGTTATGACAAAGTGTGGAAACCTTATATTGTATTATAGACTAATAAACATAGGCTTCAGTGCTACAGCAACAAGCTGGAATTTGACTTTAACTTTCAAAGCTTCTTAAAATTCTGTATGACTGAGAAAGGTGGATACCTTTGTAAGCTTCGAAGCACACCTTGTAATCAAAACTTGTAGGTTCTTCTCTTGCTCAAAAATCCATTTGGTATTAAAAGAATCTTTGAGTATCTTTTGCTACTGGTCTCCTTTCTAGCAACTGTTATACTGTCTCTTGATTCAGATATAGCTCATGGTCAGTTTAGAGGGAATGCTAGGAATTTGTTTCAAACTCAGAAAAAATGTTTTTAAGGAAGCCAATTTTATGTCATCTTAAAATTGAAGAACTGAGAAAAATTTAAAGCAGATAATATATGAAAGAAATCAACCTGTTTATAATCAGTGGGCACCGGTCTTTCCTTCCTAGAGCTTCTCCTTCCTATTCCTGTGACTGGCTTGCTCTCTGAGCCTCCATTAACTCATTTGTAAAATGGGAGGAATAGGATAGATCATCTTGAAGATCTATTCCAATGCTGATCTTGTGATCTCTTTTTATTGATATGTTTTGTTGTTTACCAAACCTGTGATTTCTTCTGTGTAGGGAATTCTTTGAAAGGACCTTTCTTTATCAATGCAGATTAATACCTTCTCTAATTTATGGAATAGAGAAAAAGAAGTGACTTGTCATGTAACTGGTAGGGGAACTTGAACTTCTCTCTCAAGGACCACTTTTTCCCCCTTCTTTTCCACATTATTTCTCATAGATCTACACAACTGTCCATCTTATGGTGTGTGTGTGTGTGTGTGTTTAATAGGTTCAAATCCCTTCTCAAACCCTAGTATGTGATCTTGGGCAAGTCACTTAACCTGTATTTTAGTTTCCTTGTCTGTAACATAAGGGAGTCACACTCCATGTGCTCTGAGGTTTTTTCCAGCTCTTAATCTATGTAAATCGAGAGGGTTGGATTGGGTCCTCTCTAAAGTTCATGATAGTTTCCAATTCCTTTTGATTCTGTTTTTTAAAAACTGGAGTATTTGTGCTGGTTAAAGGTTCTCATCACAAAACTTTGGGTTTGGAAGAGATTTCAGAGGCCAGCTACTTCAGCCCTGATCAGACAAGAATCCCCTCAGCACACTTGACAAGTGGTCATCCAACCTTGACTTGATACCTCTAACCTAGGAGGAGCCCATTGTTCCCTTGAGGTAACTCTCATGGTTGCAAAGCTTTTTATTACTTTGTAATTTTTATTTATTTATTTATTTATTTTTAAATTTTTTTATTTTGTAATTACTAGTTACTATTAGTTTTTATCTTCAACTTCCATCTTGGCTACATTTCTCCTCTATATCTTATTACACAAACTCCCCCCATATTGTAGTTGTGAATTGGCAAACTCAGTGCTGAGAGTTCATCTCAATTTAGTTTCATCATCTAGGATTCGGCCTAATATTTTAGCCTATCAAAATCTTTGCATCTTAACTCTCTAAATCCATGAAATTGTGAGAAAATTTAATGTATTTAGTAGAGCATTCTAGTCCATCTGTGGTTCCATATAACTATGTTTAAGCTACAGGAGACATGAGTCTAGACCAGTTCCCCTTCATTTAATAGTTGAGGAAATGGAAGCAACTTTTCCTGCACAGCAACTTTTAGTGACAGATTGGTTTTTGATCTCAAGTTTTTCTACTTTAAGTCCAGTCCTCTTTCCATGATTCTTCACTGCCTTTTTTTTGCTTTTCCTTCAGACATCTAAGTTCTCTTCGTTCCAGAGAATTAAATGTTTCTTTTAGTTCTAAAGTCCAGCTTTAATCTCCTGGGCTTTCATATTTCACAGCAGCAGGAAAGCAGCCTGCTGCCATTGGCCTTCCTGGTTCATGTGTTCTGCAGCTGAAACCCTAGATATATTAGTGTTGTTGCCACGCCACCTAAAAAAGAGCAGTACTCTGCTCCTAGTCTCAAAAAGTATTCCATTAATGAAGAGAGACTTTAACTACAAGAATGCTAGCTTAGAGATGAGCGATAATGTTGGTATATTTGGGAAAGATCAGAATAGAGCAGAGAAATGGAAATGTGGGTTCTGGAATGATCTGCCCCAGGGTTCCCAGTTTGATAAATTTGGAAAAACTGCCAGATAAAATTTTGATACTTTTTTATTCCCAGTTTTAAAAATGCTTTCTCTCCCCTATATTCCTTAGGGATATATCTACCAGTGCTGTTTTGTAGACTCTTTTAAATTACTATTACTGGATTGGGAGAGTAGGTCAATTTTTTTTTAAAGGATCCATTCTAGATTTTTTGCTTAATGACTACTTATTAAAGGCTTATTCTTATCACAATGATATTACTACATCTCCCCCTCCCCCCCCTCGATTTTCCTAATCATTTTTCTTGTACCGCATTATCTGGAGATGAATTTTAACTCTAGGCTTTATAACTTTCTAATTGTTTCCATTTTCATGCTTGTGATATTACTATTTATCATTGAATCTACTCTTGAGTTCCCTAAACCCAGAGAAACTTTCTCCTCCTCCTCTCTTTTGCCTGGAAATCCTCTCAATGATGAAGATCTTTTTGATATTAACCCCTTGAATTTTGTCATTTTCTAGGCCTGCAGCCAAGTAAATAATACTTGAGCATACTTTGACATATCTGCTGGCTTCCAGAGGAGCTAGAAGTTTCCCAAACATACTTAGGAAGCTCAAAGTAGAATATTGTATTAGGTTACTTTTCTAGATAAAGATAAAAATTAAAAATTAAAGATAAAAGATTAAAAAACAATCAAGTGATTGCTCTGTCTTTACTTCTAATCTTAGCTTACTTGTATTTGACTTGTTTTCAAGGATTAAGACAAAAATATCTGTGAGTTAGCTCTTCTACAAGCTATGGAAGGAAAATGATACATACCAACAGTAGGAACATATTCTTTGGAAGGTGGTTTTTTTTTTTTTCCTCGTCTTAAAATAGCTAAGAAATGATTGCTACATTAAAAATCACATCTTCAGGTGTTTATCACCTGTCAACTTAAAAAAAAATCCTTAAAGGCTACTACATTTTAATTTGACTTTAATTTAATTAAAATCAACTCAAACTCAGCATAGAAATCCTCCTCGATGTCAGCACTTTTATGGCTCAGTTGCTTATTCCTCCTTCTTCTGCTCTATAACCTTATGGGTGGTCACTCACTATTGAGTCGTGGGATTGTGACATCAGAGGTTAAGTTTTCCCACCCTCATCAGCTCTGTTGTCTTTCCCCTTCCCACCCTTACCCCCACCCCTTTTTGAAGTGATTTTGCATTTAGTTGGCTGAAATGGGGCAGTCCCATCACAGCATCCTGGGATCCATTTCCTGTCCATCGTAGGGGAGGTGGCCAGAAATAATCTTTCATTATTATTACTATTACCTTGTTCGAACGCCAAATAAACCTCCCAATGCCACTGTAAGTACTTTGCCTATGTCAAAAATGAAACAGTTGAAGATTCTCTGAAGAGAATCAGAGACCTGTCCAAACCTGCTGCAGGAACCCCTGACAGGGCTAAGATGACCACTGCCTTACATCTTTTGTATGTGACAGATGGATCAGGAGCTAGATTTTCTCTTCTTGTGCCTTTGTTGCACTGACCATCTATACGTCATGTGTCACCATATGATCTGTGGCTTTTTTTTTTTTTTTTTGCATTCTCTTTGTTGCCATATTACAGAGTAGAAATAGTACTGAATGTAGAGCTAGAAGGCTTCTAGGTTTGAATTCCAGCTCTACTGTCTGCAAAGTCGGGGACAAGTTACTTAATTGCCCTCTACTTCGGTTTCTTGTAAAAATAAGGGGGCTAGACAAGCTCCCTAAAGTATCTCCCAACTCCACATTTCATGATACTATATTTTCCATCTCTATAATGTAGTTATTTTACACTAGCTACTCCAGAATGTTGTTTATTATTAGTGGGGGGGTTTTTATGGTGAACTGGAAACTGAACAAAAAACAAAAATCACCTGGCATATCAATGAGGAGACTCTCATCTAATTAACATTTGTTTCTAGTTTGGTTATTTATCCTCATTGTGTTTTTTCATACAAATAAAGATACTGAGAAGTAATCTTTCTTGAATTCTTAAAAACTCATTGCTTGTTCATGCCTTTGGCCCAGAGATGTAATATATTTATAAGGGGCTCTATTTTTCAAAGTTGGTTCTTGCTTGTTACCTAATTTGCTTCTTACAAGCTTGTGAAGTAGGTAGAGGTAAAATGAATCTAATAATATCTTCTTCACAAAGTTGTTGAGAAGCATATGAGATAATTTAGCTACATGACAAATCTTAAATGCATTAAAAATGCTAGTTTGTCTTATCTGTTCTTATTCCCATTTCCCAGATGGGGAAACTTAGATACCAAGAGATAGTGATGTGCCCTAGGTCTTGTATTTTGTTTAGTAACAAAATTAGGGATAACAGTCCTGGCCTCTTCATTCTTAATCCTTTTTTTTTTTAACTCCGCATGAAAATTGTTATAATCTTTTCTGCATCATAAGTTCCCAATGCAGCTCAGGATTGTCAATAATAACTGATATTTTTTATAGAGGTTTATTTATATGGATAGTATTCACAACAGCCCTGTAAGGTGAGTACTGTGAATGTGATACTCATTTTATAAAGGAGAAAATGAGGGCTTAGAGGTCTTAAGTGATGGCCCACAGGCAGGTCAATCAGTGACTCTCCTGGAACTTAGAAATCAGGTTTTCTAGTCATTTTGAGATATGAGATGTGAAAATAGTTTTAGAAAAAATCAAATAGATGGAAGATAGATTTTACTGTTACCTTATCCATAATGAATAACAATATTCTTAGTTGTCACAAAGACTCTGCTCCCTCCCCTTACACAGTGTAGGTGGCCTGGAGTTTTTGAAGAGAGGTGATTTTGCATAGTGGATAGAATGCTGGCTTGGATTCAGAAAGACCTGTGTTCAAATCCCACACATAACTGTGGGACCAAGGACCAGTCACTTCACCTGTCTGAGCCTTGGTTTCCCCATCTGCAAAATAGAGATTATGCTTGTAGCACTTACCTTACACGTTTTTGTGAGGTTCAAGCGATGTAATCCATGCAAAGTACAAGCTTTAAACACTATATAAATATCAGTTATTAATTATTACTGAAGCTTCTGCCAGTGTCACATAAACTAAAACAGATCTTACCAAGCTGGAATGGCATTGAATATAGACTTAATGGCAAGTTATGTTTCTCTGGTTTGGGGATCATCCTGACATCCAGAAAAAGTCATGACTGCTTGATCATCAGGTGATGGATATTTTTTTGAAAATAGCTGTTCATAAAGCCTTAAGACAGAGGGGGTAAAAATTTGCATTGGTGAAGGAAGGAGTACCTTTAGTGATGAAATCACTTATCTTGGGTATATCCTCTGCCAGCTGCCCTCCACCAGCTGTTAGACATTGGCAGGCCCATCACTCCTAAGGCCTTCTTCTCAGAAGTAAGATGGGGGTCTGGGGGAGCACTATTCAGTGATTTTTAGTGCCCCAGCTTGTGTAATTCATAGCTTATAAATGCCTTTCACATAAGAAATGTTTATGGATTTTCTATCCTTTTAAAATATACTTTGCAGTGGTGGGCTTGCAATTCCCTGTGCTATTGAGGTCATGTTCACCACCCAAAGAGTAGGAATGCTGCTTCTGTGCTGAAGGTTTTCCCAATAACGCATCTAGAAGTCCAAACTTGAAACTTGCACCATTTGACCAAAGTTGAAATGCCTTCTTCTCTTTTTTGTATGAGCTTGTGGAAGAGAACCACACCCCATTTTCCTAAAGCCACTTCACCAAGTTTTTGAGGTAGGCATTTTCCATCAAGGTTTTCGTGTTTCATGTTATGCTGTAAAACAATAGCTGTTGTTGCAATCTTTGGTTCTGGTGGTTGAGGCATTATGCAGGAATAGAATTTAACAAAGTCTTAAATCTGTTATCTTTTCTTTTTTTGGGGGGGGGGTGTTGATGGAAGTATTTCCTCACATGAAGAGAAACCCCTGTGGTTTCCAGCACATTTCACCAGATAATTCAGCAGAGCCTTCATAAAGTGGGGATTTAGGTAGGAGAGAGAGAGAGACAGAGAGGCAAAATGTCATAGTGGATGGGTCCAGAAATCTTGGAAGAATTCATCTCTTCCAAAAAGAAGAAATACAGTCAATGAGAACAAGAAATCTGCAGTGTGTGTGTGTGTGTGTGTGTGTGTGTGTAAGTAAACCTTATAATTGTGGGTTTCTGTGTTGGTGGTATAGCATTCAACCTCTCTTCCCATTCCCTATCATCTCTCCCTGTATTCTTAATTGTCTGGTGAAATTTTGTGGTCATTTAAATATCCCTTTTGGTTATTGCCAAATTCTTTTCTCTTTTTGCAAACAGGTTATTTTAAGTCTTTTCATTTAAGTTGTATTTAGGTAATGACCTCCTTCTTGGCTAAAAGAACTTTAGAAAATGAAAGTTAGGACCCTGCAAAAATTTGGATGTTACTAATTTGGGGACAGATGCCCAGATGAGGATACCTAGATTATTGGTGATGGTATTTATGAGAAGGCAGGGGAAAGGGCAGAATGGGGCATACTTTGGATCTGGAATCCAAGAGACTTGGTTGTCCAGTCCCAGCTTGGCCAGTGTTATGTAGGGTAAATCCTTTTGCTCCAAAACTTGAGGTTTTGCCCCTGGAGAATGTAGAGATTTGACTGGATAACTTCTCATGGCCCTTCCAGCATTAATTCTATGAGCAGTCTATCTAATTTGTAAGATATTGATGGAAAAAATAGATTTTGAGAATAATGAGAATAGACATTTTGTTTCACTGGAAATCTTGATGCAAAGTCTGAATGTCATTCCTTCGGTGTGTTGGAATTGGAGTTCTTGGTAAAGGCTGGTTGTCCTTTGTGGCCCTCAAGGTGGCTTCCAACTCTGATGACAATGTGAGCAGTCCTTGAAAAGAGACTTGGTGACTATGAGATTCTCAGAGATAACCTGTGAGAGGCCAGGAATTTGATGGGGGGGAGGGGTGAAATGGCTCCCTCATAAAAACCTTAGAGGGGATATTCACTGTATAATAACGAAAGGATGAAAAAAAGGAAAAAGCAGCTGAACCTGGAGTATTTAGAGCTGAAAGGCATAAAAGGTGAGACAGAATCCAGGCTAAAAATGCTGAGCAAAGGAAAGCAGGCAAGGGTTGAGAGCTGGGACTCCTAAACTTAGGCACTGATTCTGTAAATGACCATTAGTCTTCCTTGAGAAAAGTTCTGGTTTTGAGGAGTAGTGGCAGTACTGTCTGTGGTGATTATGTGGCCTAAAACAGTAGAAGTGACAAACCTCTCATGATACAGGAAAAAAAAAAAAGTATTCTTTACTTGGAAACAGGGTTTAAGTATAAAGTATTCAGTATTTTTCTTCCCATTAATTCATGTAAACACATCTAGAAAACCAGTCCTGGATGGCATGGTATTAGTACCATGGGAAAAATCAGTCACATTTGGCAAGAGATGGTTACAGAATTCTCTCAGAAAAGGAGAACAGGATAATGGGGCCTAAGCCTTATTACTGACTTGGAGCAGGTTATTTCCCTTCACTCTGTTTCATTTGGTTCATCCATCTAAGAAAAGGTGGAGAAAACAGGTTATTCTAAGACTCTTTGAAGTTAGGAAGAATGAAAATTGGTTTTAGGAAGCTCAGGACTGTAATAGCAAAAGAGTAAGAAGAGAATATTAGGACAGGATGGGGAGACAAAAAAGATTATTGCCTTTTTATAATTTATGTTCAGTGGAATTCAATTTAAAATGTAAAGTTCCAGCATCAGTAAGCTTGATAATTGCATACCTTTATTTATTTTTTTATTTCTTGCCTCTACAAATAGTAACCTGCAATATTAGAAGATTTCACCTTTCTGCCCTCATTTTTTTTTTTTTTTTTTAAATACAGGAAGGTTGAAAAATGCCTTGTAGTAAAACATTTTCCTTGTCAGGGTTTTTCCTCCTATGGCTTTCTAAATCAATAGGAAAAGAAATGGAGAATCTAAACTGATTTCACAATTGTCAGTCTTCTTCTTTGGATATGGCAGAATCTTAATTAATTGATCTTTAAAGAATGAGGCAAGAGATATTCATTAGAATTAATATCTATCCCGAAGTGTTAACTTTCTGATGAAATAATCCTAGATTATTTGGTAGATACACTTGTAAACTTCAGAATATTGATATGTGTATAAGCATTATTGATGTGACTGAATAAATTACTATATTTTATCTTTTTTCATGAAATTTCCTAAACCTTTTAGTTCTATGAGATGGGTCCCTTTGACTAAAACAAAGAGCAAGTATAGGAATTAAAAAAAAAAAAAAAGCCCAACCTTGCTTATTAGGTTATGCGCTTTGGTTTTTAGAATGGGGTCAGTCTGAAAGATGAGCCTTGGGGGAAGTAGGTTGAAGGTAAGTAGCAAACATGCACATGTGACCCAAAATATGCCCAAATGCCCCTGAATTAGATTAAAAAATAATTGGAAGATTTAACAAAATACATAAAAATACAATAAAATATAGGCAGTATGTTACTTTCTAGGTTTATATGTGGCCTACAAGCCTCCTTTTCTATTTGAGTTTACACCACTTTGTTGTAGGGTACTGCTTTGTCGAAGACTGTCTTTCATCCTCATGGTGTCACAACCCTGCTCAGAAATCTCTCAAAGCTAGCAATTGCCTACAGGATAAAATCTAAATTCTTTAGACTGTCATTTAAGGCCCTCCACAGTACAACTCCAACCTACTGTTCCAGCCTTGTCTCCTACTGTTCCCCTCACATACTCTGTGCTTCTGTTAAATTGGATTATTTTCCCATTTCCAGGCCTACTCCCTATCTTTCTTTCCCTAATCCCCTCCTCCAGGAATGCTTTACTTCCCCAGCTCTGTCTTTTTGAAATCCTATATATTCTTTGAAACTGCTGAAAGGTTACCTTTTTCCTAAAACCTTTCCTGACATCAACACAATTTTACATGCTTGCCCTTTATATAATTATACTGCAGCCAACCTGGACTGCTCAGCCATTTCCTGCTCACATCTGCTCCCTTTTTCTTCTCCATGCTCTTACCTATGCTGAGATGCACTTCGCACTCAGCTTCAGCTGTTTGAATCTTATTCCTTTAAAGTCTAAATTAAGCTCACTTTCTTTCAATCAACCTTCCCTAACTTCCCAAGGTAAAATTACTGTCTCCCTTCTCAAAAGTTTCTAGGATTCTTCCTCAGGTACATTCTACCTTATGTTACATTTGGTTTTGTGTACTTGTGTCTATCTCTTTTTTTTTAGGTCATATTTATTTAATATTTTCCCCAGTTACATTTACAACAATTTTTTTACATTTGTTGTTTTGGATTCCAGATTCTCTTCCTTATCTCCACCCCCAGCCTCCATTAAGAAACCACGTATGAAGTTATGCAAAACAACTTGTATCCTCTTATGGCACTGTATAACTTCTGTGGGTAGAGACTGATATTTTTTAATCTTTGCATTCTCAGTACCAAACACAAAGTCTTGCTAATACTTACTAAATCATGCTGACTTGCATGTACCTTCTTTCCCTGACTAATAATAAGCCTTTTTTAAGAGGAAGACTCAAGGCTAGAATGGACCCTTATGTATAGGTAGGATGCAGTAAATATCTATTTAATTTTAATAAAAGAGCTGCATTTATAAACTGTACCAAAAAGAGTAACCCTGTGAAAGCTGAACTTTCAACAGTTAGTTGTTGAAAAAAAAAAAAAAATGAAACAGGTGAATGGTACCTATATCAAGTAGTCAAGTCAGAGCAGAAGAATCAATAATATTGGTCCAGTATATGATCATTTCTTCTTCTTTCCTAAGTATAAGACAGAATTTTTCTTTTTCCATCTAATTCCAACACATTGTCTGTCATTTGAATGGCTGTTTTTAACTGATGAAACAAGGTGCTACATGCTCTATTGGGATTCTGCTTTGCCTTGGAGTGATGGGCAGAGAGCAGGGGCAATTGTTGCCTACTTGAGCAGTAGAGATAGTTAAGGAGCACCTTTTTATTTGTTTTGGAGCTGAGCCCCCATATCCTGAAAATAAATGCCTTTCCATTCTGTTTTTTAAAATGCATTAAACTAGTTCAGCAAGGATGTTAAATTATTCTCCAAAACAAATAAGTTTCCTGAAACTGGAGGATAAATATTTTAATGAAAAGTAGTGCTTCAAATCAAGTCAGCAGAGGGATCAATTACCTTTCTGAATTCATGGAGAATTTTGCCAGATACCTGTTTAACTTTTCCTTCTAATGAATTGCATTATTCTTTTCTGCCACCTTGCTAGAAGATTTAATATCCTTTAGTGAGAATGAGGGCATAGTTCTATAGACAACAGGAATATCAAAATGAAACTGAAAGGTGACCGGTGGTTATGAATGTCCTTTTCTGGTTGGCATGGATTTCCTGATTACACAGCATTCCTCCCTGCCCCTCCCCACCTCAGCCAGCAGAAGCTTATCATGCTGCCAGAATATGTTCTTAGCGAAAGTGTTTCTTGGAAATTAACCATATTTGACAAGTAAATGATGTGCTACTGTGGCTCTCATATCCATGAATGCACTTAATTGTCTTTAAAAGCTCTTCAGCAACTGATAGTCTGAATCTCTGTGAAATGTCCTTCTCCATTATGGTCTGGAGGGTGACCTCTGACTGAGTAACGAGCAGAACTCCAGCCCTGCTAGTTTCTTTTGGGTTGGCAAGGGTTCCAAGGAGTAATCCCCATTCAAAGTCCCTCCGTCTTAGACTTTTTTCTCTTGTATGCCTTTTGATTTCCTGTCACTCAGAGACAACCAGCTCTCCCCAGAAGATACTGCCCATGGTCCATCCTCTCCAATGTTGCACCTTCCTTCGTGCCCTCTAATATTGCACCAAAAGGAGGCACAGGCATACTCCTTGAAGCCCACTGCCACTTTCAGACCTTCCTGACACTTCTCTTCCTTTGAAGGTTATTTCATTTGTCTTTATCATTTGTGCAGCTCCTGATGGCATCTACCTGCTGGCTCTCAAGACATTCTTCCTCTTTTCTTAAGAAATTCAACACTAATCTTCCACTTTACCACCTCATACCCACAGTTATGCAGAGGAACTTCAACATGCATATTGATGTTCCTGAGATATCCTGGCCTCCTAATTCTTTGGTCTCCTAATTCTTGAACCTCCTCAATTTTTGTGACATATACCTTCTCCCCCTCAGCCATACAAAGAAATATTCACATCATCATTTCCTATATGTGTCTCATTTTAAAAACTCTGAAATTCCAGTGAACTCTTGAAATGTCTTCTATTTTCAACTTTCCCTCTGCCTCATACTTTGCTCTCCCTGTGATCTTTTAAGGAATCATCTTGTTCATTGCACTTTCTTTCTTTCACTTTTTTTTTCCTTGATCTTATTGTTAATCTGTTCAGCTTTATGCTGCCTTCCATTCTTGAGGTTCCTTGGACGGAAGTCCTTTCTCATTCCTTGCCCCAGATGTAGATTACCTCCCACCATCTACTTTCTCCACTCTTACTCATGTTCTGAATGAGAGGAAGTTGTATTGAGTGGATCATTTATAAATTTTGTTATGTAGTTTTAACTGAGTCCTAACTGCTATTAGTTATTGTTCCCTAATTGACTCTATTATATTTCTCACAGCAGCATTCCTCCATGATAGCCTTTTCTTATCTGTTCTCGGTAGAAGAAGGACTCAACTTCTTACTAAGAAGATAGACACCATTCATCCTGAGCACTTTTTCTCTCCTCTGTTTTAGGTTTTCAAAGACCTTATCATATCTGTCATATCTGTTCCTTTCTAAAATTGGGCCAGTCTCTTTGCCAAAACCTTGTCTTGTGCCCATGGTGCTGCCCTCTTCCAACTTCTCATGCAAATTTTCCACAAAATTATTCTCTTCTCTCTCTCCTCTTTTATTACTCCCTCTTCAGTCTCTTACCTTCTGGTTCCTTCCATGCTCCCTACAAAGATACCCAGTCCCTACCCTATCCTTCACTTACCGATAATATCCCCTAAAGCTAATATACCGTTTTCCTCTTACATCATACCATTCCTAGAAAAAGATGCATGCAATATTGTTTTTACCATCTATCTCCACTCACTTCCCACCTCCTTGCCTGGCAATATAATTGTACAACTTGAAACTATTCTCTTTAAGGTTACTCTTTTTCTTTCTTTTTTTAATTTTTGTTTTCCCCAGTTACATGTAAAAAAAATTTTATTATACATGTACATTTGGTTTTTTACATATTTCCTTATGAATCATGTTGGGGAGAAAAATCAGAGCAAAAGAGAAAAACTATAAGAAAAAGAAAAAAAACAAGAAAAAGGAAAAAAAAAAAGTGAACATAGCATGTGTTGATTTACATTCCGTCTTGTCTCCATAGTTCTTTCTCTGAATACAGATGGCTTTTTCCATCCATAGTTTATTGGGGTTGCTTTGCAACCCTGAACTGCTGGGAAGAAGAAAGTCTGTCATAGAGTTGATCATCACACAAACTTGCTATTACTATGTACAATGTATTCCTGGTTCTGTTTGTTTCACTAAGCATCAGTTCATGCAAGTCTTTTCAGGCCTTTCTAAATATCAGCCTGTTCCTTGTTTTTATAGAACAATAACATTCCATTACTTGTTTCAATTGACGGGCATCTACTCAGTTTCCAATTTTTTGCCATCACAAAAAGAGCTGCTGCAATAATTTTTTTGTACATGTGGAATCCTTTTTTTTTTCCTTTATGGTTTCCTTGGGATAAAGACCCAGAAGTATAACTGCTGGATCAAAGGATATATACAGTTTTATAGCCTTTTGGGCATGACTCCAAATTGCTCTCTCATGAGAATGGTTGTATCAGTTCACAACTGCACCAGCAATGCATTATTGTCCCAGTTTTCCCACATTCCCTTCATTTTCATTAACTTTTCCTGTCAGCTTAACCAATCTGAGAGGTATGAGATGAGATTTCAAGAGTTGTTTTAATTTGCATTTCTCTAATCAATAGTGATTTAAAGAATTTTTTCATGACTATAGATGGTTTTAATTTTTTCATCTGAAAATTGTGTTTATATCTTTTGATCCTTTATCAATTGGGGAATGACGTGTATTCTTAAAAATATGACTCAATTCTTTATATATTTTAGAAATGAGGCCTTTATCAGAAACACAGGCATAAGAATTTTTCCCCAACTTTCTGTTTCTCTTCTAATCTTGGCTGCATTGGTTTTGTTTGTGCAGAACATTTTTAATTAAATGTAGTCATAGTTGTCCATTTTGCATTTCATAATGTTCTCTAGTTGTTTTTTGACCATAATTCTTCCCTTTTCCAAAAATCTGATAAATAAACTATCCCTTGCTCTCTTAATTTGCTTATAGTTTCACCCTTTATGTCTAAATCATGTACCCATTTTGATCTTTTTTGGTATGGGGTGTGAGATGGAGGCCTATGCTGAGTTTCTGACATATTATTTTCCAATTTTCCCAGCAGTTTTTTGTGAAATAGCAAGTTCTTAGCTGGAATTTGGGAGTTTGTCAAATACTAAATTACTATACTCATTGATTATTGTGTCATGTGTACCTAACCTATTCCATTGATCCATCACTCTATTTCTTAGCCAGTATCATATGATTTTGATGATTACTGCTTTATAGGTCCGGTAGTGCTAGGCCAGTGTTCTTTGTATTTTTTTTTTTTTTTTTTTTTTTTTTGTCATCAGTTCCCTTGATATTCTTTTGTTCTTCCAGATGAATTTTGGTATTATTTTTTCTAACTCCATAAAATAATTTTTTGGCAGTTTGACTGAACAAATAGACTAATTTAGGTAGAATTTTCATATTTATTATATTAGCTTGGCCTACACAGGAGCAAATAATATTTTTCCAATGTTTGAATCTGACTTTATTTGTGTGAAAAGTGTTTTGTAATTGTATTCATATAGTTCCTGGCTTTGTCTTAGCAGATAGACTCACAATTATTTTATTTTGTCTACACTTATTTTAAATGGAATTTCTCTATCTCTTGCTCTGAGCTTTGTTAGGTAACATAGAAATGCTGATGATTTGTGTGGTTTATTTTATGTCCTTCAACTTTGCTAAAGCTTTTAATTGTTTCAAGAAGATTTTTGAATGATTCTCTAGGATTTTCTAAGTATACTATCACATCATCTGCAAAGAGAGAGAGTTTTATCTCCTCGTTGTCTACTCTAATTTCTTTAATTTCTTTTTCTTATTGCTAAAGTCAACATTTCTAGTACAATATTGAATAATAGTGTTGGTAATGGGCATTCTTGTTTCATCCTTGATCTTACTGGCAATGTACCTCGCTTCTTCCTATTATAAATAATGCTTGCTATTGGTTTTAGATAGATGCTACTTATTATTTTAAGGAAAACTCCATTTATTTCTATTTTCTCTAGTTAGCAGTGATGCCCTCATTGCCAGATTCACCAATTTTTTTCTTAAGTCTTCAGCTTCCATGATCTCTTCAAAGCATTTTACAGTGTTGATTTTCTGCATTTTCATTACACTTTTCAGTTTTATTACTGATTCAGTTATTTCTCTGCACACATAGCATCTCTGTTTATCCAACCCTAACCTCTCCTGAACTCGGGTCTCACAGCTTCAGCTGCCCATTAGATATGTCAGATTGTGTCCTATAGACATCGAACTCGGTATCTTTCCCCCATGCCCTTTCTCCTTCTGACTTTTCCTAATATTGTGGAACGTGCCACTATTCTCCCAGTTACCTAGATGCACAACTTAGGGGTTATCCTAGGCTCCTGACTCTTTCACCCCATGTCCCATCTGTTGCCAAGGTGTGTTGCTTCTATCTTTGATACATCTCTCCCACATGCTCCCCTCATCACCTCATGCCTAGCCTATTAAGGAAGTTTTCTAGGTGGCTTCCTTGCCTCCAGTCTTTCCCACACTCCAGTTTATTCAGTATTCAGCTTTTAAGTGATCTTCCTCAAGTGTAGGTTCTGACTTTGTCACCACTCCCTTCTCCACCCTCTCCCCTACAGTTCAGAAAAGGTCATTTTATCCTGGTCCCTTCTACCTTAATAATTCGCTAGTACCTTATTGCCCTTTATGGTGACCCTGGTTTCCTTGCTATTCTTTGAACAAGATTCATTCTCATTCATTCTCTCTCTGTGTCTCTCTCTCTCTCTCTCTCTCTCTCTCTCTCACACACACACACACACACCTGTTTTCCTTCTTGCTTTTCCCATTAGATTATAAAGTCATTGAGAACCACTGCCTTAAAGCTTCCACAAGTTCTGTGACCATTTTAATGAAGATAACTCAGAGATCTAATATCTGACCCAGGGCTCTCTCCTAAATTCTAGTCCAATATTACCAATTGCTTATTAGATATTTCCAACTAGAAGTCCTGTTACCATTTCAAATTAATTGTACCCCAACTTGGACTCATTACCTCTCCCCTTAAACCTACCCCTCTTCTAAACTTCCCTGTTTCTTTCAAGTCTTTCTAGTCACTTTGTTTTGCAGCTTTTGAATTAAACTTGACTCTTCACTCTCCCACACTCGCCAAGTCCAGTCACTTGCCAAATCTTGGCAGGCCCACCTTCATTGCATCTTTTCTTCCTCTCAGTTTCCTTCCCCTCCCAATACCATGACCTGATTCAAGCGCTCATCGCTTCCAACCTGGATGATTGCGGGAGTCTCCCTGTTGGTTTCATGGCCTTGAGAATTTCCCTTCTCTATTATCTACACATCTATCAAAGCGATAGTTTCCTAAAGCACAGGTCTAACCACCTCATTGCCTCCTCCAGAGACTCTAGTGGCTTCCTATTAGGTCTAGAATAAAATGCAATCATCATTGAGGCTTAAAGCCCTCCCCCCCTCTTAAGTTTTCATTCTTAATACTCCCTTCAGGCACGTTGCATGATGGCCCCCTTGGTGTACAACATTCTGCTCTTCCCCCTGGGAGCTACTTTCCTGTGCCAAAGTTTTCTCAGAGCTTTTCTTCCAGGTGCACAGGTTGTCATCTCCTTCAGAAGACCTTTCTGAGTCTGATTGGTCCTTATTTTGTGTTTATCCTGTATTTGCATAATTGTGGGTATGTTTATATCCCTCAGGTGGAATATTCACTCTCTGAGGGTCGGGAAGCTATTTTATTTTTAATATTATGTTTATATTTATAAGCTCTGTACATAACACGTTATTTAATACATAATAGGTGCTTAATAAATGGTTATTGATTTTTGTGTGCATATTCTCCCACAAGGCTATTGAGTACTTAATAAATATTTGATTAATGAATAATTTTCTTTATTTAATTGAATTTATTGTTTATTAGCTCATCATTGAAATTTATATTAAAATTAAAATTCAAGGCAAAATAGTTTTGTACATTTCTAGTACATTTAAAAAAGCTTTAACTTCATCTAGTTCAGAACTGATGGGGGTAGACTCTGGGGTGGACTGCTGGATGTACTCTAACGATTTGCTCAGCATAGGGCAGTATAATGGCCAAAGGCATCAAAAATAGGCAGGTTTGAAAAACATTTCCTTTCCTTAGTCTTATGTATTTTGAGATAATGAATATGAAGTATATTTGTTAACTTCAAGATCTTAAAAATATTTAAATGAATAAATGAGTCTGGGAAATACAAAGAATCTTGGCCAATCTAGACCTATCTATGTAGCCTTCTGCAAGAAACAGGTAAGAAACTTCCCAAAGTGGACTACTGATTCTATTTATTTGTTTAACAGGCGTTCCTTTGCTGATATCTCGGGATCTTTCTAAGAGAGAGACCCAACCTAAATTGAAAGCTAGGTCTTCTAATGC
The DNA here is from genome assembly GCF_902635505.1 of Sarcophilus harrisii. Lineage (NCBI taxonomy): Eukaryota > Metazoa > Chordata > Mammalia > Dasyuromorphia > Dasyuridae > Sarcophilus > Sarcophilus harrisii. Next base: position 557,619,092 of record NC_045428.1, on the reverse strand, counting down.
CATGTGAATTTCTCTTGCCCTTTTTTATTTCTGTGCTCTTTTTTAGTTCTGGGCAAACCACTCTCAAACTCTAGGCTTTCTCTCTGTATAAAATGAGAGGATTTGGTCTCTAAGATTCCTTCCAAATCTTAGATCTTGTTAATCTACTTTACTTCCAAAGGGAATTAGGAGAGAAGAGGATCATAGAGAGGCAAGGAAAATTACCAAGGAATATGGCCACATGCTATATGATTTTTGTAAATGTACAGTATTTTTTATTTACTTATTTTTTTTTTTTTGGCAATGATTTAATTCTGTAGGAAACTTGCAATTGACATCTGTTCCCTAAGTTACTTTCACTACCCTTGGCTATTTTGGAGGGTTGTTTGTTTTTTTATTTGCATGCAGATTAGCACAGAGTGGGCCAGAGGAGAAAAGGAAAAACAGACTGAGCTCTTGAAGCATATACGGATATGCATCAAGAATTTCATGGACCTCTGCAAACAGATGTAAAAGGGGTGGGGAAACAGCAAATTTGAGGCCTTTCAACCATGACATTTTCCTCTAATGAAGAACAGCTTGCAAGCTATAATTTCGAGTGTGTGTGGCAGTATTTTGAAGCTAGACAAATAACACATTTTTAAATAGTGGTGAAAATTTAAATGTTTTTGCCACTCTAAATGTAGTTAAGTACTTTTGGTCATCGCCAGACTTGGCATAGGAGTATCATCTGCCTTGTCTTGATAATACATGGGACTTTAATTAAGAAGTATTTTTTTTTTTAAGACTGAGTTAGGTGGGTTATAATAGCATCTCTTTTTATCTTTGACTTTCTTCATTTTTATGATGTACACCAGAGGTATCAGATAGGCAACCCATAGGCCCCTTGTGCCCCAAAACACTCAAATATGTGTATCTTGATTCAATTCAAAATCTAATTGGGAAATGTCTAGCTAACTAACTAAAAATGTAATAGAACATACATAATGTTAATATGTAGTTTTTTTTAAGTCCCTGTTAACCTGCAGGGATGCTTATGCACATTTTGGTGGCTCCTTTTCTGTTTGAGTTTGTCACCCCTGGTGAGTACAATTACTTAGATGCTTCTCTCTTGATCAGGAGTAGTGGATGTTCTTCCAGCTCTTAACAATTGTCAGTGAATTAACACTTTTATTTTTATTTTCTTTTGCAGTACATTTTTATACCTGAAATTCCTGGTAGTGTGGGCGCTTGTGTTGCTGGCAGATTTTGTCCTGGAGTTCAGATTTGAATACCTTTGGCCATTCTGGCTTTTCATCAGAAGTGTTTATGATTCCTTCAGATATCAGGGTTTGGTATGTTTACTAAAAATTATTTCCAATCACATTGTCCAATAATACATAATAAATTTCATTTCATGGTCATATCAGGGATACTTCTAATAATGGATAATGGAAATTATTTGGTAGATGGGTACAAATTGAATTTTATTACCTTAGTCTTTGGCCCCAGTATGTCTTTAAATGGCATTTTGTCTCATTACATTAGGCAAAACCAAAACTCCTTAGGAGTTTGTAGAAATAAAAACATTTAGATGATTTTTTCTAAAGACTTTTCAAACTCCCCAAACCCTATGACTCTTTTTATTCCTCAATCCAATAGAAGAAAGTTGAAGGCCAGAGTTGTTAGTGAGGAGTGAAACATTGATTCAGATCAGATGAGATAATGAATTTGTAAAGTGCTGTTATTATGAGCATTCTCATTATTTCAGCTGGTTTGTTTTGTTGTTTTTACTGTTAATACCCATGGCTGTTAGTTCATTAGTAGAACCAAGGCCAGAGGTTTCTACTGTGGCCCAGTAAGTATTGTTCTAAAGCACACTCACTGTAGAACCTCCTTAGCTCCCTCCTACCGTCATCTGCCTCCTGTATCTTAATTCATAAAAGGAGCCTACTCAGAGATTGCAAATGGGTCTGTGTAAATTAGTGGCTCGAAAAGACCACATCTTAGGTATCATAAAATGACTTGTTAAACTGCTGCCTCTACTCTTCTCTTAAAGATAGATAAGTCTGTCATGAAACCTTGTAAGTGAAGTTGAGTCAGAAAAGATCATTCTTTTTGGGGGATAAAACTCAAGGTCTTTCAGGTTTAAGACCTGTGAAATTCCCATGAAGTCAGTGCTGGCTAATTTTGCTTTTGTTAAGGTCCCTTTCTCCTTAGAGATTTATGTTATAAATAGTAGTCATCTTTAATGTAGAGACATGGTCCTTTGCTTAATGAGTTATTTCTTATTTCAATTTTTACATTGAATTTAAGTATTGTGAGCTTACTTTAGAGTTTACTGTATTCAGTTCTTTTAGAAATTTATTTTCAGATGTTTAACAGATGTTTAACTGCATTTTGATGGAAAGTAATTTGTGTTCTGATATTTTGTTTTGCTTTTTTTTCTTTCAGGCCTTCTCTGTGTTTTTTGTTTGTGTAGCATTCACCTCAAATATAATATGTCTCCTGTTCATCCCTATACAATGGCTGTTTTTTGCTGCCAGCACCTATGTATGGGTACAGTACGTCTGGCACACAGGTGGGTCTTTTGAATTTTTAAATGAATTGAAACTTTCAATAGTTTTGAATTCTAAAAGAAAGGAGAAAACACTTTTGGCATAAAATGTGATAGAATAAGGATGAATGTGTGCATTTTAAAGCTGTTTTCTGGATTACTATTAGAGTCAGTTTGGGTTAGTGGAAGAACGCTGACCTGGGAGTCCAGAGGCTAGGATTCCAGTCCTATCTCTGCATTCAACAACTGGGGGGTAATACTCAAAATCACAGTTAAAATCTATTGAGATAAATCACCCTGTGTAAGCTTTAGCTTTCTTGTCTGTAAAAAAGAGAGAGTATAGGTCAGGTTAATCTAGTATTCTGAGATCCAAATTTCTGTATAGATTGATTTCATCAAAGGATTGGCCTTCAGTTTATTAGTTACCTAATTACAACTTTTTAGTAGTTTTCAGTCCAACATCTTTGTGATCTCAGTTAAGTTGCAGGCACTGAAATGTGTGAAAACCTTCAGTATGTAACTTTTGATGAAAAAATCTGCTGCATATCTGCAACCATTCACTCTTCAGAGTTGGCCATTAACAAATAATATCTAGCTTATTTTTTTAATTAACAAGGGTGCTGATACTATGTGGTGTAAATGAAAAGATTAGGCTGGTATAATTTTTATATTTCTTCAGAGGCCAAGGAAAACCTGACTTTTGGACCAATTCTGAACCTGTAGGATTTCAGCACTAATGAAAAATAAACAACAATCAATGATAAATCTGTCATAGAATAATAAAACTTTAAAAGCTTTAGAAATAATCTAGTCTGGCCCATCATTCTTCGGATAAGGAAATTGAGGGTGGTGGTGGTTTTGTTTGTTTGGGGGAGGCTTTGGGGTTAAATGACTTCCCCAGGGTAACACAGCTGGTGTCTGAGGCAAAATTTGAACTCAAGCCTTCCTGACTTCATAGTGGGTACTATATCCACTGTACCCCCTAGCTGTTTCCACATTGTTATCTTGTAGAGCAACTTCTGTTCATATTCTTCTATAAGCTTAATAAAGTATGATATTTAAATACTTTAAGAAGCCATGATTTTTATGAATGTGGGTTCTTCCAGCAGTGGATGGAGATTACAGGGCCTGGAAGAGGTTTTGACAGTTGCTAATAAATTATCCTACAGAAACCCATGTAGTAATGATGAGCTGGAAGGGTCCTCAGAGACTGTCCTGTCGTGGACGGGCCTGAGAATGAGACTTGCTGCCACACTGCCTCAGTGTGAGGGCCTCTGCTTACCCAGACTGGTCCACAGATAGCAGACCGAGGTCATGGCCAGCTGGGAGTTCTAGGCTCTGAAATATTTTTTGGAACAGGTTAACAGGTTTATTTAGCATGAGAAATATTTCTTAACCTTTGAGTCCCCAACTTGCTGTGCTGGACAGGATTGAGGGTAATTTAATAAACCAGTGGTGATCTTCCTATTGTTCAAAGGAAATTTTCTTTGGTGTTAAAATTGTAGTAGGAGAGAGTGGGGCATGATAGAAAGGTGTTTCCAGAAGGTCCTGGGGAAATGGGAAAATTTAATAACTTGGGAATTTCTGAAAGAGAGTAATGGCTTATAACTGGATTATGAAAAGCTGTCATCTTGAGAATGACTCAGTTTGGGTATGTTTTTATACACATATACATGAAGCACTTCTGCTCTCTTGGTCTGGGGAAAGCCAATTTCTACACTTATGTGCTGCATCTACAATAATGCTACCTGTTGTTGTCACTGTCTTCAGACAGCTCTGTTACAGCACTATGATGCTAGGGGAAAAGTACTAAGGAAAGAGTAGAGACTAGGATGGCAGTTCCTGTTCTGCTACTAATTTCCTTAGTGACTGACCTTTGGTTTCCTCTGTGAAATGACAGTATTAGAAGTGATGGAAGATGCCTTCCAAATCCCGTGGGACTAGTCTTTTACCAGTTATCATTAGGAAAAGGATCTTGAATATTTTCAAATTATTGATAGAACTTTTTCTGTCTTTTCTTATGTGCTCTTCTGTAGTTATATTTTCCCATTTGATTAATCTCTCATGGCTTCTCTCATCAAGTTAGTTTGGATGTTCTCCCTCCCCTTATTTTCCCTTTCCTCTTCATCTCCTCCCTCCTCCCCTTTTCCCTTACTCTCTTCATCTTCCTTTCCTTGTCCCTTCCCTCTCTCCCTCTCCCTCTCCCTCTTTAATTTTTAATTTCTAAAGAACACTTATATTGGACAGAAGTATTCAACTTTGTCTCTGTCTGCATACACCTTCTAGTTCTGGACTTTTCCTCCTCATCTGTAAACTAGAACAGATTGGACTAGATGGTCTCAAAAATTCTTTTCAGCTCTAAATTCTGTGCTTGTAAAGTCAAGTCTATAATATTTCCATAGTTTTGACTTTGAGAAAACAGACAAAAAAAAATCTATCTGAAAAACTAATTTTTCTTGGCTCTTTGGAAGGGTAAGTATCTTTTTAATTCCCAGCAAGTTGAAAGCTTTAATGAAAATCATGGAAATTAAGTCAAGAATTGCTTCAGAGTCACTTCAGTTAATGTATTGCTGATATCTGTTTCTGTGGTGCTTTTTTCCCCCCATTTTTTTGCAGAAAGGGGAGTATGTTTGCCCACAGTGTCCCTGTGGATACTCTTTGTTTATATTGAAGCAGCAATTAGATTTAAAGATCTCAAAAACTTTCATGTAGACCTCTGTCGTCCATTTGCTGCTCACTGGTGAGTATAGTATGTTTTATTAAGTTGTCTTTAAATGCTTTTTTTTTTAAAGCTTTTTTATTACATATTTTAATCATTGCCGGTATTGTAAATTTCTCATTTTGCACTCATTAGATTTTTGCACATAAGAATATCTTTATGAAAGAATAATTTTCACAAAGAGTGCACTTAATTTCCAGGATATTTTATTTTTGTCTTTGTTTCCCCATTAGTAACATAGGGTCTGGCTTAGAGAGTATCCATGTTAAATCCCTGTTGGCTCAAATTGTAGTGTAAAGTTTGTAATGTAGAGAAAGAAGTTCTGAACTGAGAATCAGCTGCCAGGCAGAATCCTGTTCCTCTTCTTCCAGAACTACTCTCTATTTGTAAAAACTTTGAATAAGCTATTTACCTTGAAGGAACCTCCATTTCTTTAGATGTGTAGTAGGGACAATAATGGTCATATAACCTACTTCATGGGATTATTAGGAGCACCAAATGAAATATGTGAAAGAATCCTTTATTAATCTTAAAATGCTGGGTAAACATAAGGTATCATTATTATTCACAACTTAATAGAGGAGTATTATTCCAACCAACGAAATAATGAAGTGCATTATAAACTTACCTGCTGGCTCCTTTCCCTCATTATTGCAGAGTTCAGAAACTATAGTTATGTAACATTGCAAAGAGATCCAGACTTTGCCAGTGTATGAGTTAGTTTGCCTAAACTGTTATATCTTTTTTTTTTTATTCTTTGTTATAATGTACAGTTCTTTGAAAGGGAAGTTTATATTGAAAGATTTTGTAATGATATAAAAACAATAGTTGTCAATAAAAATTTCTTTTAAAAAACCAATAAAGTAACAAGTGTTTCTGAGGAAAAATTAATGAATGCCTGTACTTTAAGCAAAAAATAAAATCTTTAAAATATTAGTATTTATTTAGATGTATATACAAGTTATCATTTATCAAGAAAATCTTTTTCTTCCTCTGAAACATGCAAAAATTGTGATCTTTTAAAATAAGGCTTAGTTGTTACTTGTTCCCATTGCTAAAAACAATTTGCTTAATATATTTCTCCCAAATATGTCCATGTTTGCTAATACTTAATGCATAGACTACAATTAACTTGTATCTAAGCCAGACATATAGATCTATTCTTTTGAACTTTTAGCGCAGTTGTATGAATAAAATAAATCCATTATAACCTTTTGCTTTAATTTTTATAATATGCCCTCATTTGGACTCATTATGGTGATTGATAGAATTTGGATGCCAATAAGTTTATTCCCAGGTTATTAAAGTATTTGTTTGCTGAAATGACATCAGGTTGGCTGATGAGTTGACTGAAAACATTTCAACTTGTCATCTTCCAAAAGACTGGGATAATTAACTGGAGCTGGCTTCCTGATGTGTTACCAACCAGATGCTGGTGCTGATGCCATTATATGTTTATCTAGATCAGTGGTATCAAAGCCCAGTAGAGACAGGAGCCACTGAGTTGTACATAAGGATTCCTTTGGGCACATATTGACTCAAAAAAACCCATATTAACATTATGTTTTATTGTGTTTTTAATTCACTTTGTTAAATATTTCCCAATTACATTTAGTCTGGTTGGGACCTCACTCTCAAGAGTGTTGTTTGCTGGGCTACATGCTTGACATCTTTGGTCTAGATGAAGATTCTATTGAGGTTATGGTATTGTGTTTGCAGAACAGTTTTCCAGAAATAGGTGATGGTGGTACCCTTCTGGCAACAAGAAGATTAAAAAGCTAAAGCATTCGCCTGAATTTGAATCCTGCCTTCTGGTACTCAAGAGTCTCGGATGATGGCCTATTGGATTTGTTTTTCTAACTTTGAGATCAGTTTATATTCGCCCAAAGAAAGGAGGTCCAGTGCTTTTCACATAGTATTTTTAAAGGGCAATCTTTGCACAGTTAGTACTTAATGGTTGATGAATGAATGAATGAATGAAATTATATAGACCACCCTGCCTAACATTAAGGCAAAGCATATTATAGGAGTGGATCAGTTCCATAGGAGCTCTGTTGCAATGGCAGTTGACCAAATAGTGTTAGAGTGGGATTCTGGGACATTGACAATAGCCTGTGATTACACATTAATGTGAAATTAGGTTGGCAGTGCTCTTCGAAGTATTCTTGTGCTCTAGTAACTCTTATTAGAAGACAAATATTCTTTTTTAAAAACCACATAATCTAGTGTGAGGTAAAATTTATTTTGTATGAAAATCATGTTTCTCTAAAGGTGATAACGACCTGGTGACATCTTTAATTACATTGAAGTCACAGAGAGTGTCAGACTTGTCAGAGAGTCAGTCTCATTGGTCAATTGGGAATGAGCCATTCTTATCACAGTGTTTCTTTTCTCTTTCATATGTTCTCAGAGCACTTTGTTTCTTAGGTACTCTTCATATTATGATCTAGATTCCATTTATTCAGATGTAAATTATCTGATTTATGTTACTTTTCCCTTTCTATTAGTTAGTGAGCTCTTTGGGGACCAGGGCTTTGTCATATGTACCTCTGTATCTTCCCCGACACCCAGTACAGTGTTCTACCTTGAATGAATGAATGAATGAATGAATGATTGATTTCCTGTAGTCGATGTCACCATCACAATCACCTAGAATTTCTCAGTAGTTCTAGTTGTAGGGGCTCTCACAGGTACATGAAACACGTGGTCTCTCTCTTATATCTTAATGTGCTTTTATTGACTGACCTGTCTTCTTTCTAGTATTGGGTACCCTGTGGTGACCTTGGGCTTTGGCTTCAAAAGTTACGTAAGCTATAAGATGCGGTTAAGAAAACAAAAAGAGGTGCAGAAAGAGAATGAATTTTACATGCAGCTTCTTCAACAGGCTCTCCCTCCAGAGCAACAGATGCTGCAGAGGCAAGAGAGGGAGGCGGAGGAAGGTAGGTCCAAAAGCTCCATATCTGCTGCCTTACCATTCAGTGTGCCTGAGGGTGATGAACGTTGGACTGGATGCACAAGACCTGGTTCCAATGCTGGCTGCCCCACTGAGTGGCTATGTGACCACAGACAAGTGGGCAGGAGAATGTTTGTCCTCCCAGCGTCATCGGGGATTTGTGAGGAAAGTGCTGAGGAAGGCTCTTAGACAATTGGAGAGGGTACTCCTTGAAGGCATGGTGTTGCATTGTTTATTCTTAGTATCAAAACACAGGTACTTTGAATGAACAATTACTAGATGAGTTTAAGAACCAAAATGTTACTAAGATTAGGATGCTGAGGGGTGTGTGTGTGTGTGTATGTGTGTGTGTGTATGTAATTGCATTTTTATCTATACACATATATATACACACACATTTATGCAAGTGTGTCTCTGTGTATACATGTATGTGTGTATTCACACACACATACAGACACACATACACGTGCATACATATAGGTTTATATTGCATTTACACAGAATAAAAATAAGAGAAAAACAAAGTCGGACCCATTTGAAATTGATTTTATTTAATATACTGTAAGTGGGGCTTTTCCTAATGAGATTCAGCCACCGGGAACCCTAGCTAATAGAAATGGAAGAATTAGCATTGGCATTTGTTGACTTTAGTTCAGGAAGAAAAGGATGGTGTGTATTCCATGAACCTATCTACATTCTTGCTGACTGGCTTGGATGACTTAATAAGCCCCTCCCAAAACTAAATCCAAATCATCAAATATTTATTAGTAGCCACTTGTACTGAATGAATATTGTCCTACTTAATCTCTGGAGAATAAGGCACAGTTTTAGATAAGACCCAGTCTGTGCCCTCATTCAGTGTCTGGTTTAATAGGGGAATGTTAGATACCTACTCATAATTCTTACGCTCACTAGTGTTAGAACAACAGGGTGCTCTGAGAGTTACAGGGGAAGATTGCTTTGCTGGGCATGGGAAGAGTCAGGAAAGGCTTCTTTGGGGTAGTGTTGTAGTCATGATTTAAAGGATGAATCGGAGTTTGGGGGCGGAGAGTAAGGAAGGAGGAGAAGGACAAGACATTGGGAATATCATGGACAAGGGCATGGAGGTAGAAAGTATCATGATTTGAGAGTGATGTATGTATGACAGAGTATAGTTTGAAAATATATTTCCTTCCTTGGCAGAAATATTGCAATTGAAGGTATGTAGGTAAAGAAGGAAATTACTTTTGTCTCCCATTAAAGTGCTATTGATTACCTGTTTAAATTTTGCAATCTTCCATTTCACTAGCAATCCTATTTTTACATTTTTAATTAAAATAATAGTTCATATGATTATAGTTGTATATTATTTTAGGAGATGTAGTGGTTAAAGAGCTGCCCTTGGAATGAAAAAGCCCTGGGATTCAGATCTTACCTCTGGTACTACTGTGTCCCTGGACAAGTAACTTAATCTATTAGTGCCCCCATCAGTTGTTTTGTGGAATAGTTGCCTGTTTGTCTTAGGTGAGGAAGCTTCTTTACTGTGGTTCCCAATGCCAATGAAATCACAAGCCTAGATAAAAAATAATTTTTAAGTATTCTTTCCAGAAGAAGTGTGGTATGTTGGAAAGAACCTAAAACTGGAAGTCAGGAGACCCGGGTGCTAGGTCCAATTCTACCTCTGATTTTTGTGAATGCCAACTCTAGGCATTCACTGTTTTTGTGAATACCATTGTTAATACCCACTCTGCATTCACTATTACCAGTCTCTCCTAATTCCCAGTCCCTCAGAGAAATCTCCAGTCACTGTCTTTTGCAGTGCTTAAACCAATTTTACCAAGCTTACCTGTCTGAGGTCTTCAGAGATCTCTGGCTATCATTTCATAAGAACGGATGGTTTAAATACATAATAGAACGCTGGAGAACAGCCATGTGCAAACTCAAGGTCTTTTATTCACGTGTTCACATCCTGCCCCTAGCTGACCTCCTGCTGACTCCCAATGAACACTGGTTCAGAGAGAACCTACTTCCTCAGCCCACAGCTTAAATAGGGGCTATGAGGTCATATGCACAACTAATCAGAGAAGGAGATGCCTTCCGTTAATGATGTGATCTCAATGTGGCCAGAGTTCCCGCCCACGAGAGGTCTCGGATTACCCACGGAAACCACTTCTGGGGGTCTCAAGCATTATTGCCTGTTTACTTCTGATGCACTATATGTGACCTGACCCTTATAGATTTTACCAATTACCTTGTAAATCACAACACTGTTGAACTTCAGTTTTTTCATCTGTAAAATGGGAATATAATATTGCCATTGCCTGTTTCACAGTGTACCCATTTACTCACATTTTTATAGTTCTTTCTGATTATAAAGCATTTTCCTCAAGAGTCCTGTGGAACAAGTTTATTATAATATCCTATTTTTTATATGAGGAAACTGAGATTCTGAATGAGCGTGAAGGTGATTGACATGCCAAACACTAATAAGTAGTGAAGCCTGGCTGGGTCTTCTGGACCACAAGAATAGTGTTCTTTCCCCCATGCTGTGCTGCTGCTTATCTTTCAATAAATGTCTTACTAGAGCTCTTTGTTTAATTTGGATGTCATCTTAAGAAGGATAGCTTCTAATAATATAGACCTGATCTTGACACTTCCTAAGAACCTGACTTAGCCCACTTTCCATGAAAGTGGTTTTTCCAGGCGTTCAGTTCCTCAAGCCTACTTAGAGTTGTTTTTCAAAGCTGTGTAATGTGATTGGGTTGTTGCTTCCAAATGAGGATGCAAATGGAGGGAGTGTCCCAGCCCTGGATAATGTAATGTGTTGAATTGATCTGTTTTATGTCTATAGAAAACTAAATCCTGTTGTGTGTTGTTTGTTTTTGGTCTTCTAGCAGCCAAAGGATTGTCTGATGTGGACTCCTCGATGCTGTTACACCACAACGGAGGCATTCCAACCAGCAAAAAGTTATCTACAACTTTGCCAGAGCTAGAATACAGAGAAAAGGGGAAAGAAAAGGAAAAAGATGCCAAGAAACACAATCTTGGAATAAATAACAATATTTTACAGCCCGTAGACTCTAAAATACAAGAAATTGAATATATGGAAAACCATATCAATAGTAAAAGATTGAATAATGACCTGGTAGGAAGTACAGAAAACCTCTTAAAGGAGGACTCATGCACTGCCTCCTCAAAGAATTACAAAAATGCCAGTGGTGTTGTGAACTCCTCTCCTCGAAGTCACAGCGCCACAAATGGGAGCATCCCTTCCTCATCCAGTAAGAATGAGAAAAAGCAGAAGTGCGCCAGCAAAAGTCCAGGCGTGCACAAGGACTTAATGGAAAACTGTATTCCTAACAACCAGCTCAGCAAACCAGATGCCCTGGTAAGGTAAGTGTGCAGCAGGCGGCACGCGCGTTGAGAGGTGCCTTTCTCGCACCTCTGTGTTTGCCTTGGACAACAGATGGTCCCTTGTGAGCTTGTTGAGAAGCTGTTTATTGAACAGATTTTAACACTTCTCACCGTCTAGTTTTCTAGCCTATGGATAAGATCCACATCCCTTACCTTTGTAGTGGTTGAGACTTTCTCATTTTATAGATTTCTGTTTAGGGCTAGGTTAAGGAACTGTTTCTTTTTCCAGAAGTGTGCCATTGTAGCAGACACTGGACTGGGAACATGGGTTGTGGAGATTCAGGGAGTTGAGGGTCATGAATTAAAGGAAGAGGAGGAGGATTCATATTAGATCAGCATTCACAAAATATAGGTATTAAAAGGATGTTCTTGACTCTTGGCCCTTTTCGTTTGTTTGTCCAAAGTTGTCTTGACTCACTTTTCCCAAGAGAAGAGTTCAAGGCCTGTTCTCTCAGATGATGATGTTTCTCTTAAGTTTCTAAGAGGAAAAGTAGTTGTTGTTATTTCCCCCTAGGGCTTGTTTCTACCTATAGCCCATGTTCTCTGTCATTTAGTTTTCCTGGGGTCACCTTCCTTCTAAGTAGAGAACATTGGGTTGGGAGATTTAAGAGAAGCTTTTTAAAAATTTCCATAAGCACATATAATGTCAGAAGAATGTTGGTCCAGAGGTTTAGATTTGATGGTCAAATAGCTGAGAAAAAAGACTCAGTAATTTTGTTGGGTTGTCATGCCTGACTTCAGACTGCATTATGTTTGAAGACATATTTATATATTCCTAGTTTGGGGTCATGAGATGTTAGAGCATGCAGGGACCTTAGAGATCATCTGATTGTCAGAGGTTCTTAACTTGAATTTTATGAGTTTTTTTGTTTTAATATTTTGGTAACTGTTTCAATATAATTGATTTCTTTTGCAATTCTGTATACTTTATGCATTTAAAATATTCTTCTGAGAAGAGTTCCTTGGGCTTCACTAGACTGCCAGAGGGGGTCATTCATGCAGAAAAGATTAAGATCCCCTGATCTAACCCAACTCTTCATTTTTACATTAGTGGAAATTGAGGGCCACTTGACCATTATCCCACTAGTAGTTAATTCCGGAGTCAGGACTCTTCCACAGCTTTGTTGATTACCCAACCAGTGTTCTTTCTGCTAAAACACATTTCTGAAGCTTTTTTTATTGGTGAATATATGGCAAATTGAAATTGATCCATTTTTATGTCCCTCAAAATTAAGGTATTAGGAGATCGGTCTCAGAATATGTAGTTGGGACAAGGATTGGACTGATAGTTGGGTTGTTTGATGTCAACTCTACCATTTCTAAAGGTCTTGGGGGTCCTTATTTAGAAAAGCAGGCTTTTGCATTTAGATGAGTCATAAGTTCTTTGTGAATTAGTATATCAACATTCTCACTTATCTAGATGGGAACTTTTCTCTTTATTTTTATTTTTTTAAACTTTAAGGGCAGCTAGATGGCATAGTGGATAGAGCACCGGCCATGAAGTCTGGAGGATTTGAGTTCAAATGTGGGCTCAGACACTTAATATTTCCTAGCTGTGTGACACTGGGCAAGTCACTTAACCCCAATTGCCTCAGCAAAAAAACAAAACAACTTTAAAGAAAAATCTTGCTCAAGTTTCCATTTGCTGTTGTTGTTTTGGCAGTTGGTTTGTTCCTCTAAAAGGAATTTAATTTTTCCTCATATATGGTGGGATCCAAATGATTAATTTATTTGATTTTTGTTTTGTTTCGTTCTCAGCTGAGAGAATATTGTCTGAGATTTTTCTCCTTAAACTTGCATTTATTAGGTCAAAATTCATCTGACTGATAGCCATTGAAAAATATGGCAAAAAAGTAATGACTAAAACTGCATGTTTTAGCTTAAGACTCAGCATTTTTGGTATCTCCCAGATCCTCATTGAAAAAAAAATCACACACACACACACACACACACAAACTGTATCCATTCTTTTATGGTTGCCTATGGGAACACACCAGGAATCCCCCATCTCCATGTCACAGGGAGAATCAAATGATACCATATTGGTCAGGCTCTTGAAGGACCTATTAGTCCCCTTCCATTTCTGATACAGTATGACAGGACACAAACTAACCCAGACTTGCAGTAAACAAAGTCCCTCCCTGCCATAAGTTATAGCGCTTTTCACCCAAGGGTGTTGGTTTTTATAGTGGGTATAACATCCTACATATAAGTTCTCCTTATAGATACAATAGACCAAGTGCTGTTCCTTAAAAGGCAAGAACAATATATCTCCGTGTGAGTGCTGCTCCTGATATTCTGAAGTCAAGGGTTTGCCTTACCTGACCTGATTTTTGTTACTAAATAGCTTAAGGACCATCAAAAAGGCTTCATAGGATTGACCTTAGGCCAACACAAGAGAGGGGGCAGCCCTGCCCTTTGTGGGCTGCTTACACCATGCCTGGAGTCGCAGCGCTGCTGAAAAGCGGGTGAGGACTTCTTGAAATTAGCTTCTAAGGTTCGGATTGACTGAAATAGCAGAGATGTTTAGTGAGGCAGGTCTTCCTAATGATGCTTTGATTCATGTCTTTGAGACACTTGTGTGGAAGGAGTATCCTCGTGATACTGGATGGCAAAGTTTCCATAAGCGATACAGATATTTTGACTCATTGTAAGCCCAGCCTTCCTAAGTTAGAACTGGTTGAAAGAGTAGTATTTTCCCCATGTGGGATGATTCTCAGGTGGAGTTTGGAGTTTGGATGAATGCTTGTCAGAAGCTCTCAGAGGGGCCTTCCTGGTTCCAGACAGGGTGCACTTAGACATAGCCACCCGGGGCCCCTCTCAGAAGACTTGATGACTGTATCCCACCTGATTGTGTTCTGGTCAACCAGGGAGGGTCTCCAGCTGGGTTGTGGTACCTGGGCTTTCAGCAGATTAGGTAAGGAAGATGGATCCCAGTGCCTGGCCTTTTGCCTCTCCTCTAGGAAATCGGTGCCCTTCTGAACGAACTGTGAATGTGATGTTTTAAGCAATTATCCATACAACTTGTGAAGGCGGCAGCCTTCGGTTTAAGCATAGTGGAAAGTGGGCCTCCATCTGTGGCTGCCCCACTCAGACTGCCCTCCCTTTGCTCTGGCCCTTCTCCTTCCTCACATTGACTGCATGACCTCATATTGCACTTTGTTTTGTAACTCTGTAATGCACTTGCCATGCCATGCTGGGACTGAGAGCCGGGTTGGTGTCCTACCTGCTCGCTAGACTGTGTTTCTGTCCCAGTCTATTTCTGTGGGACTTAAAGGAGGCTTTCCCAAGAGTCAGGCCAGTAATGCTTAAAAGCAGTAGGCCTTTCTTATAGCGCGTCTCTTAATCCATCCTAGGGAAAGCTTGAGGCGTAACATGAGACGTCCTTGGGTGGAAACATAGGCCAAGGGGCAGCCCGAGAAAGCTACAGCCAAGGAGGTCATCCAAGCCTTTGGCCCAGGGGTCTTCAGCCCATGGTAGGAGGCATGAAAGGAGCCGGTGCGGGTTCAGCAGCGGGATGGCCTTTGGCCTGTGCGTGCAGCGCGCGCTGCTGGGCGGTGCTGGCAGACGCTCTGCCTGCTCGCCTAGTTCTCTTTCAGCACAGCTCCCTGACACGGAGGCAAGCACTGGCCTTTCTGGAGGGTGCAGGGGGAGTGGTTTCTTGCTCGGGCAGGTCTGATTGGCTCTCACCCCTGATGTCACAGCAGGGAGATGCTAGGAATTAGCTGAAGGAGGATCTGGCTGTAGGGGTACAAGGCATCAAAGTTCCCAGCATAGGTTAAGGAGGTTTGGAGAAAAAAGGGAGAAGGAGGCATCCCAACCAGAGGCACCCATTACAAGTAAGCTCAGAGAGGCCCCAGAGTGATGGGGTTTGGGAGGACCATCTTTTTCTAGAAGAGGAGGAGCCATGTCTTAAGAGGCAGTGGAATGGGAGGAGCTGGAGCTTTGGCCCCTGAGTCAGGAGAAGCCTAGCTTCACATCTTGGCTTCTTAACCTTGGTAAGCTAGGGTACCATGGGTACCAAATGGGTACCATGGGTTGTAGTGAATGCTGCTGGTGAGAGCTCGGCTTGGGAGAGCAGTACATTTGTTCCAGATAAACATTTTGGAGTAATCGGTTAAATGACTTTAGAAAAACCTAAAATCTACTCTTCTGACCACTTTCAACTTAATCCCAGAAATTATATTTGTTGGCCCTAGGATACATGAGAAAATTTTCCAGACTTAGAAACTCTATAGATAGTAGAGAAGTTAAAGGATAAAAGAGACAGGAATAAGCATTTATTAAGTGCCTATTGTGTGCCACACATTGTGTTGTGTTTATATTTATTTATAATATGTATTATTTGATTTCCTCCATTTGAAAACTGGAGACACAGAAACTGATATTTCTTAGGGAGAAGGGAGGGAAAGAGTGGGTGTTAAGTATTGTAAAGGTAAAGATAAACTGGTTTGGAGGCCATGCAGGGATCCGTGAGAAAAATTTGGCAACCCTTGAAAAGAACATTGTTAACCTTATTAGTGCAATAGAAATGTGAACTGTAAATCTGAACTGTATCCTATAACTAAATGAAAACCTCATTTAGTTCTTCCAAAATACATTCCATGAAGGTGTGCTTGCTATAATGGCACCCTGGACATGGATCAGTTAATTTGGACATAAGTTCTAGCCTGCTCAACTCATTGTGACCATAGGAACCAAGAAACTGGGCTTGCCTTCCTCATTTGTGAAATGGAAAGAAGAATCATTGTATTCCCTACCTGACAGAAGTTGTTGTGAAGACCAGAGAACTTGATTTGTAACCAGAAAATGCATCAGGAAAGTGTTCTGTCATTTCCTGGCTGAGTTATTTTATTTTGGTTCTGTACAGCTTTTTTTTTTTTTTTTTTTAAATCTTGATTTAAAGTGGTGTGGGTCATTGATTATACCTTAATTTTTTATTTGGAAAGATATTCTAGCTATAGAATATTCATGAGGGATCAGGTATTTTAACTAACTGTTGACAAAGGGTGGGAAGAAAACAGTGGAAATGACTCCATATACATTTTTTCTTGAGCATTCACTTGTTAGCATGAGAACCAATTAAGGTTGTGATTTCACTCAACAAATATTTTTTGAAAGTGGTTGCTGTATGCAGACCACACTGTGCCAAATATTAATAGACCCTTAGTATACCAACTGGCCAAGACAGTCCGACTGCCCTTCTGAAGCTTAAAATTGAATGAAGATTGGCAGGTACTCAGAGAGTGTGAAGAAGAGACCTTCCTCTTTTCAGTTCAGGAAGCATTCACAAAGCACCACGGCGGGCTTTCCGAAGCCAAGGCTCAGGGCATGAGACGTAGGTGGGACTCATGGCCTTGGGTGTTGGCAGAATAGTGGGAAAAGACGAATGCTCGTCGAGTATATTGTGAATGAGAATATGTTCAGTAAAAAACAAATTCGAGAGAGAGAGAGAAGGGGAAGACTCGGTGAAGAATTTAATAGCTGGTCTTGCCTTTGGTGAATGGGGAGGGGTTTCAACAGGCAAATAAAAATCAGAGAGGAGTCCATGTCAGGCATGGGAGATGGAAAAGAGAGGAAGAAGGAAGGGAAGAAAACACTTATTGAGCACTTATTGTACCTGCACTTTGCTCCTTTGGGGATACAAATACAAGCAAAAATTATGATTGTCCCTGTCCTCAGGGAGTTTACATTCTAATGGGAGAAGACAGCATATAAAGGAAACATAAAGAACATGAGAATAAGATGAAGGACCTTACCCAAGAGCACGATTTTGAAACCTAGAGAGTAAGGAACAGAGAGGAATGAAGGCAAGCTAACCTCTGCCTTTTCACAAAATGAAGACTCCAGGAGAAATTCACCAGTAGGAGAAAGGGGGCAGGCTTTTCAGGGGTTCATGCCAGGATGAGCCTGCAGGTGAGACAGGATTTTGAAGTCTGGAGGGTCAAGAATAGGCCTAGTATGACCCAGAGAGGGCCCAGCATTATGAAAAACTAGCTCCTAGAACATAGGAGAATAGGTTGGGCTAGACATTGATATGAAAGAGTCATTAAATCTGTTCTTCATGGTCTTAGAGGCGAGAACCAGGAATGATGAAGGAAACCCACGGGGGCAGATTTTGGCGAGATGGGAGGCAGAGCTTCCTAACAACTAGCATTGTCCTAAAGTGCCATGGGATGCCTAAGGAGATAAGTTATGAGTTTCCCATCAGCGGAGGTCTTCAGGAAGACCTGGATGGATGACTACTTGTTAAAAATATTGTAAAGGAAATTTCTTTTTGGGTCTGGATAAGAAATAACATGTTAGAGTTAAAGGAAACCTAGTGCCAATACCTCATTTTGCTGATGAGGAAATTGAAGGTAGATCCAGAATTCTAAGTTAGATCTTCCGGCTTCAAGTACAGTCCTCTTTCCAGTATACCATGCTGATGAAAATTAGAGAATTAGAGACTAGATTGTGAAAGACTTGTAAATTTCAAGCTATTGAAGACAAAAATGAGCCTCTGTAAAGTTCTCCAACAGGATTATTGGCACCATCAGATCAGTTTTAAGAAGACTGATGTGGCAGGATGTGTAGAATGACTTGGAAGAGCAAGACCACCAGCCAGGAGCTTATTGAAGTAGTATAGGCCAGAGGTGAGAGAGGTAGAGGTATTAGTAGTCTTAGGTGTGAAAATAGAAATTATCCCATTACTGAAAAACTGAAGCAAAATTGCGCTGTCTCTTGGGCTTATTTCTAGCTGTGCTGTCTTCCTGCAAAGGGAAAAAGGTTCAACTTTTTAGCTTGTACAACTTATTCTTTACATTTATCAGGAACTGCTTGCTGTTCAGTTCGATAGTATCTGTAGTGTTTTTGGAATGGGTCATGTTTTTGATCACACAACTTAGACCTTAGATCATCTGCTTCAACTCACTTTCACATAGGGGAACGAGAATGTTGTTTATAATTTCATTTTACAAAATTTTGAGCAAAATTTCGAATCAGAGAAGATAGTAAATTCTAAAAGAAGTGTTATATAGCATTGGAAGCAACCTTAGAATATAGACTATTAAAACTGGAGGGGGCCTCAGAACATAATGTCAGAACTGTGAAGGGCCCTAAAACAAGAGAGTCTTAACCTTTTTTTACTCCTTTTCCACCTGAGAAGTCTTTACATGACCCTGGGTATGTAGGTATACAAATCATATATTTAGTGATAATTCATAATTTTATAACTCCCACATTCAGTTATGAGACCCTAAACCACAATTTAAGAAGCTGGCCCTTAAAACACAGGATGTCAGAACTGGAAGGGAGCTTAGGAAATTGAATGTTAGAGCCAGAAGAAATTTTAGAGCTCATCAACTCGACCATTTCATTTTTAGAGGAGTAATATAGGCTCTCAGTGGTCAGTTGACTTTCCGTAGTCTCACAGCCAGTTAGTGGTAAGTCTATAAATAGAATCCAGAACTCTAGGCCCCCAGCTCTGTGTTATTCCCCCTACACTTCTCAGTTTAAGCTAATTTGGTAACTGGCTTCCTTTTTAGGTATTTGTGTTTGTTAACGCACAGTAATTAGACATATGCGGAATCTTATGTGTGTGCAATTTTTGTTGGCAAAAAACTGGGTCCCCAAAATAAATATTTTAATCATTTATTTACTAGGGCCTAACTTTTTGCCTTAGTACCAAAAATTGTGGCACAGCATATTTTTTAGAATTGCTGGATTCATTTCTTTTGTAGCTTGCTACCTACTGGCTAATTAATATGAATGTGAGTCAGTTATTGACCTCTCTCAACCCCAGTCTCTTCCAGGAGATAATGAATGGGTCAGACTTGATGGGCTATCTTCCAGATTTAAAAGTCTATAATTTGACCTCCTTACTCCTAACAAAGACATCAAGGGCATTTCATTCCTGAATTTTTTTCTTTAGTCTCTATCAAGGGGAAGAGGGGGCCTGGGTGGAGGAAGGAGTTCAGGCAGGATTGGAACTAGCTTTCACTGAAGGAAGTGTCCAGAAAAGGGGGTAGATTCTTGGCTCTTCCCTTATAGGACTCAGTATTATTCAAATGTCCTGAATGTGGTCCCAGGATCTGGAGTTGAAAGAACCTCAGAGATACTTGAATTCAGCAAGGCCCAGGGAGTTTGAATTAATTACCAGAACCACATGGACAGCTAGTAGCAGAGCTCCAATGTAACACCTGGGGTTTTGATTCCAAATCCATTGCTCTTTGTATTATCATACAAATGATTAAAATCAGGTTTATCAGGACTGATTAAATCAAGTATAACTGCATTCTTAACAGACATTTGGCTGGTTTTGAGTGGGGAAGAGTGGAAGTGAGATTAAGATTATGCCAGAGTTCTGATCCCAACTTCATGTGACTATGAATACATCACACATTTTAGGATCTTGGTTTCTTCATTTATATAGTGATTGCATTGTTTGTGAACTATCTCCTGTACACCCCAGTCATTTTTGTGGGGAGAAGCCATTTATCCTTTCCCTAAAATCCTAACGTCATATCAAGGGAAAAGATCCCTTGCCCTTTTTCCTGCCCAAATCAGTTATCTCTTTTCTTCTTGAATTATCTTCTAAGCACTTTGCCTATACCTTTTTAAGCCATTTATAGAAACAAAGAATTACACAATTTCTATTGCAATTCTCTGAGCAGAAGCTCAGAGGCTATCTGGCCCAGTCTATAGCAGAAAAAGAGCTCCATATATGGAATACTTGATAAAGATAAATCTTCATTTAGAGATCTCTAAGAAAAAAAACCCACTTTCTTCTGAAGTAGTCTATTCTATGCTTGGATGGCCCCATTTGTTAGGAGGTTTATAATTATAGCCAATCTCAGTTTGCCTCTAGATTATCCACACTTGCTCCTAGTTAATGTCTTTGGGACAAGCAGAGCAAGTGTAATCCCTTTTCTCAGATGTTTGAAAACAGCTTTCATATCTTATTACTTAAGTCTTTCAGGTAAAATATTCTAAGAGTCTTCAGTTGGCCCTCATACCCATGACTCTTCACTTCACTTGCTTTTTTCTGGATACTCTCCAAAAATCCTTCCTAAAATGAGTTGCCCAGGCTTGAATATGACCAGAGCAAATCATAAGGCCATCATTTGTTTTTTAAAAAAATCAGGGGTTACAGTAGTCTACAGTAAGCCAACTATACAATGATATGGCAGCCAGATAGACTAATACAATCTTGGCCTTCCTTATCTTATACTTATGAAGTCAAATTTTCAAACCTAAATATTTGCCCTTATTACATTTCATTTTATTAGATTTAACCCAACATTCTAGCATGTCAACTATTTTTGGATCTGTTATCTCATGTATTAGTTATTCTTCCTGAGTTTGGGTCCAGGCATTACACTTCCTAATCCTTCTAATTATTTATTGTCTAACCAACATCTTTTCATCGTTTCTATAGAAATAGCATCAGACCAGCCCGGAAGTCAGGAGAACCTGAGTTCAAATCTGGCCCTCAGATACTTAACACACACTAGCTGTGTGATCACTTAACCCCAATTACCTTAGCAGAAAAAAGAAATAGCATCAGAGACTCTCAAATATTTTGTTAAATTCTAAATGAAGTACCTACTTGATCTGCTTGTTTCAAAACCCTATCAAAAAAAGAACTAAGTACAAATAAGGAAAAGGAAACATGTACCTGTTCTAAATGAATCATACAGACTCTTTATCATCACCATTTTTCTTTCCTAAGTGTTTGTAAGTTATTTTTTAAAAATAGTACATCTTATAGTTTTTATGAAAAATCTAAATTAAACTATTGTCCTGTATTGTAGGTGTCACTCTCTCTCTCTCTCTCTCCCTCTCCCTCTCCCTCTCCCTCTCTCTCTCTCTCTCTTTTTTGGAAACTTGGTTAATTTTCTCTTCTCCAGTATTTCTCATTCTCCAAGACAGTTCAGATAATTACTTATCACCAAGCAACTCACAGTCACATCTCCTTTTCAAGACTGGAGCTTCCTTAGGCTGAATGACTTGAATTTATCAAAGGTAGCTCTTTTACTATCTCAATTATCTTGGGTATCAATTTCCTATTATCCATTTTTTATTCTCTTTTCTAGTCCAAAGATCATTCTCTTTGTAGAAGCAAAATGAGAGTGGAAATCTCTGCCAATTCCCCTAACTATTGGCTCTCCTCTTCCCCCCCATGGCCTGCCTAAATGAATGAATGAATGAATTGATCATTGTTTTAGTTTTCCTCACTTGCCCTTAGTTTGCCCTGAAATTTAGCAGTCTTGATATTGATTTCACAGTACCAAGCCTTCCTTTTATATTCCTCCTATTACCTGCCCATGCTTCCATCTTCTTACAATATATAATTATAAAAACATTTTAGAATGTTGGAGAATTCTAATTCCCTATGCAACTATATTAGTCTCTTAAGACAAGTCCCTCTTTTCCTCATCACAACTTGCTTATCTTTTTGTCCACAGAATTCCATTCCAGCAACAATGCATTAGTGTTCCTGTGTTCCCATCCCTCTCACAATTGTAATTTTTCTTTGGCATCTTTGCCAATCTTATGGTTGTAAGGGGAGTTCTCAGAATTGCTTCAATTTGCCTTTTCTAGTTATTAGTGATCTGAAGTACTTCTTTTTTTCACATAGTAGCTGATAACTTGTATTTCCTCATTTGATAACCGTTTCCTTTGACATAGCTAATAGGGAATGGCTTTTGTTCTTATATATTTGTATTCCTATAATATCACATTTTTTAAAGAAGAATTTGGTGCAAAGATTTTTTTTTCCCCCATCAGGTAATGTTCCTTTCTAATTCTAACTGCATTTATTATCAATTTTATATGATAAAATTGTTTATTTCATCTGTTATCTTCTCTGTTTAACCAAGACATGTATGTCTTCCTTTATATCTAGATTGCATATCCATTTGGAGCTTATTGTGATTATACACATACATATACATATACGTGTGTGTGTGTGTAGTATAAGATGTTTTATAAAATGGATTTCTTCCAAACTCCTTTATGGTTTTACCAACAGTTTTATTGATTAGTGAGACCTTACCCCTTGTAGTTTGGTCAAATGTTTTGTTGTATTGAGTTCAACTGTTACTGGGCTTTGTGTCTAATTTGTTGGATGCACTGTGTTTTGCCAAGATACAAGATGACTCATCTCCTGAGTTGGGTGCTGTTCTGGCATTACCTTCTGATTTGAGTGCCTACTACTTAACAGACTTTGCTTTCTGGCTACCTTAGCTTGTCTGCTCAGAGCATCTCTAAGATCTTGGTAGGAATGTGTTTTATGGATTCCTGAACTAAAAATAGAACAGTTTGTAGTGCTTTTTCTTTATCATATTTTTAAAAATGTATTTTGAGAGCTTTACTAAAATGTCCCTAAGTGATCTGGACTCCTTTTAAGTCTTAACAGTCACTATTCTCCCATAGTGACTTTTTCTTTCTCTGCCTTATCTCTCCTTGGTTTGGATATCAGGACAATATTTGTCTTATGGAAGAAGATCCTTCTTTCCCTATTTTTGCAATTTATGTAATATTTTAATTGTTCTTTGAATGTTTGATAGAATTCATTTGTAAATCTGTTACTGAGGCTTTTTTCAGAGCCTAATATGATTCTGTTTTTAATATTTTTAAGTATTTAACATTTTTCTTAATTTTTAGCTATTTCACATGTTATCAATTTTATCATATAATTGTGCAGAGTAATTTCTAATTCCTTTTCTCTTTATTTGTTTAAAAAACATTTTTTCTTCATTTTTGATGTTGATAATTTGATTAACAAATCAGATTTGACAGTTTATAGGCTTATAATCTCACAGATCTAGAAAAGGAAGAAACCTTAAAAGTCACCTCATCCAATCCCTTAATTTTTCACATGAAGAAGTAGAAATCTAGCAAGTTTAAGTAACCAGGTAGTAAGCCTTATAAGTAGAGTTTTAATTCTGGTCCTCTGACTTCAGAACCAGTGTTTTGGTTGGTTTTGTTTGTTTTAATGTTTACCATACATATTTATACATCTCTTTTGGTAGATTTCTTTTAAATAAACCTAGTTTCATTTATCATTTCATAGGAGTTTTGTGGTTATTTTAATTTTTTTATTGCTTGTTTGGTTTTCAGAATATTTGCTTTTGTGTTTAGTTGAAGTTTGGAAGGGGTTGATTTGCTGCTTTTTTTAGGTTTTTTAGTTTAGTTTAGTTTTTTTAGTTGCTTTCCCAGTTGATTGATGTGTTTTATTTTTTGTTTTTTTTTTGTTTATTATTATTATTATTTTGTTTTTTTGTCTTTGAGGACATACATTTTTCTTGAAAGATTAGTTTGGATATATTCTCAAAGTTCTGGTATATTGTTTCATTGCTATAATTTTTTAATGAAATTATCTGTTTCTACATTTGTTCTTTGACTTGCCATTTTTTTAGGATTTAGCATTTAAATTTGAATCCTTTTCTTCATATGCCATATATTGGTTATAATTTTGTTAATTTATAGTTAGTAAAAGATATATTTAATATTTCTGCTTTTCTACATTTGCGGTTTTAATGCCTCAGAATTTTGTGAAGGTGACATAACTTATCTGAGAATTATGTATATTTTTTTCTATTCCTATTCATTAGTCACTAGAAATTGTCATATTTAACTCCTCTAAAATTCTTTTTAATGTCTTTAATTTTTTCTGCTTTCTTGTCTATGATCCTGTACTCCTTTGAACTGTAGGTGAGTTTATTCAGTTTACATTTATGACTATAATTGTTAATTGTGTGTTACCTTCCATCATATTCTCTAATAATTTTCCCTTTTTTTTCTTCCTGTCCCTCTTTTTAAAGAACAAGGAGATAGAGAAAGAATAGAAATCTGACTGGCATTAATAATCTATAATTGAAATCATCTATTTCTATTACTTTGTCTTTGCCCCTTCTCCCTTCACCAAATCCAGATACCAAATTTGAGCTCTCTTATGTTTTCTTTCTCTTTTTAATCTCCCCCTTAGGACCCACCTTCTAGAACTGACATTTGTTTTGTTTGTGATCATTGTCTTTTGGACTCTACCCTCCCTCTTAGACACTCATCTCCCTTCTCCTTGTCCCCACCTGTTTCCTTGTTGAAATTAATGTATTTCTACACCAAAATGTATGTTGTAAGTGTGTAGGTATGTGTGTTTGTTTTAACTATCCTTTATTTGGTTAAGAATTAAGTTATAACATATCGGATTGTTTGCTGTCTTGTGGGAGGAGAGTAGTGGAAAGGAGGGAGAAAAATTTGGAACACAAAGTGTTTTGTAGAGATGAATATTGAAAAGTATCTTTGCATGTATTTGGAAAAATAAAATTTTCATTAAAAAGGATCCCTCTCCCTATATTTGTATATTCTTTCTCAAATACCTTGATTTTGTGACATAATAATTTTCTCCTCCCTTCTTTCTCATTTCTTTTCTAATATATTCCTTTTCTCTCCCTTTTTTCCTTAAACCAGCAAAGCAGAAAAATACCATGCCCAGTTCCTGTGTTTGTATGTTACTTAATTCCTCTGTGACCCTTGAAGACAGTGAGATTCTGAAGGGACACTTGTATCTTCTCCAACTATTGGAATGTAAGCACTTCCTCTTTTAATCCCTTTGCCCAGATGTAATTACATTCCCAGATTTCTCTTGAATCCTGTGTCCTGCATTTCAGAATTCCTCTTCAACTGTGGTCTTTTCATTAGGAATGTTTGAAATTTCTTCACTTTATCACAGAAGTTTTCTCCTACTCAGACAATATTTAATTTTTTAAAGATGTAATTCTTTTGCTTTTCATATTCCAAGATTTTCTTTCTTTTAGAGTAGTTATACTATAGTCTTATGTGATCCTGTCTTATTCCTTGAATCTAGAACTCTTTCTTTCTGACTAATCATGTCATTATTTTCTTTGACATTAAAACTCAGAATTTTAGTAATGACAATCTTACATGTTTTCAGTTTGGAGTTTCTTTCTGGAGGTAATCAAGGGAGTCTTTTAGTCACTTTGTCTTTTTTTTTTTTCTATTAGATCAGGGCAATTTTCTTTTATGATATCTTGAAATATATGGAATTCAGGGTTTTTTGTTTGATCATAGCTTTCAGAAAGTATGAGTCTTAAATGATCATTTCCTAACCTGTTCATTTACTTTTGAGAGTACATATCTGATATTTCCTCCTATTTTTTTCAATTTTTTAAAACTTTGTTTTGATCTTCTTGACTCATGAAATCACTGAATTCTAATTGTTCCACTCTGTTTTTCAGGATATCCACCATTTGGGAAAGGTTTTCTGCTTTCTTTCCCCAGATATTTATTCCTAATTTTTTTCTTCAATTCTCTTATGCCACATCTAATTTCATCTTCTAATTCTTTATTTCTTTCAGAAGTTCTTATATCTCTTGTGAATTAAGTAGTTTACTTTTGCTTCTCTACATTTTCTTTATTGTTGCTCTATCCATTGCTGTCTTCAGATATTTTCTGGGGTTTGTATTAAGAGGCAGCTTCCCCTCCAGCCTTTCACATAGCCAGCTTAGCTAGAAATGTGAGGTGCTTACTAGGCTTTGGTCACACAAAAGCTTCACCAGACCAGCAGGGGAGGGGAGGATAGGTAATTGAAGAAGAAGGAGACCCATTGGACTTTGGTGATTTTTCTGCCCCTCTGAGATGAGTGGGGGGTCAAGGAGCATAAGAGGGAATGCACTGAATCTGAGTCAGTTGTGTTGCCTGCTTCTTTAAGCCAGGTGAGAGGAGGACCATGGCGGGGAGGGCTTGCCCTGGTCTTGGGTCGGTCCTTCAGCTTTGGAGCATGGATAAGGAGAGGGTCCACTGAGGTCTGTCAGCCCCATCCTCAAGTCACTCTTATTTAATTTTTTCTCAAGTCCTTCGTATATCTCCAAATTCAGTATCTGATTTCTTTCACAGTTTCACCATTTTACTTGTTACGTTCATAATTTTCTTATCTGTATTGATTTATCTGTATTCTTCTGCCATGCATACTTCTTTTTTTGCAAGCCATAAGTAGAATATCATACCTTGTAGTTATCACATAGTGTATTTTGATGATTTGTGTTGTTTTAGCATGTACACTATAAATATGAGATTGTATGATAGTACTAAGTACACAAGAAATGGAACAAAAACATCATCAGAAACATATATAAATGGAAAAAGGAATGGGTTCATGATGCAGTAAGAATCAGGAGTCCCTAAAACAACTTCATGCTTATATTGATATGCACAAAATATCAAAAGAACTATAAAAGGCTTCTCCAGTCTTGGGAAGTCTTCAGGGGAGGATTTATGAGCAGGCTTGGACAAAAACTGAACAGGCTGATGAGGTGGAGATATTAGAGCTGACAATTGTAGCTCATCCTTGATTAGATCATGGATCTGTTGGAAGTGTTCCCACTCTAGAATGTAAGCTTATTAAAGACAGAGACTGTGCCATTTTATCTTTTTATTTATTCCTATCCTTGAACTTCCATTTATATGCTTCTGTGATTAATTATATTTATTAAGTACTATGGAAGATACATTAAGTAAGAAGACATTATCAAAGAGCTTATACTAGGGAAATGTAAGTCATAGAAACAAATAATTGGTTAATTGATCTTTGTTGATGGATAAGGTGAGGTAAGAGAAGGAAAAGGGTAACAGAAAGGGAATAATAAACACTTAGCATCTACAATGTACTAGGCACCTTGCTAAGGATTTTACACAGATTATCTCATTTGATCTTCTCAAAAAACTCTGAGAGTAACAGTACTTCTATTATCCTCATTTGACAAATGAGGAAACTGAGGTAGGATTAAATGACTTGCCCAGGGCCCACACAGCTAGGAAATTTCAGAGACTAGATTTGAGAAATATAAGTTATGAGATAATGAAAAATTACTTTGAATTAGGGTTATCTAGGAAGACTTTTTGGAAGAAGATCTTTTCTATGCTTCATCTCAAGAAGCTTTGGGAAACTCCTATACCATTTCTAAGACAGAATATCCTTATTGATAGGGAGAGTAAGGAGGCTTCTTGGGGAGAAAGGATACTGGGCACTTGACGAATTTTTGGGGTACTTTTCTAAGCATTGCTTACCCAAGTGGATTTAAGGTAATTATCCCTTTTAAAGTCCCAAGCTTATTTTCAGAATTCAACTTAGATAATAGCTTATGATTCATAGATATGAAAGTGGTTTACAAATTATTATGTAAATCTTCATACATGGTATAAAGTGTGTTATAGTCCATGAATAAGAAGGAACTGCGGTGTTATATCAAAGCACCACATCCACATCACTTTACCTCCTCAACTGGAGAATAGAGATGATAATATTTGACTGCCTTACAGTATTGTTTAAAGGTTCAAATGAGATAATGTTTGTAAAATATTTTATAAAATGTGAACGATTGGCTGTTGGCTATTATATGTTGCAAGACTCCATAAAGAACCTATTTACATTAAAATATTCTGTAAAGTAAATTAAAATGTGTAAATTGTCACTCTGATCCTGGACTTCATGCTTGTGTTTTGTAATTTTATTTTAAATTCCTTCAAAGAAAAGGCATCCTTAAATGAATTGACAGATACTAAGAGCTATTCTAGCCACCTTCCCCTGGTAAACTGTTGGTCTTGATACAAATTCACCAAGTGACTTTTGTAACCTCAAAAAATTTCAGACAGCCTTAAGGCACTTAAGATGTGCAGCTGTTGGTACATCTAAGCCTTTGGAGTCCCTGCTTGTTGATCACTCTTTCCTTAAAGGGATGTTTTGTAATTTTAGATGTAAAGGACGCAAAATCATTCTCTGCCTTACAAAATAAAGAAACTGTGGTTTCTAGACTCACGAGTTTTTTACTCCCCATTAAACTATGGTTCCCACACAGTTATTAGACATTATCTTTCCCCTATGAGAATTCATCCTCCTCTGTGTATTTGTTGAACATAACTGTGTATTAGGGTTTTTCCTTCAAATTATAAATTCCATCAAGGAAAACCAGGAATACAGTCTACCTCTTGCTGTCACTCTAGGTTCTAAATTTGATTGC
Organism: Sarcophilus harrisii; assembly: GCF_902635505.1. NCBI lineage: Eukaryota > Metazoa > Chordata > Mammalia > Dasyuromorphia > Dasyuridae > Sarcophilus > Sarcophilus harrisii. Next base: position 557,590,491 of record NC_045428.1, on the reverse strand, counting down.
CCATGAGTGAGTTGCAGAGTTGCAATGTGCCATGGTGGAAAGAGTCGGACCTCTGGCTAGAGCCAGAAAGCTTGGTCCCCATCTTGGCCCTATGCTTAAGAGTTGAGCTGTCAAAAGAGAAATCCTTCATCTTTCTTTTTTTTCAGTGACAAACTGGGGAACCTTGAGAATTCTCTTCTTGTTTCACTGGATGGTTTTGCAAACTGTAAAAATATTATAAGTATAACAGGGAGCCTATAGTCTCTAAGATGAAGATGTCTAATTGAAAAGGAAAGGCTATGTTCTTATGTACTAATTTTAAGGAATAACATTTGGGACAAGAAATATATTTGAATCAATACCTTAGTAAATATGAGTCCAAGCCTTTATCATACAATATTAGAAAAACTTTATGAAATCATCAGAGGAAATTGAGTTCGACTATTTTTTACTAGATGGAAGTGGGAAAATCCAAATCCTAAGTCCTTCCTCTGTTTAAATAAAGGTAAGAAACAGTAGCAATGTATTAAGTGAGAATATAAAATATTCTATTAAAATACAAAGTCCTGATATCTCTCTCTTTGAGTGATTCAGAAGCCTCTGTAATTAGAAATATTGTGTGTTAACCAATGAAAAAAAGCAATCTGGTTCAATTTGTAAAGGATTTTTTTTTTTCAGAAAACTTTTATTGATACTTCCAAGGCTGGCTACAAAAGTATTTTCAATGTTGGAGCAATACAGAGAAACATAAAAAAGTAGTGCCCTTGAGTTGGGTAGTGTAGTGAGGCTGCTGAAAATTGTACACAGACAAATAGGCTAGAGATACAAAGGGAGAGAGAGAACTAGGAGGGACCTAGAAGTATAGACCATGAGCAAACGATGAAGGAAAAGCTTAACTTCAGGGGTCAGAGAGAGATCCATGGGAACATTTGAACTGAGCCTTCCCTGAGTGATGGTAGCATGTTAACAGGTGGAGATACGGTGACAGTGGGGATGGGGGTAGGGATTTCCGCATAAGGAATAAAATGAATAAATTGATGGAATAAGGTTAAATGCCTTTTTTTTTTTTTTTTTTTTTTTTTGAAATGCGGAGCATGGGATGATTTATTCTTTATCAGAAAAACTGTGTAAGGGGGCTTTTAAAGGATTTCAGATAGTGTATTAGAAAGCTTAATTGGGTAGCATGTGCATACTCGAAGATCTCCTGGAGAGGTGTTTGGAGAAGGCCAGGCAAGATCTAGGAGTTAACTTGTACTTGTCAAGGTTATGGGAGTGGTAAGAATGGGACAGAGTTGAAAGAGGTTGCACCACATCTTGGCTCTTGGATTCTGCCATAGGATGTTCCCCTGAAATAAGGAACATCTTACTGTTCTGTAGGAAATAGCTTTCTCCAGTATTTCCTGAGATGTTTAGAAATTGAATTTGAAAGTCATGCCTTTTTTGGACTTCCTGCTGTATTTTGTAAGAGACACAAGGGGAGAATTCCATGTTTAATTGTGCTGCTTGATGGCTGTTCATCATCTGGCAGCAGGTTAATGTACTCTGGCAAACAAGGCATCTAAGCAAGCCATGAGAACAACCATTACAAATCTAAGGGGACCTTTATTCCCATTTGTCTTCCTCACTCCCATCCCCTTAACACACGGGAAGGGTTTGCCTGTATTGTCATCTCAAACAAACGGGATCAAACCATAGATGTGTGGATATGTGTATTCATCATTCTCCCTTCATCATGGCAGAATAATTGAAAGAACCCTCATTTACTCCAACCTTTAGTTAGGTGGCGCAGTGGATAAAGCACCAGCCCTGAAGTCAGGAGGACCTGAGTTCCAATTTGGCCTCAGATACTTAACACTTCCTAGCTGTGTGACTCTGGGCAAGTCACTTAATACCATTTGCCTCAGGAGAAAAAAAAAAGTATTTAAACCTAATTACAAAACAAGAAAAAAACAAATAGAAAAATAAAGGCAGAAAAAGGAAAAACAGAACAAAATAGTCATGTGCCCAGCAGAACATCAAGAAGGTTCCAAAATATATAACAGATTATTCCCTCTCTTCACAGGCTATATACTAACTGACCTATGAGCAAAAATCCATTTCTCGATTATATTTGTAGGAGTCAACATAACCTTTTCCCCCCCCAACACTTCCTAGGCCTTTCAAGAATACAGATTTCCATTTCTAGAAAGCATCTATAATAGTAGAAGACATTATATTCATGAGTGTCTGTCTTTTCTTTATTTCCTTATAAGTTATACTTTTGTTCTCTGCTGTGTACTTTTTGCTTTATTTTTTCCACCCTTTCATCTTCCCCACCTTCCCCAGGCAGGCTACAGTTAAGCATGGATATATTTTTATCTGCTTTTGCCATTAATTATCGCTAAAAAAAAAAAATGACTATATTAAAGAACATTATTTTGTGAGTTATGTGAGATAATTTATTTGGTAGTAGTGTCTTCTCTGAGTGTGGGTTAAAATTATTATAAAAATATAGCAAATCATACCTTATGAACTTAGGGAAATTGTTCTCTCTAGAGGGTGCTGTCTAAATTAGATATAAAATATGTTCCCTTGAGCATAGGTGCTTCCGAGTTATTTGGAAATGTGGACCTATATTTAGGCATCTTTATTTTCTCCAGTCCTCAAAACCTTTTTTTAAAAATAAATATTGTTTATTTAGCAATGTATCTAGTTATATATGTATGCGTGTGTATGCACAATGTAATTCACTTTTTTCAAGGATTCTCATGACATCATTCTTGTGGGTATTGCCACCATTCACACAGATTGCTGCCTTTCTGCATCTTAGTAGCCTTTTCATGAATCACTGTGGCCAAAAAATAAATAAATAAATAAAAAGTCTGGTTGCCAATGTGTTGATGAAGGCCTCTATAAACTTTGTGACTGATGAGCAGTCTGACAAAGTTTTAAACCATGTGCTCCACCAGGAGAGCTTTTGGGAATCCTTCCAGGTCCTAATTGGCCATAAGATTTTATGTTGGTACACTGGAAAGAATTGCTGCTGTGTGGGAGTCAGAAAACTTGACTCTGCTCTTATTCCCTTTGGCCAGAGTCTCTGGACCTCAGTCTTATCTGTAAAATGAAGAGCCATGAATGGGTGGTTTTCAAGTCTCCATTAATGTCCTAGCCAGCTACAGGTTTCACCTTCCTTCTGATGTGTGCTGGTGAAATTTCTGTTTATGTCTGTTGTAACAGGGCTTCGTACAACATCCTGTCAAATGAGAAATAGAGAACATTTTAATAATCAGCATGGCTGCTTCATTCTGTAACCTTAAAAATGTTGCTTTTTTGAAGCTTTGATCTTAATGGATTTTCACCAATCCCTTGAAGCCTGTCTTTGTCCAGATAGGAAGAGAAGGATGGGTAATAGCAATGTTTAAATGCAATGTAGATGGAGAGATCATAAACTTGAAGTCAAGGAACACGAGTCTTTTATCATGGCCATAACCCTGACTGACCTTGTGACTGGGACTAGTCCCTTCCCTTTTGGAGGTCTCTCTTTTCGTATTATTGAAATGCTATTTGGATAGGGGTCAAGAGTAAAAATTGTCCTGTTAACATAGTGATTCACTTATATAGAATCAAGCTTTTGCAATAGTAAGAAGTTGTCTTAAGAAGACAATTGTAGTGAAACATAAATGTTCTAGATTGAAACTTGGTGTGGTGAGCCATGAGTCACTCAGCCTTTGATGCTGAAAGGATAGCGATTTATGACTAATGAATATGGGGGAGTGCCAATGAAGGGAAGTGCCCTGAGGAAGAGGAATCCAGTTCTTTAGTTGTTAGTGATGCTGCCAGTTCAAGGAGGACAGTTCCTAAATACTCTGCCTAGCAGCACAAGCATGTTTTAATCTTTGTGTATCACCTGGTGCCTTCCAGGCCATTCTTCTCAACAGTCCAAGCTTGTAGCAAGTTTTGGTTCCTCTTGCAGTGAGCTTCTCTAGATTAAAAACTCCCTCTAAGATCAGGTGTTGAATTAGATTGTATGCCAGGCAACCTAATATAATGGAAAGACCATTTCACTTGGAGGAGTCTAACTTTGCCAGCCACTATCTATTTATCTAAGAGTCAGTCACCTAATTTCTTTGAGATTCGTTTTCACAATGGTAAAGTAAAGAGGTAAGGTCCTCTTAGATGTGATATCCTGTGTTCTTAACTTCTTTCCAGCTCTAACAATCTGACTCTATGATCTAAAATTTTGGACACCTTGTAGATAGCTTACCATCTGTTGGACCAAATGATTATCCAGTAGAAAAAAATGGGAAATACGTGTAGTTTGTCTTTAACTTCTCATCTGCCTCTCAAAATATCCTCCAGGAATTGAGGGCTCTTACTCAGTCCTCTAGCTCTGAAATTTTGCAGATAATTTTTTTTCTCTCTTGATTTAAATGGACTCATTCTGTGTCCCAACTGATCCAGGATTGTGACTGCTATGGGATAACTGGAAGGCTACCGAGCTCTACTATGTTAATAGGGAAAGGCACAGTTAGATCTATCCTGACTCTTTCTTTTCTTATTTTCCCTTTGAGCAAATCCTGTGTATGGATTTTTGCTTATTTTTGTCTTGTCTTTTGTATAGTGGAAGGATCATTTTGACTTGGAATCTGAAGAAAAGAATTTGAATGCCAACTTTTGGGACCCTTCACATTTTGTAGAATCACAGAATTAGAGACCTGTAATATTGGAAAGGATCTTGAAGGCCATCTTATTCAGTCTTTGATTTAAGCATGAATCTTTAGCATAGACCATAGGGTTATATCTGGTGGGGACCTAGTAGTTACCTAATGCAGCTGCTTTGTTTTACAGATGAGAAGACTGGAGCCCAAAACGTTAAGTTTAAGTGACTTGTTCTGTGTCACTCAGGTAGAAAAGTGGCTAATCTGGATTCAAGGGTCTTGTGTCATCAAATCCAGTGCCCTTTTTCTTAGGGTTCACAGTATAGCCTCACTTAATAATGTTTGTAGACTTAGATTCATTGCCTGTTCTTTGTGAGAGTCTGAGAATTCAGATGCAGAAATGAAAAGTCTTGTATCAAAAGATCAGTGTGATCTTAAGAAATAGGCTGCACTAACAGGTGGGAAGGTCAGGAAAGGCCTCATCTGGAGCACATGGGGCCTGTATCTTTGCTGTGATAGAAGCCAAACTGGTGAGGGAAGAGGAAAAGGGAGTTCATTCATTCATTCATTCACAGGTGTTTGCCTGTGCAGAATGACTGAGGTGGGATAAAAGCCTCATCTCACTGCTTTTTCCTAAGGTTGTTCTGAAGAAAGTGTTTTGGAAAAAGTAAGTTAATGTAAGCTGCTGTTTTGATCATTTAAAAAGTTGTTTTTTCTGCCTCTGTGAAACTACTTGAATGGAAACAGTACTTGAGATAGCCTGGGCCATGTTGGAGTTCTTCCCTCAACTGGTTGCTTTTCTCCAAGGCCAATTTCTGGCACATGAGTTTTGCTACTCATAATCATGGGCAAAACTGGGCTAAGAGTTTCTTAGGAGGAGGGAGATCAGTCTCAGCATTTTCTTCCAACTTGCCTATGTTGTCCCCCTTATTGCTAAGCCAGACAGCATCCCTAGAGCGATGGCCAAGCAGTAGTTTCCAAAGGGAGACAGGAACGTAAGTTAAAGGTTTTGATCTCAAGAAACTGATGAATAATATCTATTTCACTGTTGAAGGTTAAAGACCTGATGTTTTCCACAGTCACCTCAAAAGTTAAACTTTTCTCTCCTAGACTAATGCCCCTGAGAATTTAGCCGAAAGTTGGATTTTCCCTGAGGTGTTTAGATATCGTCTGAAATTTCCTCCAAAGACAAAAGGCAAACCAAGGAGCTGATTAATAGCACCAAGGAAGCAGGCAAGTGGGCTTCTCTTAGGGTGTTTACAGAGTGCAAATTACATGTGCTAGGCTAGCCAGTGAGAAGAGCTCATGTTTCTGTAGCACTTTGACAGCTTAAGTAGGCTTTCCCCACAGCAACCCTTATAGGAGATGCAGGCTCAGGGGCAGTCATAGGAAATGTCAGAACTGGGTCTTGAAATTAGGTCTTTTCTCCCCAAGACCAATGTCCTTTGCTCTTCCCACTAGGCTACATAGCCCCAAATATCCTCACATAGCATATAATCAGTCAGTCAAATAAGAGAAATGAGGCACATTTCCAAATAATTATGATATAGATATAAATTGAGAGTACAACTAGTGAGAAGACTACAAAATACCTTCTTCTAGTCCCCAGGGGCTTTGGTACTCACTCCACAGAAAAACTCAAGATTCTCAAAAGTTCATTTTACATTTTCCTGAAGCTCTATTCTAGCTTCTCTATAGCATTCCCTAAAGCTTCCTGTGATGAGGAGCCAACTACATTTTGGGGCAATTCTAATTGTTAATAAGTTCTTTCTAATCAGTCTACCAGCATTCATTGAGCTCCCGGCTCCCTTGTGCCAGAACTTGTGCTGAGCACTGGAGATACATAAAGGCTAAGACTGCCCTGCTTTCAAGAAGCTCACAGTCTAAAGATGGCACAACATGCAAACAACAGTGTGCAAACCAAATCTATTCAGGGTAAACTGGGGGCAGCTGATTACCAAAAAGGGAAGGAGATTACAGAGAACTGGCAGGCTTCCTGTAGAAGATGGCATTTTAGCTGAAATCCGTGGGTAGCAGAAGAACCAGGAGGTAGAGACAGGGAGGGAGAGTGTTCCAGGCATGAGGGACAGCCAGTAGCAAGAAATGTCTGAAGGCAGTTAGATGTAAGAAACTAGAAAGGCAGGAGGGGGCCCTCATCTGAATAAGCTCCCTGTATAGAAGTGGACTTTAGATGTGATCCTAGAAGCAATAGGAAGCCACCGAAGTTTATTGAATGGGGGGAAGGAGGGGAGAAGGTAGGATGTCATCAGTCCTGTACAATTAGGAAAACTGAGTACAGGGTGGATTGGAGTGGGGAGGGCCTGCGGCTGGTAGACCCACCAGAAGACTGTTATAATAGTACAGTTTGACAAGATGCAGGCCTGTGCCAGTGTCAGAGGAGAGAAGGGACCATGTGCAGCAAATGTTACAAAGGGAGAATCAATAGGATTTGTCAAGATTGGTTATTTGTGGGCTGGGGGTGTGCGTAGAGTACATGAGAATGGAGAGTCAAGGATGACACCCTGGGTGCTGGAAGGACAGTGGGACCCTTGGTAGTAACAGGGAAGGAAGAAAAAGTGATTGTGGGACATGTTACATATAAGAGAAATGTCCAGTTCAAAATGTCTAATAGGCAGTTGGAGATGCAAGACTGGAGGATCAGGGCTGGACAAATAGATCTGAAATTCATCCTCATGGAGAGCACTAGTTGAGATAGCTAGATCAGAGTCTAGGGGAACCTCCTCCAGTTATTGGGCAGGGTATGGATGGAGATCCAACAAAAATCTGGAGAGAAGGGGGTGACTGACTTCAGAGCTGCAGAAAGGTCGGGAAGGAGGGGTGTTGACAAAGGACCAAGATTTGGCAGTTATGAGCTCACTGGTCACTTTGGGGGGCAAAGATGAGGTCAAAAGCTGTATTGTCAAGAGTTAAGTAGAAAGTGAGAGGCAAGTATGTGGAGGCACCTGTTGTAGACAGACAGCCTTTCAGCCCCCCAAGGGAGCAGATTCCATCAAGCCGAAAAGTCTCCATGAAATTTTAACTCCTAGTTCTGCCTCTGGGATCAAAGCAAAATAAGTCTGTTTTCTCTTAGGAGAGCTATTCCAGCTTTCTCTTTCCACTTCCCAAACCCACTGCACCTCCCAAAAAAAGCTTTTTCTTCTCTACCTCAACATCCTCCTTCTTTTATCTGATCCTCACACAGAATGGTGTCTGGTCCTCTCATTACCATGTTTTCCAGGTGGTCATTATCCCCCTCAGTATGTGCTCCAGTGTGTGTGATGGCCCACAGGACTGCCTTCCCCTTTATTTGAACACTAGACTTCTATGAATGTGGGATAAGGACTCGTTAGTTTTTCTGACTGTTCATATGCTGTTATTACAAAGGGATTGGGTCTGCTAAATGCAAAAGCCAACAGATGACACCTTTTCTCTTCTCTTCTACTTTTCCTTGATTAAAACTTAATTTGTTAGCTTTTGCATTTAGCAAACCTAAGTCTCTTTGTAATACAACTTTATTGTATAATTAGGTCAGCACGGGTTTATTTTTGGACACTTGTGCCTGGTAAGCAAATTGAGTCAACTCAGACTAGGCAACTTGATTTAGGCATTTCTGAAACAGCTTTCAGACATCGAAGTTAAGTTCTCTGGGAAATGACTGATTTGAAGCCTAGTTTTGTGAACAGCACATCTGGGGAATATTTAGTTGTTAGGTTTCTTGGTTTTTTTCTGGATATCTTATAAGTTTCAGCATGTCTACAATATAAATTACCTAAAAAGGAGTAAAACTATTTCTCATGGGGACAAAAGCTTCTGAGATAGTCATGACTTGTGCCCCAAAGCTTTCTGCAAAAACAGCTGTTGAGTCTCTTAACAAGTCTTGTCTTGCATGATTAATTCAGGCTTGTGCACCCTAGTGGAATTAGGTACTAAGACAAAGCAGTTTCTTCTCTCTCTTTCCATTTAGATTTGCTTCCTGAGGATACAGAGAGCCCCATCTCATAGCCTTGTCTTCTACCACAGCTGCCATTCTGAGCCAAAAAATTTCAACAGATCATTCTAGATCCTTAAATTCTATGAATGCTAAAACTTTTTTGCATAGAGTTATGAGAATCATTGCATGTCAGGGCTGGAAAGTTTAAGAATATCCTGGGACATCCTGGATTTAGGGTTATGCTTCAGCAGTATCTAGCTTCACTATTACATACTCTGTGACTTAGGACAGCCACTTAAGCCTTTCTGGGGCTCTCAGTTTTCTTACCTGGAAAAGATCCAAGGTCTCTTGTAGCTTCTGAGTCTCTTGAGCAAGGAAAAGTACCCTCTTTGGACAGTGCAGTGTACTTGGAGGTGGGAGACAAGCCCACCCAGTCCAGAGCAGCGTATTGTAAATGCCCACCAAGGAGCAGAGATGCTGCTGCAGAGGTCTTAGCCCATAGTAGTTGGGGAAGAATTCGCAAACACAGCTGGGCCTATGGAAACATGCTTAGGCACGGGGGTCTAGTTTTGGGTGGGCCTTAAAACAGAGATACAGACCAGAAGTAGTGGCAGGGATTGGGGGGCCAAGTTGGTCAGCAAGTAATTTGTTAAGCATTTACTGAAGGCAGCAAAGTGCAAAGATGTGTTTGGGTAAAAATTGGGCTGAGGCGGTAATGAGCAAAGCCCAAGGAGGTTGGTTAGAACTACATTGTTGGACAGATGAAAGTAGGAGCTTATGTCTCTTTCACAGTTATTGTTCAGCTCTCTATCTCCAAAACTCTGCCTTTACCCTGTTTTTGAACCAAGTTGTTTTGCAGTGCAAACTTACTGTGAAAGTGGGCGGGGCCCTTGTCTGTCCCTGCTGACTGTCCAGAGCTGCCCAGAGAGCTTTGCTAGCATGGCTCACCATAGCCCCAGGCTTCCATCCTACTCCCATGGTGCACAATAGGTTGTTTTTGTCTGTTTAGAGAATACATCTTTAAAAAAATGTAAGTAGAGTGGAGTTTTGTTGTTGTTTATTTTATATTGAAACTTTAAAAGTCTCGACTAGCTTCTAAGTCATCTGGTGTGGAAGCCCAAAGAACTCTGTGCTTCCTGCAGGACAGCCACTCCTACATGCCTAAGACACACTCTGAGGTGGCCCTACAGATACACAGGTCACCCGGTTTTTAAAGTTAGAGTAGAGTCAAACATGGGCAAATCTTTGTTTCCAGTAGTTCAGCTAAGGAAAATGGTCACCAGACTTCTGTTGATTAAAGATAGTGTGGTGTGATAAGGGATTCTGGGTGTAGCCCTTAACACAGACCCAATGTTTCATTAAATAGCCACGTAAAACTCTTTTAAACTGTCAGGGTCTCAGTTTCTTCATTTGTAAGATGGGAAAATAATACTTGGAATATTTAGCTCACAGATTTTTTTTTTTTTTTAAGGCTCTAAATCTTAAAGCACAGGATGCATATTTATGTATACATGTATGTATGGACACACATACATGCACCACACATGCATACATATCTATACATATACTCACATATACTCACTGTGGGGCAGTGTGGTATAGGGGATAGACAGCTGGTCCACCTCATGAAGCCAGAAAAACCTGAGGTTGAATTCTTCCTCCAATGCAGTTTGGCACTGCCTTCAGTGCCCAGCAGCCTGCTTTGGTAGGAGGAGTTTCCTAGCTTTACAATTCCCTCTACCACACAAACCCATAGACTTAGGTTATAGGCTGGGAAAGAACCCAGAGATAGTATAGTTTTCCTTCATTTTGCAGAAAAAGAGCCTGAAGTCCAGAGAGAAGTGACCTGCTTGAGACAACCAAGCTGGGATCAGGTCCTTCTCCTTGGGTTCCTGGCCGTGTTCCCTGAGAGGCTGAAGCCCTGGGTGTGCCTGGCAAGGCTTTTCCTCTCTTGCACCTTTATTCTGCTCCTCTTTAAGATGAGCATAGAGAGCTGGCTTCTTAAGTCAGTAGAGGAGGTGCCTAATTCAGATTTTTATACCCTCATGATATCAGGCCTTAGTACTTTTTGGGTAGGGCAGTGTGATGACATGCTTCCATTGACCATTCAGTGTGGCTGATGGCTAAACTCTCACCCTTTAGAACTTTATATCTTTAGGTTAAGGAATGAAAATTGTATATAAATTCTAATAATTATGCTCTAGGTATGCACCATTGTGTGAATTATTTTTACCAGATTCTTTTGGATTTGTGTCAGTTTAGACCAAGTTTTGACACTATATGGCTGGCAAGAAGTCTGGGCAAAAGAACTAATGACTAGTGGCTAACGGAAGAAAGGAGTCAAAAAGAGGGTGTGAAGGTGTGCTTTGCCTGGGAGCCAGTCCTTAACTGCTTCATGCCAGTTAGGTGACTACATTTTAAACTTCAGAGGTAGCTTCATAGCACCTTCTTAGGAGACAAGTACTGTCTTTTAAATCTTTTCTGGTAAATGGGTCAAGAATGATTACCTCACTAGCCCTGGGCATACAGCCACTGGTTTGAGGATGGACTCTACCTGGCTCTAAGATGGAGGGTGGCGTCTTTTACAGCCATTTGTGAGGAAAACTGGTTCCACAAGAACTAGGGCAAGAAGGAAACTCATTTAATTTCAAGACTAATTAAACCCTTTCAAAATTTCCAGGAATATAGAAGCTATACCTCTGGAAAAACTAAGCTTATCAGCCCAAGTGAACGAGCAATAGAGCTTTTGTTTGGTTATTTTTCTGTTTCTTCCTTCAAGCCAGATGTCATAAAATTAGTTTTAAGGGTCTTTAGGTTTCCTCATTTGATTCATTTTCATTCCTAGTTCTTGTATCCATTTTGGGCCACAACTATAGACATTTTTATAAATTCCAAGAATACATTTGGAGATTCTCATTAACCTCTGTGATATTCTTTAATCAGAATGGGTCCCGCCGCTCAGCACCTATAAATTATCTGTTAACATTTAACCTAGAAAAATCTTGACCCTCCTTCATTATTAGAATGTTAAGCACCACCTTAGGAAGACAAGTGGTTGTTATGTATGTAAAAAATGTCCATAATGGGCCTGAGTGGTTGAATTCACTGCCCTTTACTAATTGAAATAATTCATCCAAAACTCAGTGCGTAAATTTTTCTACCTGCTAGCACAAAATTTATGAAGTGCACCTTCTAAATAAAAAGTTATCGCTTAAATGAAAGCATTGGAGCCATGCCATGATAAAACAGCAGCTATAAAAATGGTAAAGCCCCAACCTCAAGAATCTTTTCTTCTCTCCCCCCCCCCCCCCCCCCCCCCCCATGGCCTCCCCTTTGACAGTATTTTATTTTTTCCAATTAGTTCTTAAAGACAGATTTTTATAAAGATTTGAGTTCCTATTTTTTTTCTCCTTGCCTCCGTCTCCTTCTTCCCTCCCCCACATGAGATTTTTACAGTGACTGGGATCACTTTGGGTTCTACCCTGCCCTCTAGGGGATAGCAACTTCCTAGTTTCACTTTGTGATGCTATTGTTGAAAGTTTAGTAGTCTTCATGTTTTTTAAAGGTCAAATATATTTTATTTGGAATTAATAACTTGATATGCTGTCTTTCCACAGGAAATAAAAATTGGGTTTGAGATGTAGTTTATGAAAAAGTACTGATCGATGTGCTCATAATATGGTTGCATATTTAATTTTCTCATTATCATTGGCTGCTAAGATATTACCTCCAAAAACATGATATATGTGGAACCTGATTCCTGGGTAGGCACATACCTAAGATGCAGCTAACCCCATGTTCTAGACCCTTTTTAGTGTATGTGTCAGATTTTTGACCACCTAGAGATGTTAGAGTAACATAAATTTAGAGCTGAAACTAGTCTAGCCTCCTCATTTTAACTGTTGAAGAAACTGTAATGAGAGGACTGGCTTTGAAGCCGGGTCTTCCCTCTCCAAATCCAGCTCCTTCTGTGCCATGCCATCTGCTCCCCCTAGTTTATAGAATGCCAGAGCTAAAGGGGCGTAAGGAACACTGTGTCCAGCCCTCTACAGAGAAGAAGGCATTTGAGGCCTACAAACCAAAGTATGTAACTGATAAGAACCAGACTGATATAGGTTTCTTGATTTCCTACTCCACTTCCCTTTCCTTATTGGGAAAGTGGCATTGTTTCAAAAAAGGACATAAAATATATATAAGAGCTCAATTCTACTAGTGGAACGTGGATAGGTAAATAAATAACATAACATCCAATATTTAGCACAGGGTTCTGCTTATTGTAGACATTTAATACATGTTTATTCAATTAAATGAATACATTTTGTAACCAAATTTTTCTTCTTTCTTTCTTTCCTCCTCCTCCTCCTCCTTTTTCTTCTTCTTTCTTCTTTCTTCTTTTTCTTCTTTCTTCTCCTCCTCCTCCTCTCTCTCTCCCCCTGCCCTCCTTCCTTCCTTCTCTCTTTTCCTCTCTCCCTCTTTCCCTTCCTCCCTTTCTCCCTCCCCCCTTCTCTATTTTAAAATAACTACACATCCTACTCTGAAGAGCATCCATTATGTTATTAACTCTCCTGGTCTTCCTCTTTTCTACCATACAAACCTGTGAATAGACTGATCTCTATACTGTTCCCATCAGTAGGCTCAGCAGGAGGTAGTCCTACCTCAGCCTTTGACAGTTTTTTTTTTTCCTTTCCCTAGCTTGTCCTTTGCCTTCTCCTTCCTATCCTTACTAAATCCAGCCCATCTTTTACATTGACTCAGGGATACCTTCTCCTTGCTGCTCTTGATGTCATTACACTTTGTGTTCTCATTCTTCTAAAGTCATTTCTGCAGCATTTTCTGTCCTGACCATTATATTTGTCACTGAATCATGCACTTCCTCAAATGCTTATTTTAGCATTTTATCCATGTCTGTATCGGATTCTGACAACTTCGTAAACCCCTTGAGGGCAGGAACTGTAATGTATGTTATTTTTGTGTCCCACACAGTGGTAAACATTTGTTGAATTGAAATCTGTTGTTATACAAAAGAATTGGAATGGTGGCAAGGAAGTAAAAAGATGGGTGGCATAACTTCCCCTTGAGGATCCTTACCATTTAGGAAATAAGTATAGGCAAGTGTCTTATTTTACATTTACGGTTTTTTCGTTATTTATTTTTTAAACTGAGCTTAATGAGGTTTTCTGCTACAATCATAAATACCAGCATAAGCATTATTTACCCATGGTTCTATCAATTTTAGGAGATTGTCTCAAGGAATTTTTATAATCTTTTAGGTGGCTTTCTTTATTGACATGAACCAGTAGGTCATGACATATTGGTGGATCTCAAAGCCTTACCTGGTAGTCCTACAAAGTGTTGACATTTCTACAGCCCCCTCCTCAAGGTCCATGGGGAGTCCTACTATAGAGGTACCTTCCCAACTTATACTCTCACAACAATTCCTGTCTTGTCCCTCAACCCTTCCCCCCTTCTATGAGCATAAGACTGCGAGGGAAATCAGAAGCAGCCCTTGTGGTAGAATGGAGCCAGGGCCCAGGTTCAAATCCTGCCCTGCACTTTGTAATCTGTACATCCTGAACAAGACCCTTCCTCTCTCTCAGGATCATAGGATTTAGACGAGACCTTGGAGAAACCCATAAAAATTGACTAAATGATGTCTGTGGCCACACAGGAAGCTCTTAGATAAAGGAGCCAAACCCAGCAATTCTTATTGTAAGCCCAGGATACTGTATGCTAGACCTTAGTTTCCTTTTTCCCAAAGTGAACTGTAAGATTATGGGAGCTCTAAGCTTCCTTCCAGTTCTAAAGACCTAAATCGTCCCCACAGAGAATGGCTGAGACCCATCTTTTAAAGATGTGACTCTGATCTGAGGTCCTAACCACTGCCCAAGCTGAAGGCCTGACTTACTCCAGCAGGAGCCCATAGAGTTTCCCAAGAGCCCAGCGTGTGTAGCACAGCAAAAGCCCCCTCTATCTCACCTGTTTTTTCTTCTCTTAGGTTGGAACAAGACATTAAAAAGTTAAAGGCTGACCTGCAGGCCAGCAGGCAGGTGGAACAGGAGCTCCGCAGTCAAATCAGCTCCTTGACCAGCACAGAGCGGGGGATTCGCTCTGAAATCGGCCAGCTCCGACAAGAGAATGAGCTACTCCAGAACAAGTATGCTTTTATTCCAAATCTAGTGTCAGGCTTATCAAAATGGACTTGTCCTCTAACGCTGGGAGCCAAGATATTTGCCGTCCAAGGAATCAAGTGGAGGCAAAAAATAAATTCATTAGTAAAGTGTTGTCTTTAAAAGCTTTTGGCTATTTCTTTCATTCATTTTAATCCTGGTGGAAACGGTTACTTGTATAACATGTGGAATCTGCCAATTTTTTCTCCCAAACCCAAATATATATATATATATATATATATATATATATATATATATATATATATATATATATATATATATATATATATATTTATGACAGTCTCTTTTGTTCAAAATACCATATTTGATTTGGGGTTAAGCTTGGTTGAAAATAAGTTGAACTAATAGTTATGAAAGTGATCATATTCTTTGAACCTACCATTTACATGAAGATGACTAAACATGTTATTAAAAGGAGAAAAGAAATCCTCTTTATAAATATATATGTAACATCTTTAAAAATTTTTTTTGTAATAATAAAAAGCTTAAAACAATTTATCCAACATTTGGGGAATATCTAGACAAATTATGGTATTTGTGGAGGAAAGTACTGACATGTCCCCAACATGACCTTTAAAAAATATAATTTTTTTGATGCCTTTTACATCACAATACTTTCTCATTCATTTACCTCAGATTCTGTTTTAGAGAACATTTCGTTTGGTACAGTGTTAAGGGTGCTCTGCAACACTGGGATCAGTCTGTGACTCTTCATCAGGGATCCCTTAGTACCTAATCAGAAGCTTTCTTTCCCTTGAATGCCTTTGACTTTTCCCCAAATTTGTGTCTTATCTGACCCAAGAGAGTATTTAGATTATTTCTTCCCTTTCATTAGTCCCAGAACTGGAGCTATGCCCATTTCTGTATACTCAAATATACCTCCTTTAGTGAGTATTAAACAATAGCATAGATTCCATGAAAGCTGTGAATATTGATCCGTAGAGCAGTAATTCCCAGACAACCAAGAATCCTAGTGTTCTGCGGGTAATGAGACTGGTGTTCCTTTGCTTTCACAAAGTCCCACCCACAAAGTCCTTGTTGTTTCTCTGTATTAAATGAATGAATGAAAAAGCCTTTGTAAGTGCTTAGTAGATGAAAAGTACTGTGCCATTATAAAAATCACTGTTGTAATCTTGGCCCTAACTAAAGTATCTCCCAACCCTTACCTTGAGTGGACTGTGACTTTAACTGGAGATGTTAGAAAATTTATGAATTCCATAAATGCATTTCATGCCCCCCCAAATGTTTCATGGCTACCTTAATCCAGGAAACAATGATTGAGCTATTGATGATAGGAGCTACCTGTTGACTTGGCCTTGATCTGATAGAGATTATGTGTGTGCAAGATGTACAGTGGATCCCTTCAATCCTAAGCTTTTCATAAAACTCATTTCCCCACAGATTACATAATGCTGTCCAGATGAAACAAAAGGATAAGCAGACCATCAGCCAGTTGGAGAAAAAACTGAAAGCGGAGCAGGAGGCTCGAAGCTTTGTAGAAAAGCAATTAATGGAGGAGAAAAAAAGGAAGAAGTTAGAAGAAGCAACTGCTGCACGAGCTGTTGCCTTTGCTGCTGCTACCAGGTACTGACTGTCAACCCTGACACCTGGGCTCTGAGAATGATTTTCTCAATGTGAAGCTAAGGCTTGTAACTGGATGTGCCGGGGGTCTTTTGGAGATCCAGCCGGGCCTACAGAGTACCATTAGGGAGAGGCCCGGCCGGGCCTGCAGAATATGTAGGATCATAAGGTCGGCTGGCAGCCAGAGGCAATGAGATAAATGTCAGCTTTTCTGAGTCTCGCTAGCCTCAGGAGGCTGAGACAGGATTCTTTTAAGCTTGGAGTTCTTTCAAGGTAGGACGTCCCAGAGTGGTGATCCATCAATGGAAACTTGGCAGCTCCTCTGTAGCCACATACTGAGGTCCTTATTTGTCCTTTGTTCTCAAAGAGGACCATGACATCAGGGAGGTGATGCCATCACATGCAAGTGAATTGCCACTTGGAGACCATGGGTCCAGCCCAGGAAGCTGAGAGCCAGTACACAAACAACTTGTCCAGAAGCCCCCAGGTGACAATAAGGAGTAGGGATAGAATTTGTATCTGGAGCCTCTGACTCCAAATCTATCATCCTTTCCACCACTGCCCTACACGTGTCTGTAGCACATTTATGGTTTACAGGTGCTTTCCTTTCAACACCTCAGTAAAGTAAGTGGTCCAAGAGGCATTATTATCCCCATTTTACAGATAAAGAACTGAGGCTCCTACATCTAAACTTGCCCTGCAGAGGATCCAGATATAATTAGCAGCAGGGCCAAGACTCAAAGCCAAGTCCAGGGCTCTTTGCTCTGTACTGTGACACCTCCTCTGTTCCAGAGTGGGTGGTCAGAATTATGACTTTTGTGAAAGGTTTTCTAAGAATTTACTCAGGTTTTACCCAAATAAGTGTTAAACCTGTTTTCTTCCAGATTTGGGATTTTAGGAAGCAATGTTTCCCAAGAATTTGATTCAAAGAGAGGCTTGTTTCATTTTGGAATCTTCCCACCTGCCCTTTAAGTTACTCCAGGTAGATGTCACATTTAGGCACAGTGAGTTCCTGGAGCCCCAGCGTTAAAGTAGGCACTCTGAGGGGGAAGTGTAGTGTGACCCCTTCCATGCTGATAGCCTTCATCTGCTTGGATGCTGTGGGAAGTTATGTCATGATGGAGAAGGGCAGGGAGAATTGAACACAGGTCTTTATTAGTGTTAAATTAGCCACACAGTGAAGAGAGTATTGTATACAACAAAAGCCTGACCTCTGTGTTTGAGGTTCCCCCATCTGAAGTGTTACTGATCTGCACTCCACCAAGGAAAAAAGGCAAATTTCTTCATCTCTAGCTCACTGCCCATACTTGTCATTGAATTTTCTGGGCCTCACTTAATACACCTGAAAGATGGGACCATTTATACATATTGACTAAATACATGAAAATCTGCAGATACAGGTTGAGTGTAAATTATTATTTATTCTATTTTTAATTTCTGTCCTAATATGCATATATGTGGTATAATCCTACTGTAATTCCTCCTTGAGTTTTTACTTTGTTTTATTAAACAAGCAATTTACTTGTCAACCTTTGGCATATTAATAGCCTTCTTTTAGGTTTTTGCATATGCATAATAATTGGTGAATAATCATTTTCCTTTCAAATGGAAATGTATAATCTAGACTTCCTGATCTTGTGCAGTGTTTCTCACTACCCAGTCTTAATGATGTGTTTTCAGCTCCATACTGGGAGTTCCTTGGCAAAGATAAGTGGAGTGCTTTGCCATTTTCCTTCTCCAGAGGATTAAGTAAAATGGGATTGAGTGACTTGCCCA
The DNA here is from genome assembly GCF_902635505.1 of Sarcophilus harrisii. Lineage (NCBI taxonomy): Eukaryota > Metazoa > Chordata > Mammalia > Dasyuromorphia > Dasyuridae > Sarcophilus > Sarcophilus harrisii. The sequence goes on along the minus strand of NC_045428.1, from coordinate 557,572,399 downwards.
CGATCACACAGGTAGTGTGAGTGTCTAAGGCTGGACTTGAATTCAGGTTTTCCTGACCAAGCCCAGAGCTTTCTTCACTGAACCATCCAGCTGCCTTAACAGTGGAGCTTTGTGGGCAGGTTGGGGGGAGGAGCAGGGGTCACTTAGAGAAAATGTTCATGGTTTTATACAGGGTATCTTTGGCCAGCTTGCAAGCAAGACAGTACTCAAGCCACCCCACCCCACCCCACCCCCAAATCCCACCCATCCTTTTCTTAAGTTTTCTTAAGAGAACCCAGCACTTCTTGGCACTACTTTCTAAGGTCCCTCAGGCTAAGGATGGGAAAATCCTTTGAGATGTCTAATATAATTCTTTTCTCCATAACAACTGAATCCTGTTTTTTCACATTGTTCTTGTTGAAAAATTGTTCACCAGTACATATATGGAATATCTTTTGTAACATTCAAGAACCCCTTCTGAGTAAAAGTCTTGCCAGTTCTGAAGTCTTTGCCTCTTTGGCAGATTTCTGAGTGGAATGCTTAATTAATTTTATTTCTGTCCTACATCTTAATAACTTAGGTGAATTTAATAGCTCTAGTTTATTTAATGCTTTATGGTTTATTAAGTGCAAGGTAGTACAAGAAATACCACCCCCACTTTACAGAGAAAAGAAAGGAGGGAGCTTGCCAAGATCACCCAGCCATGAGTTAAGCATTCTTTTCACTCCTCCACTGTCTCCAGTGTGGCTATCATAATGGGGTATAGGAGATAGGCTAGTGATAGCCCATCCATCATCGTAATCATGGGAAGTAGATGAACACTGCCTCCCTGGTTCTTAAGTGAAGAAACAAAGGTTCAGAAAAAAGATAGACTGTTGCTTGTATCACACAACCTCTTACTAGAAGAATAGTCTTGGAAACTCTGGCCCTCCCACAAGGGGCTTTCTTTTGCCTGCTATGTCCTGTTGAAAAAGTCTTATGTTCTCAGAATGTTGCATATCTGACATGATCTCTAGGAATGATCTCCCATGTTTAATGGCCTTGGAGAGTTGGGAGTAGAGGTCAGGAGAGGAGTAAACTGGGCTAAAAGGGAATGCTGAGCCTTGGAGTGAATGGGAGCTTGGGATTCTGTGCTGGGACTCATCTAAGAATCTTTGTGAATCCTCTCCTTCCTTCTCTTCTCTTTTCCAAAGGGGAGAGTGCACTGAAACTTTACGGAATCGCATCCGAGAGCTTGAGACAGAATGCAAGAAACTAACGATTGACATGAAATTGAAAGAAGACCAAATCAGAGAATTAGAAATTAAAGTTCAGGTAAGGAGAAAATCCCACTCTTTGATGGAGTCTCTCAGGAATGAAAAGTGGTAAATGGTGGGTGGAGCCCCATAACTCCCGGTAAACTATAGTGGAAGACTGACAGATTTCATTTTCCCTTAAGTCCGCTTCCTTAGAAAAGTGTCAATCAGCCAATCAACAAATGCTTATTTTGTCTGCTACCTGCCAGACACTGTGTCTAAAGGAGGAGAGCTTTAAAATGAACCTGATGCTACAATTTTTAAGCCCACTATAAGGAATCTGACTCTTAGACTTTGTCTAAGGACGGAAAGGACCTTAGAGACTTTCTAGATTAGTAGCTCATTTACACTTTAGAGAACACTTGATATCTGTCATCTCACTGGAACTGCACAATGACCCTGGGGGAGGGCAAGTCCTTTTTATCAACTTTGTTTGGATAAGAAAACTGAGCAAAGTGAGTTGGTCAGTACTTTGTAGAGAGTAACAATGGGAGTTGGCCTGGCCTGCCTCCAGTTGTGGTCTTCCAGCTGCCCAGCTGTTGAGCACAAAATCCTTCACAACCGCCTGTGAGGTGTCCCCCCAAAAAACTTCCTCCTCCCCCCAGTCTTCCCTCCTCACACATTAAGGCAGGCTAAAGAGAGGAGCTGGATTCCAGCATGAAGCATGCCGGGTCTCTGTAAGCCTTTGTGGCATTGATCCTGATAACAGCAGCTTCAGCTAGGGGTCCTTCCTCTTCTGAGGAGTCTATATGCCTCTTAAAAAGGCCAGTTCCAAGATTTTTTGTGGGTGTTTTTAAAAGGTGAGTTTGCCGCTGTAAAAGATCTCCTCTAGATAATCAGAATCCTAGGGAGATTGTTAGAGTTTGAGAGGCTCTTACTTGGGTACAACAAGTGAACACTCTTTGCATACTGCTGTCAGGGGCCGAGCAAGGGCATTTTTAGGTCTCCCATTCCACATCGGAAATTTTTAGAAAATTTCTTCTTGGACTGAGACCAAGTTGGCCTTTGTGTATCTCCCAGCCCTAAGCCTCCATTTCACCCTCTGGGCCGAAGAAAAAAGGCTCTCCTGGCAATTTCGCGGATAGTCTGAGCCCATCTGTTCAGCTGCAGTTCACTGAAATAGCAGCAGGCAAGGAACTCAGCCTTTGTTGCTCCCTACAATGCTGACAAGAAAAGCTTCTCCCAGGAAGGGCAGAGTGCTTTGTTGCCTTGTCAGAGGCCAATTGCAAATGCAGATCGCTTTCCACAAAATACCTGCATTGTGCCCCCTAATCTAACATTGCTCCCAACAGCAGGACTCCAGCTCCCCAAACTCCATGCCACTTACTCGTGCTTCATCTGCTAAACTCACAGGAGTAGAATTTAAATTGAGAATTCAAAGTCTTTATTCAGTTCAAATTGAACCCCAAACTGCTTCTTAGTGGTTCTTAATAATTGCTTGCCTTGTTTTCTTCCCCCCTCCCAAAATCCTCTAAGGTCTCCCTTGGTATCTTGCATTCAGCAAGTACTTAATCAGTGTCTGCTGAATTGAATGCTCTTTCTGCTGATGGCCCCTCCCGTTGTCTATCCCTCAGTCATCTTCAGGTCCTCCCATTTTCCTTCACAGTGAGTGTCCCACCCCCACCCAGTTGACTAGACCCCAGCTGCCTCTCTTCCCTGATGCAGGCAGGCCTTCCCTTCCCCCTCTGGGCCCTGGACTCTTGGTTTCCCTGTCCCAGATCTATACAGCTTCCCTGATTCAACCCTCCCCTTAGAGCTCTTGGCTGTCCCTCTGTTGTCTCCCCAGTGAAACCTGCCTTCCTTAGGCAGACATGTGGAGCTGGGCTGCCTCTGCCCACTGTGGTCCATACAGATCAGATGGCCCCCACTGCCCCGTTGTCATCTGGAGCACACCTTCCCCTTGCTCCCTATTCACGTTGGCATAGTGGGATGAGGGCTGCCCATAGAGTCAAAGCATCTGAATTCAGATCCTGCCCCTGCCCTTTGTATCCTGTGTGAGCTTTGCTAAATAACTTAACCTCTCTGGGCCTCAGTTTCCTATCTATAAAACGAGGGGTGGGGACTAGAGTGGTGATGTCCCACAAAAATAGAAACATGTTGACTCAGAATATTGCAAATTCACATGTTTTATGTTGGGCCATATTTTCATTTTGTTAAATATTTACCGTGTACATTTTAATCTAATTCATCTTGGAGTCTGATACCTCTGCCCCAGAGAATTCCCAAAGCCCCGGTACCTGCAGACCTGTGACCTTGGATCTGTCCCCGCCATTGGGATGGCACCTGCCCCTAGGCTTCCCTGATTTCCCAACTTCCCCTTGCCATGGAGCTGATCCCGCCTTCATCAATCTCCAGCCCCTCCCTTCTTTGGATTTCTCCTTTGCATTTGTTATGGTTCTGTCTGGTAGGATGGGTACTCCCATGGATATTTTACCTGTGCTACCAAAGTCTGCCCTGTTCATCTTTATGCATCTTGCAGAGCGTGCATAAAATGTCCCAGGATCGGTATTCAGGACGCAGCTTTGTTGAACTGACAGGTTTTCTTGCCTTTCTCAGGAGCTCCGGAAATACAAAGAGAATGAGAAGGATACAGAGGTGTTAATGTCAGCACTGTCAGCCATGCAAGATAAAACCCAGCACTTAGAGAACAGCCTGAGTGCGGAGACGAGAATCAAGCTGGATCTTTTCTCTGCTCTAGGAGACGCTAAACGGCAGCTCGAGATTGCCCAAGGTAGGGCTGCATTGGGACATGGGTTGGCCAGTCACTCAGCAAGCATTTATTCAGTTCTTGCTGAGAGATCGAATGGTTAAAAAATACAACAGTCTCATAGGGCTTGATTTCAAGGACCTTATGTCCTAATGGGAAAGACAACCTGTGAATAACTGTGTACATATGAGATCTACATATACCTTGTAAGTGGAAAGTAATCCCAGAGGGCCGAGGAGGAAGGACCAGGAGAAGCCCCTGCCAAAAGCAGGATTTGAGCTGAGTATTGAAGGGCCCCAGAGAAGCTATCAGCGCAAGGGAAGGAAGGAGAGCATCCTGGAGCTGGGGGGAGGGTCCTAAGGAAGAGGCACAGAGTCCACAGGTGGCAGGGTGTGGGCTGGGGACCCCAAGGAAGACTAGTGCAGCTAAATCCTAAGGGTGTGAAGGGGACCGGGCTGTAGGAAGGAACTGGCTTGTACAGAGCTCTAAGCACCACACAAAAGGCTTATGTTGGATCCTTGGGATACTCGGGGGCTCTTGGAATTTACTAACTGCCAAGGGACATGGTCAGGCTGTGACAGCTGAGAATTGGATTGGGGAGAGGCTTGAGGCAGAGACGCTGATTAGAAGGCTTTCATAGTAGTCCAGGAAAGAGGTAGGGAGAGTAAAATCAAAAATATCCATGGAGATAAACAAGGTCCCATCCTCTTCTCAAAAATCCAGCTTTTTGGTCATGGAGAGCAGTCCCAGACACTGAAGTCAGGCAGTATGTTAACAAGTCTATGTAAATTGGGTCATTGTTCCAGTACATTTTATATATAAGAATTAGCTACCAACAGGTGAAGATTAGAATGTGGGGTACTACTAACTCTGAGGCCATTAGGCTACTTTTTAAAGTCCGAAATGTCACCTGCTCTGGGCTGCCCTGCTCTTCTCCCAGGCCTCCTCCTCTTCCTCTCCTGGCCCTTCCCACACTACCAGAAACTCCAGACCCTGCTGGACACGGCTAGCTGGCTGCAGAGCAGCTTCATGCGGGCCACCATGTGTCCAAGATCTGGCAGCGCTGTGAAGCCCACATCCAAGGACTCCAGCAGTGACCCCTTTGTCTTGTAAGGGTCAGACAGCTCCCATTCTGCATGCAGTCTGGGACAGCTTCCTGCCAGAGACCAAACTCTGGGACTTGAGGATGAGCAGACTACCCAGTTCCAAAACAAGCAGGAACACAAGGAGCTTTTGACAGGCAAGTTCTTCAAAAAAGCCAGCGGCCATATCTGTGGCATCCTGGGTGATGGAAAATTGTTGGAAGTGCCTATATAGTTGGTAACCTGGTCACAACCTCAATCAGCCAGGCTACATTGACGCTGTACCCCAGTAACACTGACGTGCATGAACCAGAAGTGTTGGGAGTCCTACGGACAAAATGTCTTTGTGATGGATAAACACAAGCGTCCAGGAAACCTGTAGCCAGACCTAAAGCAAGAAAGTGGTTCTTGCAGATCTCCCCAAAGAGAATTCCCCCTTGATAACCCCCCACTGACATCCCAATGTCTTCTTTACCAACTATGGCCTGGAGGTGAGCTGGTGCCCAGAAGCTGCCAGAGTGCTTCTGACAGTGTCACTGCCCTTCTTCAGAAACTTCAGTGATTGCCCGTTGGCCCCAATATTTAGCTGATAGAAGACCTTCCTGTTGGGTATTTCATTTTGTCTCTGGACTTTTACAGGCCAGGCTGCCTTTCTTAATCACCTACATTTGCTAATCACACCCAGGAGAGAGAGATAGAGACACAGAAAGACAGACAGAGACATATACACACACAGAGACAGAGAGGAGAAAGAGACAGAGAAAGAGAGAGAGAAAGAGACACAGAGACAGAGACACAGAGAGGAGAAAGAGAAAAAGGCAGCGCCCCTAATGCCACACAGCCACCTCTCTGGCTGCTGGGGGCCCATAGAGGAGTGGGGGGGGAGGGCTGTGTTTATCCTCTTTGAGAGCAAAGACATTTCATAAAATTTCCTTTGGAAACCTCAGACTCTGACTGGAGGGCAGGTCAGAACGTGATTTCAGCACACTGCTGGCCTTGCTGATCATCCCTAAATACAGATGTGCTCTTCTCTGTGTCAGTCTCTGCCCTCTCTTGAGACACGAGTAGGGTTCTGAGGAGGCCTCTTGCAAGAAGAGGTCTCGATCCAGTGCTACTTCAGGCTTCTGTTGAGCACCGGTCATGTGCCAGACACACAGTGGGCACTGGAGAGGGACAAAAATAACAGCATGAGGACTCAGTGAGCTTTCATTCTATGGGGGAAAGACAGGCTGACTTAGACACAAAGTCGATACTAGGGGAGTGCTGGGGAAAGCACGTGCTGCAGCTGGGGCTGTCTAGGGGGTGCCATTTGGGGGAGCCAGAAGGAAGCAGGAATGCCCTGTGGGCATGGAGGCAGCCTGGTGCAGAGGCCTGGAGACGCAGTGCTAAATAGAGGATCAGTAACACTTGGGCCAAACCCAGGGGTAGAAGCAGGACCACACTCCGTCAGCTGGATGGTGAGTATTTGAAAGGAAACACAGTGGAATGTGTTTTATCTGGGAAGGAACTGGGAGCTAGTGGAGCTTCTTGAGCAAAGGAGCATCAGAGAAGCTTGTGTGCCTAAGGCTGTGCCAGAGAAAGATCCCTTTGGACTGGACCAAGATCCCGGCAGTCCGAGCAAGAAGTGGTGAAGGCCCGAACCAGTGCTGTGTGGATGGGAGCCAGTCGGCAAAGGTGGGACCCAGTGTGGCAGTCAGTCAGCCTTGGCAGCTGGCTGGACATGAGGTGTGCTTTGTGAAGGTGGCCTTCACAGACATCTTGGTAACCCAATCTGATGACACGAGAACTGTGGGACAGAAGGGCGTTCTCTCTTGCTTGGTGCATCTGCTGTTCTGTGCACAGTGTGACTCCACAGCTCACTCAACATGCATGGCTAGGAAACATGTAATCTCAGAGTTGGAAGACACCTTGGACCCCACCCAGGGCACGTTGGGGCTGAACGGCGCCTGAGATGTAGAGCTCAGATGGTCCCAGCTAGAAGGGTCCTGAGCCCATGAATGTGATCTTAACGACCTGACCTCTCCATGTCCTCCAGCCCCATTGGTCTACATTCTGAAACTCGGGCAAGGCTCATGTCCCAGCAAAAGTCAGGGAAAATTTATTGCCAGAGCTGAGCCTGGAGCCCAGGCCCCTGGGCACCGCTGGGTGCATCTGGTGTGCCCCTGTGCACGCTTAAACATGGCGCTGTCACCATCCGGTTCAGTGGTGGCCATCTAGGGAGCGGGCTGCCATCCCCGGTACATCATCAGGTGGTTCCACCTCAGATCTGAGGCGGTAAAGGGTCCAAACCCTGCCCCCCAGACTTAAAGCAGCAGTCATACAGGTGGGGTTTTGCCCAAAGTCCTGGTTATGTTTCCTCCTCCTAGCTGGTTTCTAACAGCCGTCCTCCTGAATCCAGAGGCCGTCAGAGGGACAGGGTTGTGCCTGTCTAATGCTGTGTCTTTGTTCTTCCAGGGCAAATCCTTCAGAAAGATCAGGAAATCAAGGACCTCAAACAGAAGATCGCAGAAGTCATGGCAGTCATGCCCAGCATAACGTACACTGCAGCCACCAGCCCCCTGAGTCCTGTTTCTCCCCATTATTCTTCCAAATTTGTGGAGACCAGCCCATCCGGACTTGATCCCAATGCCTCTGTTTATCAGCCCCTGAAGAAATGAAGGCCAACTTTGTATTTGCCCGACATTTTGGTCACATGGAAGGCATCGCAAAGGAGCATCTCTTGCAGTCAAGATAAAAAAAAATTGTATTGTGTGGGACTGTATATGTTGTCATTTGAAAAAAAGAAAGGGGGTGGGGGGTAGGGAGAACATCCAAGTCTGATTAGAACTGCCCATCAGTTTTTCTTGTAAATTTTTAGAAAACCTCACAGAACTTTGCAATTTATTTTTCTCGGCCAATGCATTAAAACAACTCTTGGATTTCACGTAGCCAATTTTGCCTTTTATGTCCTCTTGCATGGTTTCCTCTTGAAAAAAAAATGCAGGGCTTTGCTTGATTCTCAACCCTTTCTTTTGGTTTGTTGTTCTCTTTATTTTTTTGTTTTAGTTTTTAATCTTTTGTTTGAAATAATCAAGTTAAACCTGCAGATTGGATTCACATGGGATAATGGTGAAAATTCTTTTAGTTTTTAGGTGGAAAGGGTTCAATAATCTAACAAAGCTTTGATTTTTATAGCTGGTATTAAAGAAGAGGATGTTGATGTCACAGGGAAAAAAATGGATTCCCCGCCCCCCCCCCCCCCCCCCCCCCCCACCCCCCCCCCCCCCCCCCCCCCCCCCCCCCCCCCCCCCCCCCCCCCCCCCCCCCCCCCCCCCCCCCCAAAGGGCCAAACAAATTTAAGGAGTGTTGTGGAAGCATACGGGACAAAACCCAATAGCATGAATGGCCGGTAATAAAATGGTGGCTATGCTTAAATTAGTCTTTCTATTCCCCTCGGTGTTTTTAGTCCGTGAGCATCGCTAGCAGTCTTTCTCACAGTGCCTTGGGAAAGAGACATTTCAAGAGGAGACTTGGTAGTTGTGAAACCATTCCCCTTCACTGTCATTTAGCTTCAACATTGAGCTCATCACAGATCATCCTGCAGAAAGTGATGTGGTAGCTGCACCACTGGCCAGCGGCCACCAAGGTGCCACCGGCCACCAAGGTGCCACGCCCCCTCTGAGTCTTGAGCGTTGTGTCTCTTGCCTCGATCACGCCACGCCACGCCACGCCACGCCACACCACGCCACACCACACCCCTGAAAGCCCAGGTAGTGAAACAGAGAGGTGTTGTTGGGAAGGGGATCCGGGCTGGGCAGTGTACTGTACGCCAGAGACTGTAAAGATGGCCAATAAAAGCAGCAGTTCTGGGCTTGTGGGTTTTTTTTTTTTTTTTTCATTTCTTTTATTTAACTGTGATTTCCACTTTGCACCATCTCGTGTTTGACAGCTGAGCATGACCGATTCTTCCTCAGCTATTGTGCCAAGGAGTTTTTTTTAAAGAGTTCATTCTTTTAAAGAAACTCATTAATTGCACAAAGATTTCAGTTTTGGATGTATTTTATACATTGGTTGAAAACTGTTTACACTGGCAACTTTTGGAAGTGTTTTAGCATTGAGTAAGGGTGGGCAGGCAAGGCAAAATTACATTTGGACACTGAGAAAATTCAGAAACCAAGTTGGATCAATTTGGTTTTCTTGCTGGGGATTCTAGGAGAACACAGCTCTTTTCAAAAGTTTCATGTAATTGGCATGTAATGTCTCATTTAAAACAAATTACATAGAATAAGCAAGTCAGTAAAAAATAGAAATGTTAAAGATTCATCACTTAATCACAGGCCTTCTTTTGGTATTAAAAAAAAAAACAAAACAACTTTTAGCTTCAGCCAGATGTGCATGTTGCTGTCATCTTGCATTTTTGAATCATCTTGTGTAATTGTCACCATAAAAGTGTTACTCAGAAATGTCACAGATTTTTCATCTTTGTGCAAAACATGAAAAATTGTCACTGACTATTTGTGTTGAGGGTTTCCCCCATTTTGCTCCCCTTGGGGACATCATTTTCATTCAGTACTTGGTCTTGGCTGCATTCTTTTATTCTGTGGGGTTTAAAAGAATAAACATTTTCTTGCAGATACAACTACCTTTCTGCCGTTTTAACTTTTAAAATGAGACCAGCAATGCAGTGTGTCCTCAGTGGGATGGGGGTACGGCACTAATTTTCCCCGCTGCCCCCTCCACCCTTCCAGGTGGTAGTTGAGTGACAGAGCCCAAGTCTGCTCAAGCCGGCAAGTAGGGGGAAGAATCTGCCTTGGTGCTCTGGGAGGCCGAGTTCAAAGATAAATAGCTATATATATGTAATATACATATATATATGTGTGTGTATGTATATGTATATATATTATATAGTTTTTATGTGTCCCTTATATAAAACATGTCCCTTTTTTTTCTCCCTAGGCATCTCTTATTGAGGCTGTTGCTGACTTCTTGTATGTCTGTTCATCTCCCCCCCAAAAAAACACATAGTGAATAAAGCAGTATCACCGAATCAGAGCTTGCCCAGAGCCAGAAGGAACCTTAGTGATCGTTTGGGCCAGCTTCTTTTTACAGAAACTGAGGCTGAGGGTGACTCTGGAGGGCTCGCCCAGGGGGGCCACATCAAGTCAGTGGCAGAACCCAAGCCAGAGTCCAAGCCTCTTGACATCTCGAGATGTCGGGGTTGTTTATGGAGGATCCAGTGGAGAAGCCCTGACTTCTTTACCCACCACCACCATTTTTCTTCTCTCTCTGTCTCTCCCAACCCCCAGTCTGGCAAAACTGCATTTTTAACAAGGTAAAAAAGAAAGGGGAAAAAGAGCCTTTGGGTTTCCATTTTGTCCTAGCCCTTGGGCTGACCTACAGAGGGACCACTCCCATCCTCCTCCTGGCCCCCTGGGGTTGTTTTCAGTAGCTTCCACTGTTTCCTTCTTCAGAGAAGCCAGATGCCTCTCTTGGCCACTCTTCCCGCTGGTCTTGGCTCCAGTTTTGGAAAATTCTGCTCTTGGCGCTGCAGCCTCCATCCTCGCGCCCACCCCCTCTCGGGTTCTTGCCGGCCAAGCTTCTCGCACGAGCAGTCCTTGATGCCACGGGCAGCGTCCTCCCTGGTCCCCAGATGAAGGGCCTGGCTCGGCTCGGGCCCTCTCAGGAAGAACATTTCTGCCCCCGCAGCTCCCACTGGCTCACTCGGTTCCCCCCGGGGTTGCCGTCAGGAATGTCTCCTTGTGGTTCTGTGTCCACCATAAAGTACAGTTCTGTCATAAAGCAGTGTTTGCCGCCCTAAGATGTTTAAGTATTTGCCAAATTGCTGCTTTATTTGGACCGTCTGAGGAGACACATTAACGTTCCTTTACGTTTATATGAGGGAATTGCCATTAGACTTCTTCACATCCCACTATAATCTTCCCAAAGTTATAATTTGAGGCGACTGGTGCTGCAGTGGACGGAGTCCGGCTCAGACGCTCACTAGCTGTGTGACCCTGGGCAGATCATTTTCCTTTTCTCCTCATCCGGTTCCTCAGCTAAAAAAAGGAGACAACCATAGCTATAATAGCAGCTACCTCTCAGGGTGGTTATGGGGACCAAAGGAGGCAACATTTTTTAAAAGGGATTAGCACGCTACTTGCTTATTCCCAAATGCCCCGCCCCTGCCCCCTCGCTTCTTTAAGATGAGCTCTGGGAGCCCGGGTTTACAGTTGACAGCCTGTGTACCTCACAGGGGTGAGGCATTTTTCACCCCTGGGGCTTAATTTTCCTCCTTTGTGAAATAGGGAGCCTGGAGTAGTCGGCCTCTGGGCGCTGCCATCCTGTGGAGCCGGTCATCCCCAAGCCTTTGTGCCCTGTGGCTGGAGGTAGTTACAGCCCCCATCCTGGCCCTCCCTGTGCAGTGAGAGTCTCTGACATTTCCTGTCTGGCTGCCTCATCGAAACTTCACACTAGGGGGAGCTCATGCAGCTCACTGTGCATCCTTAAAAGCCAACCCACTTAAGCTAAGGTAGCAGCCGGTATCAGGTGGTCAGTGCACAGTGACTAGATGACTGAGACCTATTGCCTTCGTGGAGGTCAGAGGGACCAGGGAGCTCACTTTGGGGCAGGGGGGCTGAAATCACCTGGTCCGTGCATCTGGTACAGCCCAAGGGTCTGTCCCAGCTTCTGGCTTCTGAGACACCCCCACACACACACTGACCCCAGTCCCCGGCACCATGAAGACAGTCGGACAGGGCCGTGGCGACCACGTGGCTCCTGCCACACTCTGGCCTGTTCTTGGCTGTCTGACTCGGGCCAGCTTCCCGAGGACAGACTCAAGCTTGTCTCCCATTTCACAAGCCTCGGCCCCTGGAGCTCGCTTGGGATGGAGACCGTGCTAGCTCGCTGAAAACATCTGGAAGCCCCGAATCCGCGTGCATTATCGCTTACATTGGGGGGAGGTTGGGGCTCGGAGCCATGAGTGAGGAACTCCATCCAAAGCTGACAAGCAGCAAGTGGAGATCAGAGCCGGGGCTGAGGGTCGTGCTTCTGTCTGAGGGGAAGCAGCCTGATGGCGGAGAGAGGTGACAGCTGCCCCCGCCTGGCACCCCTGCCCACTGTTGGTGGGGGCTGGTGCCACCAGGCCCTCCAGAGCCTCCCGGTCAGCGCACCTTCTTCTCCACAATCTTGCAGGATTTCGTCAGACACGAGAGACTTCCCCGTGAGCCAGGCCAATCTTGGCTCCTAGTTCTGGAGCCCCACCAGGGAGGAGCCTGTGAGGTAAGCGGTTGTGACTGACTGGGCTAGGGCTGTGCTGGGCCACGGGCCGGAGCTGGCAGCTTCTGTGACTGCGGCTCGGGCGGGTAAGCCTGGAGCCTCAGTCTCCTCAGCTGCAAAATGGAGCTGATGCTTCTGTCATCGCTGCCAGGGGAGGCTTTGTAAGTTGGATCTTCCTCGAGATGGCACAGGGTGGAGCCCGAGGCCAGGGATGACTCCAAGTCCAGGCTGTTTCCCCCGGGCAGCCTCTGCCTGGGAGAGACCCCCTTTATCCCCGGAAACATGCGGTGGGGGGGGGTTGTTACTTTTTGGTGGTGCAGCACATAGAGCATGGGTGTAGAGCCGGAGACCTGAGTTCAAATCCACACCAGCTGTGGGATCCTGGCCACGTCATTCCTGTCTGCCTCGGTTTCCTTATCTGTAAAATGAGCTGGAGAAGGAAAGGGCAAACCCGCCCAGTGTCTCTGACAAGCAAACCCCAAATGGGGTCGTGAGGGGTCAGACATGAATGAAAAACAACCGGGGCTCTGCAAAGGGAGGAAATGGTGTGGGGGAGGAGAGAGGCCCAGAGAGGAATCCGGAGCAGCCTGTGGGGAGGAGGAAGGAGGCGAGGGGCCTGGGGGTACCCGGGGGTCCTGGTCGGGGAGCTGGGGCCACTGCAGCCTCTCTCAGTGGGGATCCGGGCAGGCGGGAGCGGGGCCTGCGCTGAGACAGTCGGCTCTTGCGGTTTCGTTCGTGACCCGTATGGGGTTTTCCTGGCGGAGACACTGGGATGGTTCGCCATTCTCTCCCCCGGCTCATTGACAGGTGAGGAAACTGCGGCAAACAGGAAGTGACTGCCCAGTATCACACAGCCCGCGGCTCTGGTCCTCCTGACCTTACACTGTGCCCCCCCCCCCAGCTGCCCTTAGCACCAGATAGCCCTACGTATCGCACTGAACGGGAACCAGGAGATTCAGTGCGAGTCCCAGCTCTGCTGGGCCGGGGCCCCTCCCCCATCTGATGTCAAATGAAGGGGTTCCCTGGGAGCTTCCCAGCTCTTGGGCACCCAGAACAGAGGCCCCGGCACCTGGGCAGCAGGGGGCCCGCGCTTGGGCTCTCCGTGAGCACCAGCCTCCCTGCTGCCTCCCAAGTCACAGGCCAGGGTTCCCTACGAACTCTCTTTGGAGTAGCCCTACTCTCTGTGTCTGGGCCTCTCGTTCTCTCCGGGTCTCTGTGTGTTTCTCTGTCTCTGTTGGTCTGTCTCTCTTTCTCTCTGTGTCTCTGTCTCTCTCCCCGTGTCTCTCCCCCCGTCCTTCCATCTCTGTCTCTGTCCCTTCCACACATTCTCTCCTCCCTTCCCTTCAGACAGGCTCCAAGCTCCCCTCTGGACGCCCCTCCCCTTCACACTCTCCGGTTTCTCTGGCGGCCCCTCTGCTGGTCTCCCCAGGACGTTGGGCAGCATCGGTGCCGGCTTCTCCATCTGCACGTGTGGCATCTGGGAGCGTTCCCCCATCCCTGCCCTCACTCAGGGTCCCACTGGTGAATCAGACTCAGCCCTGCAGAGCTGGGCCTGTGAGAATGCCTAACTCCTCTCTGTAGGAGCCTGTAAAGTGCGTTGCCTGTGACCTTGTTTGCTCTTCGCAGTGACCCGGGCAGGGAGGTGCTATTCGTATCCCCATTTCACAGATATACCAACCTACAGAGCTTGCTCCTTGGTGCCCCCTAAAATATGCAGGCCTGTTCCTGATTCCTCTCTGGCCTGGGAGATAATCTCCCATAGGGACTTGTCTGGTGCTAGAGAGAAGGTTCCTGAGGGCAGGCCTTGGGGCCAGCCGCCCCAGCCAGGGAGCATCTGGACAGAATTTGAACTCTCTTCTTCTTGCTGCCAATCCAGCTCTTCCTCTTTTCCCAGACCTCTTCCTCTCCCCAGCCTCCCCAGGCTGGAACCCCAGATCCTATCGGGCCCCCTCATCCACTCTCCCATTCAAGTGAAGCTTCAGAGCTCACTGCTCTCCCCCCATTTTGGAGATGAGGAAACTGGGGCCCAGAGAGGGAACTCGTGTTCCTCTGATGCCCAACTGCACGTCCGTGGGCCCACGTTTGTGTCCATTGCCCTCCCTGCCCTTGCCCAGCAGAGGGCTGAAGCCCCTTCTGGGCCGATTCTCCGGCCTCGGCCCCCTCACCCCCATCTACCCTCACACTGCTGCCATCATCACTTGCCCCCATGTGTCACTCAGGGTTTGATGGCTCCCCACCAGTCTCCCCCTGGAAGCCTCCCCTTCCTTCTCCCCATCACTCCAAGCATCCTCACCTGCCCCTGGGCAGGTCATCCCCCCAACCAGAAGCAGAACCCCTGCCCACCTCTGGCTCTCTGAGGGAGCCCACAGCCCCTTCTCCGGGCCTTGAAGCTGCGGCAGAGCAGCGCATGTCATCTTCCCACGGCCAAGGAAAGAGGAGCCCTGCTCCTTTCAGCAGAGAAAAGAGACCGCATGAGAAGAGTGAGAAACTGGCCTAGAACTGACAGCCAGTGAGTCAGAGGCAAGATTTGAACTCAGCCTGCCTCAAGGCAGCTGGGAGACACGGGGGATTGTGTTGGGCTTGGAGTCAAGGGGACTCAAGTTCCAGCCTGGCCTCAGATACTTAGGAGTTGGGTAATTCTGGGCAAGGCTCTGCCTTCCTCAGTTTCCTCATCTGCAAAATGGGGATCAGACTTGTTAAAGATTGAACACTATTTATTAAATATATAATATAAATATTAAATGCTGTATTTTACATAATTGCTAGCTGCTGCTATTGTCATCATTATTATTACTGTCAGATGGTACAGTGAATAGAATACTGGACTGGGAATCAGAAAAACACCACTTCAAATCCTGCCTCAGATACATGCTAGTTGTGTGACCTGAGGAGATCACTTTATTACCATTTGCCTCAGTTTCCTCGTGTATAAAATGGGGATAATAATAGCTCCTACTCCCAGGGTATTTATGAAGATCAAATGAGGTAATAATTTTAAAGTCCCCAGTATTGCCTTTTTACTGTGGAACACTTTCTCTCCCATGCATACAGCTGCCCGGTGCAGTCTCTCCCTCCTCAGTTTCTTGGTCTGGCTCTCTGCTCGATGGCATTAGGTGACATAATGTTTCATTATATTTACATAATGTAAAATTATAAGTATAATTTTATATATGATTATATGTGTTATACAGACATACGTGTATACATACATATTATATGTGCATATTGTATTATACATATAATATACGTATTGTGTATATATTTATATTTAAATTTTTGTATATATTTGCCTTAACTCACTAGAAAAGGAAATAGCAAACTCTTGATTATATTTGCCAAGAAAACCCAAAAAAGGGGTCATAACTGAACAACAACAAAAACACACACACGTACACACACGTGTGTTCATAGAATCACATTATGTTTAGGACATGCCTTTCCTTCCCCTTCCCCCACTGCCATTAGCTAGTCAGCTCACTGAGAGTGAGGAACGTGGCTGTTTTTTCATGTTTGTAGCCCTACCAATAAGCACAGGATCGTGCTCGGGGTAGGCCCTAGTTAAAATTTTTAAACTTAATTGAGATTATAAATCACAGAAAGATTAGATGGGACCAAGGTTGTTGCAGGAGCCAGTTTGAACTGACTTTCAAGCAGATTGTTAAATTTTCAGTGTGAGCATTTACGCCAGGGACACAGGCAGATGTCTAGAATGAGAAATTTTGTTGATTGCCTAGACTTCAGAAAATGATGGGGGAAACGTTAATGTTGCATATTAAAGTGTGTCTTGTTAATATTCTTTTAGAGAGTTGGTTGTTAAATATTTACTGTCTCTCTCTCTCTCTCTCTCTCTCTCTCTCTCTCTCTCTCTCTCACACACACACACACACACACCCACACACTGCCCTCTTAGATGGAATACTTGGCGAAAACACTGTCAGGAACAGAGCTTTGGTCAAAATCTTGTTCTAGGAACCAGGCCTGGGGAAGGAGTGAGTTAACCTTTCTATGGGATACTCATGTTATTTTTTTTTGACAAGCAAGTTTCCCACAGCAGAAGGCAAAGCCAGCATACACATGTCAAGAGAAATCCAATCCTATTTCCAAATCACACTTCAGCTGCCACAAGAGGGCACAGACAGCTTTGGAAAGCCCCATTTCCAATCCTGTCTGGGAAAATGCTTCTTTCCTAAGAATCAGAATTGAAGAATTTAAAGTCTGAGAGGGACTTTCAAACCTAGGGTGTTAGAGCTAGAAGGAAATTTGGATTTTAGGTTGTTTGAACTGAGGAGGCCTTGGAGCACAGACTGTTGGAGGTAGAGATAGGGTCAGAGACGGAAAAGATCTTGTTCAGTTGTGTCTGGGGGGTTGCAGGTCCATAAAATTGTGCATTTTTCATCTGATTAGCATAGTGCCTGGCATGAAGGCATTTAATAAATCTTAGTGACTATACGTGGACTATATGTGATTTTACCTCAAAGGAGTTTTGGAATTCTTTTTTTTTTTTTTAAATTATCATTCTATATCTTCAGGAAATGGAACCATTCCCCCAGGATTATTCATGATTTTACCTCAGGAGTTTTGGAACTTTTTTTTTTTTTTTTTAATTGTCTTTCTATAAGAATCTTCAAGGAAAAGGAACCATTCCCACTGGTCTTTTCCTCATAAAGATGTATAAATAAGCATGAGATTACTTTCTTACCTGAATCTTAGTTCAAGAGATAAAAGAGCCCTCCAAAATTCAACTTTGCCCCTCTGCCTACATCTTCCCTTTCTGCAACCCTTCTAGGCACTTCTTGGACATTGGCAATGATGGGAGATACCTCTTAGATACCACAAGATACCTCTTAAAGCTGCCCCTTCCAGCGTCGGCCAGGCCTGGTAGTTCCGAGTTACTTCCTTGTGGTGAATTAATATTTACTAAAATCTTTTAATGGTAGGAGTAAGTGAGGTAAATCTCTTAATACAACAGATCAGTCTTTGTTCTTTTTCAAGCCTCAATTTTCTTACTCAATTAATGAGCCAGTTAGACCCACCAGACAACTTTGAAGGTCAATAGAATTCTACTTTCTAATATTTTGCCCCAAGATCCTTTTCTGTTGGAACATTGTGTTCTGGGGCTCCTCCTGGCTCTAACATTCTAAAACCCACCAGCTCTAAATTCTTTGACTGTGTGATGACAGAAACCCCAGTCCCCGTACTGTATGTAACACCTCAGAGCCAAGGTTGTGACATGGGTCTTGCTGGCTCAAAGGCTGGCTAGCTTCCTCTTCTCAATGGCAGATGGTCTGAGCCATTTTACTTTGCATTTCTCAGCATATGTCAGCGACTGTGACACAGAATAAAACCTTCTTTTCCCTGCAATCCATTCTAGAGGGCGGAACCACAAATCACCCAGACTTCCTTCTTGGTGTTCTGTGCTCAGTTCACATTGGTTGAGTTTGTGGGACCCTTTGACATCCGATAAAGGCAGAGGGCTGGACTCGAGTGCTGGCTTTAACATGTCTTACCTTTGTGAGCCTGTCATTTCACCCATCTCATGGGGCTGGAAAGAGAAGGGGCTGGGTCAGCTGCTGCCTAGGGTCTGTTTCAGTTTGAGATCCTGCGATCATGGCCCTCGTGGCCCAGAAAAGACACATTGTACACAGGTGACCAGAGTGTGATCGTCACATAGCACATTGAAGCAGCTGTAGATGGAGGAAGATGAGTTGGGCTGGAATGGTGGGAGAGAAAGGCAAGGGGACCAATTAGGGAGGTTGGGGGGGGGCTTCCCAAGGGTGGCATCTAAGCTGGGCTTTAAAGACAGACACAGATTCAGCAGGTGGAAAGAATACAGTGGATACCCTGGAGTCAAAAAACAGAGGCAGAAAAAAGGGAGGGCATTAAGGGGACCAGGTTGGAGCTGGTTGTCCAGGAGCATGAAACAAGGCTAGAAGGACCCTACTGGAGCCAGGAGGGAAGAGGAGGGGAGACTGACAATTTTGCTAAAGAGTCAGAGCTCTTAGTCAGCTAGCCAAAGCATCCAAGGCCCCAGCCCAGGGCCAGCTCCTGAGGCGGCCCCCTCCCCACCCTATCCCTTCAGGTGGCTGGCACATTATCAGCTGAGTGGGAAGGGGATCTGGATACACCCTCCCCAACCCCCACTAATGATCGCTACCTGGGCAAATTGCTCCCCATCTCTGCCTGGTGGTCTCACTTTGTGAAATGGAAGGTGGGACACTCTGTCCTTTTCCAGTTCTAGGTCCTATGTGAAATCAGCTCGCTCCCTGAACTCTTATTTTCCTTCTCCTTAAGTGGCATCAGACAGTCACTGTTTCCAGCCCAAGTCTAGGGTTCTGTGTGAGTTCCAGGAGGGGAAGGTCATTAGGACCTTTCAGTACAAAGAAGGGCGAGCCTAATTTCCAGGGCCACAGAAATGACTCAGATGGTGGGAGCTGAGCATGGGGATTGGCCTCTGGGATTCCAAGGACCTGTGGGCCTGTGGCTGCTGGCCTGGGCTGGAAGGACCGAAGCCCTGGGCTCCTGGGTTGGGGTGGGGGTGGAAGGCTCTGTTCACAGCTGACCTCCCCCATGACTAGGCTGCTTCCTGGATTCCAATCCCAGTGTTTTCCATCCCCTGATGCATGGCTGATCTGATGCTCTTTCTGTGCTGAGAAAAGGTCACGGGCAGCACTCCAAGTCTGGTTGTCAGGAAGCAGGGCAGACCGAGGGGGCTCTGAGGGGTCCTGGGGGTCTTGGCTTCAGAACAGTCTCGCTGACGAGTGCGGGGACCCCGGGGTGTCAGGGCCTCTCCAGGGAGAGGGAGCCCCACGTGTGCGCTGGGAGAGCACAGATACTGGGAAGCAGAGGGTCATCCCCGGGGCCTAGGATTTTACAGTCCTTAAATACTCGGGAATACCCCCAAAGCAGTTAAGACTAAATCACTGCCCAAGCACTGCCTACTTACCCCACATCCTCCCACAGGCTCCCCCCGAGGGCCCACCACTGTGCTGGGGCATTTCTCACCCCTTGTCCCCAGCTTGTCCCATCCTGCCTTTCCTCAGTGACAGCCCCTGTTGTTCTCCCACCCAGCCCATGGCACTGAATGTAGGGCTCAGCTCGGACCCAGTTTCGGACCCAGTTTGGACCCAGGTCAGACCTGCTTCACCTGCCTCCGTTTTCCCAGAAAACCAGAATGAGGATAGACACTTGATGGGGGGAGTTGGGCAGCCATAAATAGACTGACTTGCCTGTCTAGATTTAGTGCATTAAATGGAGCTTGGATCGAGGGGAGAGGACACTTCAGGGTACCCCGAAGCTGGGGGAGAACCGGCCTCCCCGGCCAAAATGAGCCCTTCCCCAGCAGTAGTCCTTGGGCTGCCATACTGCCTGGTCCAATCTGGGGAGCCAATCACTTCTCACAGAAAGCAATCCAAGGCAGGGAGGGCCAGGAATTAGCTGGTGGGTGACCCCAAGAGACCCCCTCCTTTGATTCCCCTCCATCATCTTCCTTGCCAAGCATCCAGGGTGTTCCTTGAGCCAGTGACAGGCTCTGAAGGGGCACTTGGAGCCTGCACGGAGATGTGGGTTCCTCTGGGCTTAGAGGTCATTTAGTTCATTTTAGGAGTGGAGAGATGTTGCTCCATTTTGGGCTGGACTTACCTGGGATCAGGCAACCCAAGGGATGGTGCCAGGAGTCCGGATGGCCCGCCTTGGCTTGGGGACAGCAAGTGCAGAATAGGTTCTAGAGTGGAGGGCCAGGGGGCCAAGAAGGCTTCATTAGTCCAGGTGAGAAGGGTAGTTAGAAAAGGATGGGAGAGAGAGAGGAGGATATTCTAGGCTCTATGGCTTTTCCTGGCTAGGGGACAAGGAAGCAAGACCATTAAGTCTCAGGGTCCAAGTCCAGAAGCCACCCTCTGGTTCAAACCATCCCTGAGCAGGCGGCTCTACTCAGCCTCTGCCCGAGGGCCTCCAGGCATGGGAAAACCCTTCTGAGGGCAGCCCATTCCCCGGGCACAGCTCTGATTGGGAAAGTCTTTGTCTGCCATGGGCACCCATCACCCCTTGGAGTAAGGAAGTTACTGTTAGTCGTTTTTATGGATATTACCCTTTGTGACCCCATTGGGATTTTCTTGGCTGGGAATGGTTGGCCGTTTCCTTCTCCAGCTCATTTTACAAATGGAAAAACTGAGGCAAACACCATAAAAGGCCCAGAGTCACAGAGCTAGTGTCTGAGGCGGGATTAGAACTGACAGTCTTCCTGACTTCACACCTGATGCTATACACTGCACCTGCTGCTGTTGTTGTTTGCCCTTTGTTCTGGTAGACCATGACATCAGGGAGTGATGCTGTGACATGCGAGTGAATTGGACTGGAGTGGGGAGGGCTGTGCGAGGTCACACATTATGGTCCTCTGCAAGAAAGGCTGATGAATCATCCCTGTTTGCAGAGCTGCCCCACTGGGGAAACTCCTCCCTCCCTCCCTTCCTTCCTTCCTTCCTCCCTCTCTCCCTTTCTTCCTCCCTCCCTCCCTCTCCCTCCCTCCCTCTCCCTCCCTCCCTTCCTTCCTTCCAGAAAAACAAAGATGCGAGTTCAAATCCTGCCTCAAGATCCTAGCTGTGCAAGCCTGGGAGAGACCCTGAACCTCTCTCAGGCTCAGTTTCTTCATCTGTGAAATGCACTTAATAGCTGTTACTTCCAGTGCTGTGAGGATAAAATGAGATAACAAATGTAAAGTACTTTGCAAATCGTAAGCCTACGGGCGAGCTATTAGTATTATTCGCCCTCCAGGGCAGGAGAGAACAAGCCCGATCCTTCTTCTGCCGGGATGCTTCCGTTACACAAAACCACCCTGCTGCCCGATTAAATCCGCGCCAAGGGCGGCCTCGCGGTTCCCGCGCGCACCTGGCCAGGTACTGGCGGCAGCTGCGAGCCCCGGGGCGCCGTGGGCCGGGCCGCGGGGGCTCCCATCCCATCCGCCGCGGGCAGCCCGGCTCCAAGTGCCGCGTTAATTACCAGCAACTCCCCCTGGGGAGAGCCAAAGCCAACTGGGGTCACCATGGAAACCCAGACGGCTGCAGTGTGGCCAGATTGTTAACGGGCTCCCGGCGAGCTCAGCCAATTTCCTTTCTGGGGAAGCGGAGGAGGAGCGGGCCGGGGTCTTGCACCGCCGCGTGGGACTGGGAAGGCCCAGAAGGGGGGACGGCGGTTTTCCTGAAGGTGAGAGGCAGACGAGGGGAGGGGAGCCGGCCCAGAATGCTTTCCCTCCGCTCCCTCCTCATCTCCATCTTCCAGGTGGAAAAAGCTCGGCCCTTGACGCCCAGCGCCGGGGGACTTCGACGCCCAGGCCCGACTTCTGTCAAGACCCTCAGCAAACCCCGAAGGCCAAAAGAAATATGGGGGGGATGAGGGGAAGGTGGGACACCTGCAGTCCTTCCTGCGCCCCTGGCCATCGCACCTTCCCCAGGCGGCGGACTTCCTAGCAACCGTGGCTCGCCAGTGGCTTTAGCCCTTGCCTTCTGCTCCCGCCCGGTCTCCCCTCCAGCCTTCATTCTCGCTCCCTCATTGACCATTCCAGCGGCCCCTTTCCTTCCGCTGACCAGGGGGGTCCCCTCGCCTTTAGGAGCCCCCACTGCCCCAGGAGCCCGGACGCTGCCTCCCACGGTGGGGCTCCGGCCTGACTTCTCATGCTCATTTCTTACTTTCAGCCGCTCTCCCTGGCTCTTCGGCCGTTCTCTCTCCGGCCTGTTGGGGAACACGGCGGTCTCCAGAGAAACATTCTGGGTGTGCCAAAGGGCGACGCCAGGCAGCAGCAACATGTGGAGCCATGTGCGTGAAGTGGGGTGAGGAACATCATCGGGGAACCCATGACTGGATTTCAAGGCCCTGGATTCAGATCCTGCCTGTCGCACTTAATTGCTTGTGTTCAGAGCAGGGTAGCTGGGCGGTACAGTGGATAGAGTCTCTGACCTTAGTTCAGATCCTACCTCAAACACTTCCGAAAGTCACTTTGCCCTGTTTGCCTCAGTTTCCCCATCTGTAAAGTGAGCTGGGATGGTCCAGTGTCATTGCCAAGAAAACCCCAAACTGGGTCACAGAGTCAGACCTGCCTGAAAATGACTCAACAACAAAGATTTGTATAGTTTTTATAGAAATTGAAAGCTAACAAGGCGCTTTCCATATGTAATCAACCCAACGACCTGGTGGGATAGGTACTGTTATCTCATTTTATAGGGGGGGGGGGCCCTGAGCCGAGGAGGGAGCAGGTCACCCAGTTTTAAGCTGGAGTCTGCAGCAACATTCGAACTGGGGGCCCTCGGAGTCCCACCCACCACTGCCCGCTCTCCCATATCTCCACTGCTGGTCACACAGTGACTTTGGGCAACTCAAGCTCACTGACCTCAGTTCTTTCTTAGGGGAAAGGAGTTTTAAAGGGCCCTCACAACCAAGAGTTTGCCCCACAACTGAGGCTCTGCTGGGTGAGGGACAACTGAGTGATGGATGGTACCAGGGGGAGGGAGAGGAGAGGGAATCACGGTGTCAGATATGGCTGAGTTCTTGGGTTAGGGGCAAGGAAGAGGATGTTCCATAAACTCTTCAGTTCACTTCTGCCCTTTCTAGAGTGAAGAAGGAACGACAGTGTCGGGGGGACCTGGGCCCCTTCCTGGCCTTTATCCCCAAAGAACTCAGAGAAGAGCTGAGAAGGGAAAGTTCAGGTCTGGGGGAGCTTTAAAACACCCCCAAAAGACACCTAAGGTCAGCAGATGGCTCCCTTCCAATGCTGACAGTTAAGGCCCTCTTCACCATTCCTACTCTGACACTAACAACCCAAATTTGGGTCTGGGGCAAAAAAAAAAGAGGCTCATGAGATTTAAAACTGGAAGGGACCTTAGAGACAATCTAAGCTAACCCCTCTTTGTTTTACAGATGAAAAAACTGAGGCTGAGAAGCAGTAAATAGCCTGCCCAAGGTCACACGGAGGAAAAAAATGCCAGAGCTATGACCCACACTGGATCTGTATATCCATCGCTTTTCCACGGGATCCCTCTGCCTCCCCAGGGCAGTTGAAGGGTTAAGTAGCCCGGTGCAGGAGCATTCTGCTTATTAAACCCATCCATCAGCAGACCCAAGTAACCTCATTCTGTCCTGCTAAGCAAGCGAGCTAGGCAGGTCAGCCATGGACAGCCCGCAGGAGGAATGGGGGACGAGGGGCAGGAACTCCCAGTTGGGCCCCACTGCTTTGGCATAGGTTTCAGATGGCAACCTGAGTCAGTCCATTTTATAGATGGAAAAACTGAGGCCCTGAGAAACATGCTGAGGGCAGTGAAGAAAGTAGGAGCCTGGGTTGGAATTCTCTGCCTTTCCCCCCTGACAGAAAGCCCCCGGGGGAGGCTCCCAATAAGTCCCCATCTCTCTGGGCTGATTCCAGCCACTCTGTGGGCTCTGGCAGCCTGCTGGTGGTGGTCCCAGAACTCTGCAGTTGGAACTATGGGAGTACAGGGATTTTTTCTTTTTTTAATGTAGAGGGAGAGGAGAGAAGGGAGCACACTTTTGTAAAGCGTTTAACACAATGCTCAGAAAAGGCACTATACACATGCTCGTTTATATACATGTCATAGATGGCTTAGGTCTCCTGGCTCTGGACCACGCTCTGTCCCAGCTTTGCTCTGGTGCTTACTGGGCAAATGCCACGTTTTATTAAAAACATCAGAATGTTCTGTTTTATCAGACACAGCCTTTGATGGTCTCAATCTATCTGCTACCCCACCTTTGCCACTATGAGCACAGAAAGGACTGGCAGAAGCCTCAGAATAGAATGGGGCAGAAATGAGAGGATTTTAAAAATGTTAGGATGGAAACGTCAACTAGGATGTCAGAGCCAGCAGGGCCCTTAGAACCCAGGAGGTCAGAGCCAGCAGGGCCCTTAGAACCCAGGAGGTCAGAGCTGGGAGGGCCCTTAGAACCCAGGAGGTCAGAGCTGGGAGGGCCCTTAGAACCTGGGTGGTCAGAGCTGGGAGGGCCCTTAGAACCCAGGATGTCAGAGCTGGGAGGGCCCTTAGAACCCAGGATGTCAGAGCCAGGAGGGCCCTTAGAACCCGGGTCGTCATAGCTGGGAGGGCCCTTAGAACACAGGAGATCATATTTAAGAGGGACCCTAGGAATCATCTTGTTTAACAGATAAGAAAATAACAGAGGGGGAGTGACTTACACTCAAGCAGGCCCCCAGACTCCCCCGGGGCCCTCTCTTGTTCTCCTTGCCTGCCCCTTCTCACCCTCTGCAAGCTCACTTTCAGGATAACCCCAGAGGACAATTCTCTTCCTCTCCCGGACATGTCTCCCCTGGCCCTACATGACCCTGCTCAGTGACTGGGAGAAGGGGCCCCACTCTGGCTGGATCAGAAAGCCCCGACCTGTCCCGCTCTGAGGCTCGGTCCCCGGGGGAGGCAGCCAGGTCTGAGCAGGTTAGAGGCTGCTCTCGCTAGTGTCTGGGCGGCAGCTGGTGGCCCCGGGGAGGGAGGGAGGGAAAGGGAAAGGAATCCACCGGCCCCAGGGACCAGAATTCTAGGCTGACACTGATCAGTGGTGACAGCATCAGCGGGCAGTCTGTTAAGTAGGGCACTGGGAGGAGGGACAGCCAGGGAAGGGGGGAGGAGGAGGGACAGGTCAGGGACAGGCAGCTCCTCTGTCCCTCACCTTCCCCCATCAGGGCCCCTGTGAACAGGGCCAAGGTCAGCTGCAGTTACCATAATGGAGAGCCTATAAGTGGGCACCTGGTGGGCAGAAGTGCTGGAGCAGGAACTTTCCAACTTCTCTGTGGCTCCTCCCTGCCCACCTTTGCTCCTACGACCCGATCCCACCTGGCCCCTTCTCACCTACATCCCCTGCCAGTCAAACCCATGTCTCCACCGTCCTGATCTCTCTGTGGCCACCGGACCAATGGCTTTGGAGGGGAAAGAGGCGGGTGACCCTGCCCAGCCCTGAAATCCAGCTCACTCGCATGTCATGGCCCTCTGAGAACCAAGGACAAAAGCAATCACTTTGGGTCAAGCTTAAGTCTGTCCCTTCTACCTTCCCCCACAGGCTGTAACTCCCTGTGCTCCTCATAACCCTATTTACTCCAGAACTCTCTGCCTCCAAGTGGGCTGTGAGTTCCTGTAGAACAGGGAGCCCGTTTCCCCATTCCTTTATTCCTCACAGAGCCTGGCATAAGGCAGGACAGGTATATAGTGGGTGCTCAGGAGATACTTGGTGAACTGAACTGAAAAACTGTGAGTTGGACTAGACTTTCCAAGTTTCCAACTAACTCCGATATTCCATATCCTCACGGCCCTTTCAGCTATGACGTGTATTTGTTTATTTTTGGTATTGAGGTCCTTCCAAATCTGACATAAGAGTTCTAAAGGTCTTTTTCAGCTCTGACATTTTCTATTCTAAGGGCCCTCCCAGCTCTGACCTCCCGGGTTCTAAGGTTCCTCCCAGCTCTGACCTCCCAGGTTCTAAGGTTCCTCCCAGCTCTGACCTCCTGGGTTCTAAGGGCCCTCCTGGCTTTCATGGTCTGGTTTAATGCATGGACAGAAGGTGCATTTTTGGTTCCCTTCCCCCAGTCCCTGGTTTAAGTGCCCCCAGGACGAGCCCAGGTGGGCTCGCAGGCTACACAAGCAATCCTGGATCAATAAATACTTGTTGAGAGGTTTCTGGATGAATCCCTCTGTGGTTATGGGAAATCTCCGAGCTGGCCCTGGATTGGGGGTGGGAAGAAAGGGGTGAGAAAAGCATCAGACCCGGCGGGAGCGAGAATTATAGATGCAAAATTACAGACATTACACATGCGACTTTTTTTTTCCCTGCTGATTGTCATGAAAATCATTTCCCAAATGGTGTGCGCCAGTCCCTCAGTAACTCAATCAGCACAGTGCGATCTCGCTCGCCTTCCAATTTGGCTGGTAATTAATTGTTTTTAAAAATACACCCTGGCTATGTCTGCACATGTAGTCACCTGGGCATGTGCTGTCTCTGACAAAGGGCAGGCTCGTGGCCCCGCCCCCGCCCCAGGGCTGCTGTAGCCTAATTAGGGCCCTTTGGGGGGCTTCCATAATCCCAATGAACAAACACTTCAGAGACCTGCTGCATTGGGATGGGGGTGGGGGGATCAAGGCCTGAATGCGAGGGGCTGATTTGGCTTGGGGCCTTTTAAGAGGCTTTCCTATTCCAAGTTACAAACATTTAGGGAGCCTGCTGCATTGGGGGGGGTGTGGGGGGGATCAAGGTTGGACTGCTGAATTTCCAGTCTTTTCTTCACTAAATGTCAGATTCAAATCCCTCACCACCAAATCTCTCACCACTTAGCCCATCTATTGCCAATTCCTGTCTATCCTCCCTGCCCCCTTCTATTATGTCCTGCTACCCCCCAACTATACCTCCCCAAATAAATATATCCCCCTACTATGGCTCCCAAACAAGGTAGCATCCTGAAGTCCACCCCTGCAGCCAAATCTGAATGGATTCTTCCTTCAGACCATCCCTAACCTCTTCCCTGCTCTGACTGCAGCCTTGACCGGGGGTCCTCTCCTCCACTGGTGGGTTTCCTTGCCTCAAGTCTTTCCCCACAACAACTCATCCTCACTTCCTTCCCCTATCAAAGGGCTCTGACCGTGTCTCCCCCTCCCCCATTCAGTAATTCCCAGAAGCCCTCTGTCGTCTTTTGGATCAAATATAAAATCTCTAATCCACCCTCCTCCCACTTTTCCAGTCTTCTTCGATTTAATCTCTCTGGTTGTCTGATGACACCGGCCCCTTGGCAGGTTCCCAAACAAGATGTTCCATCTCTAGATTACCTAGTTTTCCACCAGCCCCGTTCCATGTCCCCTAATCTCCATCAGCCGGGCTCCACCCAGTGCTTCCAAGTCTCAGCCACTATTCCACCTCTGCAAGAGGCCTTTTCCAGTCCCCTCAGTGCTTCTCTCCGAGACCAGCCCTGCTTTAACCTGCTGCAGTGCCACTTGCACACTGACTCACCCATTAACTGCACTCTCCTCCAGAGTATGAACTAACTGGGTTCTGTTTTTTTGGTATCCATATCTCTGAGCACAGCTCCCGGCACCAAGAAAATTCATTAAAAGCAGCTAAGAGACCAGTGGATAAAGCCCTGGACTTGGAACCAAGAAGATCCGGGTTCAAATCTGTGGGATGTAGGCAAGACTTTTAACATCTACTTGACTCAGATTTCCTCATCTGTAAATGAGGATAAAAGAATAAAATGAGATAATATTTATAATCTGTAAATGAGGATAAAAGAATAAAATTAGATTATAATCTGTAAATGAGGATAAAAAATAAAATGAGATAATATTTATAAAGCGCTTAGCACAATGTCTGGCACATTGTAAATGTTTAATAGAACTTAATAAATGCTTGTTATCGATCTAGGTTCTTAATAAATGCCTGTTATCTCTGTCTAGGAGCTTAATAGATGATTGTCTGATTGAATGGGTCCTGCTTGGGACCACATGGTTTGAATTCAGTCCTGGAGAAGCCTGCCCTTGAAAAGAGAGGGGAGGGGTAAAGTTTTTTGGCTTTTCCCCATCATACTGGCTCATTATTCCTCCAAATCTCTTTGAAAAAACTTGAGTTTGGCTCATGTATAGTAAATATCTCCCCAAAAGACACTAAGAGGGTTCATTCTCTAAGAGTACTCAATGGGGACAGAGCCAAGATAGTGGAATAAAATAAGTATTTTTTGCCAAGCTCTCCCAACACAACTTTTTAAAGCTCATCAAACAAAATTCTGAATAGGATAACCAATAAAAAGTCACATTAAGTCATTTCTCCAGCCCAGAATAGCTTGGGAAGACAAAAAGAGATATCTGCAGGCACAGGATAGAAAGTGGTCTGGAGGAAATAGCACTCCTTTAAAGATGGTACTAGAAATGATGGCAGCCCAGTGCATGAGGTCAGGAAGGAGACTGAACACCTGGTAAGATAGGAATTCCACAGGAACCCTGTACTCGGCATGGGCACAGTCTTGCCTCTGCTGTACATTATCAAGTTAGGTCTCTGTTGCAGGGTAGAGAACAATGGTTGTGGTCATTAGAGATCAGAGGCCTTGCCTGTGTAAGGACCAGAGCTCTTCCAGGATCACACTTCTTTGGAAACATCAAAAACTTACAGCCCCCCAGAGAAAGCAGCAGAAGGACATAAAAGACTGAAATTCAAGTTTCTTATCCCCTTCAGAAGTTAACAGAGACCAAATCAAATGTTAAATCTAAAAGTAAGAAATAGTCTGGGAAAATGAACGAACAAAAACAAAAAGCCATAAAGAAGTACTATGGTGACAGGAAAGCTCAAAACTAACTCGGAAGATAATGACTTGGAAGTATCTCTAAGCAAAGCCTTAGAGAAAAATGCAGATTGGAGAGAAGTCCAGTAGGAATTTCTAGGAAAAAACTAACAAAAAATTTTTAAAAGAGCAAAAGAAACATAAAAATTTAGAAATCAGAGTGTGAGAGGAAATTGGGAAAAGAAATGGAAGTAATGCAAAGAAATTATCAAAGAAAATTGGTTTTTTAAAAGGCACAGAAAAAATACTGAAGAAAACAATTTCTTAAAAATCAGAATTGACTAAATGATAAAACAGGCACAAAATCTCATTGAAGAAAATAATTCCTTAAACATTAGAAATGGCCCAGTGGAAGTTAATGACCCCATGAGATACCAAAATGCAATAAAACAAAGTTAAAAGACTGAAAAAAAATAGAAGAAAATGTGAAATACTTCATAAGAAAAACAGCTGACCTGGAAAATAGATCAAAGAGAGATAATTTAAAAATTACTGAACTACCTGAAAACTACAAACAATAACAGCAGCAACAACAAAAAAACAGAGCGTAGATATCATATGTTAAGAAATTATAAAGGAAAAATGGCCAGATTACTCAGAACCAGAGGAAGATGTAAAAAGGGAAAGAATTTATTGATCTCCTCCTGAAAGAGATCCCAAAATAAAAACTCCCAAAATGTTATAGCCAAATTCCAAAGCAGCTAAGTCAAGGAGAAAATATTGGCTTATTAATTATTATTATTATTATAGCTTTTCATTGACAAAACATATGCATGGGTAATTTTTCAACACTGACCCTTGCAAAAACTTCTGTTCCAATTTTTCCCCTCCTTCTTTCCACTCCCTTCCTTAGATGGCAGGTAGTCCCATACATGTTAAACATGTTAAAATATATATTAAATACAATATATGTATACATATTTATACAATTCTCTTGTTGTACAAGAAAAATCAGATTTAGAAAGAAGGTAAAAATAACCTGAAAAGAAAAACAAAAATGTAAGCAAACAACAATAGAAAGAGTGCAAATGCTATATGGTTACACTCATTTCTCAGTGTTCTTTCACTGGATGTAGCTGGTTCTGTTCATCACTGATCAATTGGAACAGAATTGGATCCTCTCATTGTTGAAGAGACTCACTTCCATCAGAATTGATCCTCATATAGTATTGTTGAAGTGTATAATGATCTCCTGGTTCTGCTCATTTCACTTAGCATCAGTTCATATAAGTCTCTCCAAGATTCTCTGTATTCATCCTGCTGGTCATTTCTTACAGAACGATAATATTCCATAACATTCATATACCATAATTTATTCAGCCATTCTCCAATGATGGGAATCCACTCAATTTCTAGTTTTTAGCCACTACAAAAAAAACTGCCGCAAATATTTTTGCACATGTGGACCCCTTTCCCTTTTTTAATATTTCTTTGGGATATAAGCCCAGTAGTAGCATTGCTGGATCAAAGGGTATGCACAGTTTGACAACTTTTTGAGAATAATTACCAAATTGCTCTCCAGAATGGTTGGATCCATTCACAACTCCACCGACAATGCATGAGTGTTCCAGTTTTCCCACATCCCCTCCAACAATCTTTTCCTGTCATCTTAGCCAATCTGACAGGTGTGTAATGGTATCTCAGAGTTGTCTTAATTTGCATTTCTGTGATCAGTAATGATTCAAAACACCTTTTCATAGGAGTAGGAATAGTTTCGATTTCTTCATCCGAAAATTATCCATTTTGAATTGAAAATTGAAAATTTGACCATTTATCAATTGGAGAATGGCTTGATTTCTTATAAATTAGAGTCAGTTCTCTATATGTTTTGGAAATGAGGCCTTTATCAGAACCTTTAACTGTAAAAATGTTTTCCCAATTTATTGCTTCCCTTCTAATCTTGTCTGCATTAATTTTGTTTGTACAAAAGCTTTTTAACTTGATATAATCAAAATTTTCTATTTTGTGATTAATAATGATCTCTAGTTCTTCTTTGGTCACAAATTCCTTTCTCCTCCACGGGTCTGAGGGGTAAACTATCCTATGTTCTTCTAATTTATTTACAATCTCACTCTTTATGCCCAAATCATGAACCCATTTTGATCTTATCTTGGAGTACAATGTTAAGTGTGGGTCAATCCCTAGATTCTGCCATACTAATTTCTAATTTTCCCAGCAGTTTTTATCAAATAGTGAATTCTTATCCCAAAACTTGGGGTCTTTGGGTCTGTCAAACACTAGATTGTTATAGTATTGACTATTTTGAAGGATTAAATATTGTAAGCAACTAGAAAAAATTATTCAAATACTGTGGAGATATAATCAGCATCATACAAGATTAGCAGCTACCTCTACAAAGAACAGAAGATTTGAAGTAAAATGTTCCAGAAGGCAAAGGAGCTAAGATCACCAAGAATCACCTACCTAGAAAAATTGAGCATAATTCTATAGGGATATTTAATGAAATGGAGGACTTACACGTATTCCTAATGAAAATACCAGAACTGAATAGAAAATTTGATTTCAAACAAAAGAGTCAAGAGAAGTATAAAAAAGTGTAATTGTGTAGAAGTAATCATAAAGAACTAATAATTTTAGACTGGTTACATCCTATATGGGAATGTTCCTAAGACCTTTATCATCCTTAGAGCGGTTAGAAAAAGTCTACTTAGAGAGAATAAGTGCGAGGCTCTTATACTGGAGTAATCTCAAAAGAAAAATTGAAGGATGAAAAAGAGGTATTCATTGGGAGAAAGAAGAGGGCTGGGGAAATAATATTTCTCACATAAAAGAGATTTAGAACAGTGGTTCTAAAAGTATGGTCTAGAGAATACTGGGAATCTCTGAAACCCTTTTAGAGGGTCTTCAAATTAAAAAATAGTTTTTATTTCCAATATAGTAAATGTCTATAAATATAACCCAGATAAACAAAAACGCTTTGGAGAGATCCTCAATAATTTTTAATAGGATAAAGATACTGCAAACAAAAGTTGGAGAACCACTGATTTAGAAGGAAGAGTTTTTGTGATGGAAGGAAAGATAGAGATGGAGATGGAGGAAGTGGGCAACATTTGAATCTCACTCTCATCTAGACAAATTCAAAGAGGGAAGCATATAAATACACACAAATTTGGCTATACAAATTCATTTATCTAATAGTAAGTAGGAAGGGAAGGGCTAAGAAAAAGGGGGAGAAGGTAAAAAGAGGACGGGTAGATTAAAGGAGGTAATGGAGAAAAACAAAACAGATTTTTGAGGAAGGGAAAGGGAATAGAAAAGAAGAATAGAAGAGAATAGGACAGAAAGAAATAGTTATCAAACATAACTCTGAATGTGAATGGGATCAACTCACCCATAAAACACAAAAAAATAGCAGAAATCAACAAATGTTTACAAGAGACACAGTTGAAGCAGATAAACACACAGAATTAAAAGGTTGGAGCAGGATCTATTATGCTTCAGCTTAAGTTAAAAAGGCAAGGGTAGCAACTGTGATCTCAGATAAAGCAAAAACAAAAATATACTTCATCAAAAGGAATAATCAGGCCTCTAGGTGGCGCCATAGTGCAGAGTGGTGGAGCTTGAGTCAAGATGAATCATCTTTTTGAATTCAAATCTGGTCTCAGGAAGACCCTTAGTTCAGTTTTCTCATCTGTTAAATGAGCTAGAGAAGGAAATGGCACTCTAGTGTCTTTTCCAAGAAAATCCCAAATGGAACCACAAAGAATTCAACATGACTGAAAAATGATTGAACCACTGAAAACTTGGGCAAAGCTGATGGAATGGAACTGAATGGCATTTATTTTAAATAACTGCTATGTCCAAAGCCTAGATACAGAAAAGGCTTTTGACAAAATATAACATTCATTACTACTTTAAAAATGAGAAAGCATAGAAATAGAGATTTTTTAAAATGATAAATAGTATCTATTAAAACCAAGAACAAGAATCATTTGTAATTGTAATAAACTTGAATAAACGTTCCAATAAGATCAAGGATGAAGCAAGGATGTCCATTATCACTTATTTTTTATATGTTAGAAACACTAGCTATAATAGAGATGGAAAATAGATTGAAGGAATAAGAATAGACAATGAGGAAGCAAAACTATCACTTTTTTTTTTTTTTTTTTTTTTTTTTTTTTTTTTTTTTTACAGATGATAAGATGAAGCGAACCTAGAGAACCATAGAGATTCAACCAAAAAACTAGCAAAGTTACAAGATATAAAATAAACCCATGGTAATCATAAGCATTTTTATACCCATCAAGAAGACAGTATAAAAAACATATGGGACTCTATTTGTGAAAAGACACAAAAACTATATGAGCATGATTACAAAAACACTCCATAAGAGCAATTTGGAACTATGCCCAATGTGCAATAAAATTGTGTATACCCTTTGATCCAGCGATACCACCACTAAGTCTATATCCCAAGGAGATCATAAAAAAGGGAAAAAGACCCACATGTACAAAAGATTTATAGCAGCCCTTTTTATGGTGGCAAAGAATTGGAAATCAAGGGGATGCCCATCAATTATGTCTGAACAAGTTTTGAGGAATGTAATAAAGTACCATTGTTCTGTAAGAAATGATAAGAGGAAGATTTCAGGAAAACCTGGAAAGATTTACATCAATTGATATTGAATGAATTGAGCAGAACTAGGAGAACATTGTAAACACTAACAGCAACACTGTATGATAATCAAATATAATTGAATTAGTTCTTCTTGGCAATACAAATATCAAAAATAAGTCTAAAAGACTCCTTGAAAAATGCCATCCATATCCAGAGAAAGAACTGATGCAGTCTGAATGCAGATAGACATGCTATTTTCACTTTATTTTTCCCTTTTGTTCTGTTTCTTCTTTTACAACATGACTAATATGAAAATATTTTACATTAACTGCACACATTTAACCTATATCAAATTGCTAATGATCTTAGAGAAGTAGGAGGAGAAGGATAAAATTTGAAATTCAAAATTTTATATAAAAATGAATGTTTAAAAATTGTCTTTACTTGTAATTGGAAAAAATAAGATACTATTTGAAATAAAAAAAAAAGCACTCCACATCAAGAAAGATTTAAACAACTGGAGAAATATTGATTGCTCATTGTTGGGCCAAACCAATATCATAAAAATGACAATATGACCTAAATAAATTTATTTATTTAATGCAATACCAATCAAACTTGAATTAGTAAAGACAATAACAACATTCATCTGGAAGAAGAAAAGATCAAGATTATCTAAGGAACAATGAAGTAAATACAGGGTAGAACAGGTATGAGGCAGTCCTTTATTTATTTCCCTCATACACACACCATAAACAAAAATTCTAAAAATCACAAAAGACTCAAATATCCACTGGTAGGTACTTAGAACACAAATCTATCCAGGGGTGTTAAATTTTCATTGTGAACATTCACACCCCCCAAATTAGCAAAAATTCCAAATCAGGATGTGATGTATTGTTTTGTTGATTGTCCAGACATAAGAAAATGTTAAAGAAATTAATAATGCAGATTCAACTTGCGAACATTCCATGAGCACTTTTTTGAAGAATTGATTATTAAACATTTGCTAGCATATTGGTGCCAGTAGCCCATTCTTCTATATATATTCTCTCTGAAAGTTTATAGGATTCTAAGAGTTGGGAGAGACTTTAGAAACCATCTAACCCAAACCTCTCATTTACAGATGAGGAAACTGAGACACATTTCACTTCAGTTACCCAAGATCATACAGCCTCAGGTCTTTCCCTTTTGACCTTTTCTGGGACAGCTAAAAAGATATTTCCCTTTCTCTTCTGGCATGTTTTTTCTGTCCTGGATATAATTCAGGATCTTTTGCCAAACCTTGTTCTGCCCGGTTCTTTGAAACTTTTCATCTGTAATATCCTCCTGTCCCCCTGCTCGTCCCCCTGTCCCTACCCCTGCCCCTTCTTCTGCCCTGCCCCTCTCCCTTCTTCTGCCCTGCTGCTGCTTTGTAGATCAACTCCAATGAGAAGCAGAGGTGGAGATCATCTGCCTCCTATAAAACACATTAAGCTCATCTCTTCCCTTCCATGGGCACCTCACCCTGGGCTCTCAGGTGGTTGGGCTTGCAGACAAAAGAAGCTTAATAATAATTTGTTGAGTTGAGTTGATCATTACACTAATATAGACTGAGGTGTAAGTGACTCTACTCAAATAGCTCTTCCATCTCATCATGTGGCTATTCCCTCTGACCATGCAGATTGTAACCCAACCATGAACGTTCCTGTTCCACTCTTGTTTCAATCACTTATTAAATATATAATGGGTTTACAAAGACAGACCTGAACTCAACTCTGCCCTCAAGGAACTTACATTCTGCCAGGGAGACATATATTATTAGTAGTATAATAATGGAGGTGATAATGATAATAATTTACATATTGCTTTAATGGTTTTACAAATATCCCATTTCACCCACACAACAAATCTTGGAGGTAAATGCTCTTATTATCCCTATTTTACAGATGAGGAAACTGAGGCAGAAAGCAATTAGCTTGACTAGAGTTTACAACTAGTAAGTTTCTGGGAGTAGCTTTGGAGGAAGCTATGTGATATAGTGGATAGAATATAGAACCTGGAATCAAGAAGACCTAAGTTCAAATCCAGTCTCAAATATTTATTAGCTGTGTGACCCTGGGCAGTCACTTTACTTTGTTTGCCTGAGTTTCCTCATTTATAAAATGAGCTGGAGAAGAAAACAGTGAACTACTCCAGTGTTGCCAAGAAAACCCCCAAATGCTGTCATGAAGAATCAGATATGATTGAAAAAAACTGAACAAGTATCTAACACTAAATTTGAAATTTTTTATCTTTTCTCTATATATCCATTTCTATATCTATATATAGCATAGAAATAATAACCAACATTTATATAACACTTAATATATGATATATCTATTTTAGATTTATTTATATATGTACATATATATATATATATACACCTAGAAACTAATATGCTTGTCATGTGTATGTGCCTTATTTTTCTGTCTATCCACACATATTTATGTATATAGATGCATATATATACACATATATAAATACAGACTATCTACAACTCTCTGCCTTCCTTTCTTCTTTTGTTGTTTTTGACTTAATAGTATTTTCTTTTCTTCCAATTACATGTAAAGATAGTTTTCAGCATTCATTTTTGTAAAATTTTGAATTTCAATTTTTTCTCCTAAATGCATTGAGACTACATAGTTTTTTCTCTGGATCATTAGCATTTTCCATCATGAATCCTTTAGAATTGTCTTGAATTATTGCATTACTGAGAAGAGTTAAGAGTTGATTATTACATAGTATTGCTGTTACTGTATACAATGATCTCCTGGTTCTGCTCACTTCACTTAGCATCAGTTCATGTAAGTCTCTCCAGGCTTTTCTGAAATCAGCTTGAACATCATTTTTATAGAACAATAGTATCCCCTTACATTCATATACCACAACTTGTTTAGCCATTCTCCAATGGATGCTTCCTTTCTGCTGCTCTGCTCCATCAGTGAAAAAAAAAAAAAGGATGGAACCCCATAAAATAAGAGGCTGTTTTGAATTTTTCTTGATTCCACAGCCAGCTATAACCAAAGAATCTCTCACCAAATTACCAACCTATTGGTAATTATTTATTATGATTTTTAACAAATAATATTAAAAGGAATAGACATTTTCTAGTATTTTCAGTTTTATACAGCATTTCCTTTATAATAATAAACCTAAAGTCATTAATACAAGTACTATTATTCCTATTTTATGAATGGGGAAAGTAAAGCCCAGAGAGACACAATAAAGGCTGGAGGGTATAGCGAGAAGAACATTAGACTTCTTATATGAACTGATGCTAAGTGAAGTGAGGAGAACCAAGAGAACATTGTCCTCAGCAACAAGGAAGACCATATCATCAGTTCTGATGGACGTGCCCTTTTAAGTGAGGTGATTCAGGTCAGTTCCTATATACTTGTGCTGGAGAGAGCCATCAGAGAGAGAACTATGGAGGCTGAATGTGGACATAGCATTTTCACTCTTTTTGTTGTTTGTTTGCATTTTGTTTTCTTTCTCATTTTTTTCGTTTTGATCTGATTTTTCTTGTGTAGCATGATTAATGTGGAAATATGTATAGAAGAATTGCGTGTTTAATATATATTGGATTACTTGCTGTCTAGGAAAGGGGGTGGGAAGAAGGGAGGGAAAAAATTTTGGAATACAAGGTTTTGCAGGGATTAATGTTGAAGACTATCTGTACATGTGTTTTGAAAATAAAAAGCTTTAAATTTTTTAAAAATATAAACCATAAAAACAAAGAGTTGGACTTGAGTTGGGAGAACTGGGTTCCATGCCTGGCTTTATGAGTTATATTCCCTGTGTTACGTTGGTCAAGATGCTTTTCTAGATCTCATTTCCCTTCTCTGTAAAATGACAAGATTAGTCTAGAAGTTTTCTGAGGTTATCCGATTTGTCCAAAGAGACCTTTGGGCCTTGATATTCAAACTCGGGTCTCAGATCCAAAGTCTGGGGTTGTCTCCCCTCCAGTCCATTGTCTCTCAGGGCTGGTACAGGTTTAGAAGAAGATGCTAGAAAGGGCAAGTGTTGACGTGCCATTTCAGGTGTTACCAGGAGAGCAAGAAGGTGGAAGGATTTCCCTGGGTCGGGGTGGAATCTGCTTCCTCTTCCTCTGGGTAAGTCTGTGAGCCTAAGATTCATAAGAGCAATCAATCAATCAATCTAACAGCAAACTTTTATGAAGTGCTTCCTACCGTGTCCCGGGCCCTGTGTCAGGGTTACATAAATGAGAAAGCATCTGCCCTCAAGCAGCTAGTGTTCTACTGAGGGAAACGACACAGCCCATGACTACAAACACAAGGTAAATGAGGTAACTGGGGAGGGGGCAGCTGGAGAGCTTAGGAAAGATGTCGTGTCATGGGGAGATCTCTTATTGTGTGTCCTTTGTTCTTGAAGAGGACCATGATGGTGGGGAGGAGATCGAGTGAGTTGGATTGAAGTGAGGGAGAACTGGGCAAGGTCGCCTGCCTCACTTTCCCCTCTAGAGCCATCTGGGCCCAGTGGCAACACATAGGTCAGAACAACTGAAGGTGGTCCTGGATGCAGTGGGAGACCTTGGCTAAAGTCTTCCACAGGTCTCAGTTTGACCGAGGCAACACCCATTCATTGATTAAGGCTAAGTAAGAAATGAGGCTGAGATTTATATCAAAAAATTATATATACATGCATACATACATACACATATATCAATATAATAATTAGTATCAATATTTATATCTCAATCTGGGAAGGGAAGACCCTCAGGGTTTCTGGCCAAAACAGAAACAATTGCTATTTACATTCACTCTGAATCAATCAGAGCCCAAACAATGCTCAAACCAGCTTGGCCTGGGATCTCATGTTGGCTAATAATGAGAGCCAGAGTATTTAGGCACAAGCAAATATGCCAAATCCCTGGTCCACGAACCCTAAGATATCTGAGTTGGGTTTTGAAGGAGACTAGGGATTCTGGGAGGTGGAGGGAAAAGGGAAGGGCATTTCAGGTTTGAGGGACAGCTGGGGCAAAGGCATAAAATCTTAGAGTCTTTGAAGGGGAGTGGTAAGGCCAGAAAGGCTGGTTGAAGATGAGGGAGTTGAAATACCAAACTGAAGGGTTTATATTTGAACCCAGAGACAATAGGGGGCCATTGGAGCTTCTTGAGCAGGAGAGAGACTCTGGGCAGAGCTTTGTCTTAGGAATATCCCTTGGGCAGGCATGTTGTGGAGGATGAACAGGTGAAACAGGAGAACGAAATAGGAGGAGGTTGGAAGAGATGAGAGGTGCTGAGGGCCAGATGCTGGCTGGGGATCTGCAGTGGAACCCACAAACATGGCAGCTGATTGCATAAGGGGGTAAGGGAGATTGAAGAGTCTGGTATAACAAAAGGGTAAACGGCTTTGGAGGACCCAGGGCCCGGCACCGTTGGTGGGAAGCTCCTGACTTTTGCTGCTTTCAACACTTCCTATTTTTGACTTTCTCCAAAGCATCCAGTGCCTGAGACAGTTGTCACTTCAAACCCACAGTTCTAACTTTCCTCCTTCCCCCCTCCCCTCTCTTGTCTTGAGTTCTCTTGCAGGGAGGTCCAGCCAGCACTTTCCACCCTTGATGGCCCCCTCTAATCTCCTGAAGTCTTAGCCTTTGGGGAAGCCTTCCTTCCCAACCTCTCCCAGACACCATTGATATGTCGGGGGCTAAGGAACCAGACAAATTGGGAATGGCCATGCTAATGAACTGCTTATGCCTTTATGTATTTTATTATGTATGCTCCTTATTTGGGGGTTAAATCCTTTCCTCCATTCTAATCTGAGATATATAGAGAGATGCTAGCTAATGTTTAACAATTGGATCTCTGGGGGGAATT
Organism: Sarcophilus harrisii; assembly: GCF_902635505.1. Lineage (NCBI taxonomy): Eukaryota > Metazoa > Chordata > Mammalia > Dasyuromorphia > Dasyuridae > Sarcophilus > Sarcophilus harrisii. Next base: position 557,533,328 of record NC_045428.1, on the reverse strand, counting down.
TTCCCCCCTTTTAAGTTGTTTTCCCTTTTTTAAGTTAATCTACACCATTAACATTTTTTCTATAACTTTCTTAAGTCTAAATAATCAAAGAAACTAGAAAATCAGGCCCTGATCAGGAGCATTCACCAATTTCCCAGGTATAAATGCTCATGCTGAAACGTTAACAATTGACTCTCCTAAGAAGTTAGGGCTGGTTCCATTCCTTTCTTATCCGTGGCAGATTTGTGACTCAGGTTCTTATTTGAAAAGGACACCAATTGTGGAGTTGGAAGAAGTAGGCCGGAGCCAGCGGACCACCCTGGAGTCAGGAGGACCTGGCTTCGAATCTGCTCTCAGACACGAGCTGTGTGATATCAGTCACAGGGCCGTGAAAAAAGAAAAGAAAAAAGAAGACATAGAACAATCTCTCACCTCTGCCATTTGCCACCTTAAGCAGACTGCCTCTACATGAGGGAGTGAAACATGTGGAGGCTTGGGTCTGTCCCAGCTCTAAAATTCTGGGACTCACTAATCTAGTCAAACCCAAATACAAATCCCAAACTCTGCTATTATTCTCAGATAGTCTTGTGTGTTGGTCCTGTCTTCCTGGTGAGACACCTGGGTTCCCGGCAATGCCAGTGAAGGATTTTTCCTCCCTCCGGCCCTGGATGCAGCCCAGTGGAGGCTCATCAGTCACTGCTTCCTGGCCATCATTTTCTCAGTCATAGAATCCTAGTAAGATAGTTAACGGGGCTGAGATGTGGAAGTACCTGTGGGATAAGGAGATTATTATTGGCACAAGAGATGGACATGATGTCAGTGCCTAAAGGCCATCCTGGCAGGAAGAGAAATCTCACAGAAAGATACACCTGGGATGGGGACCAAGCAACTCCCAGAAGGACTCAAAGGGCCATTGCCTGGGGGGCTTTGATGTCAGGGCTCCTGGGATTGCTGGCAGGTAGGAAGGGCCGGCAAAAGCACAAATGTCCAGTTTGTTTTCTGGCAGGGACGTTGAAGCCCAGAGAGCCCATGACAATAGAGACGTGAAGGAGCCTTAAGGAAGGCTCAGGACATGAAACATGTAGTTTATTTAGCCTACAGAAGATATGTTTGCTGAGTCACAACGAATATGTTGTTTGGAGTTAAATAAAGATGAAGATGGCAAAGCTGAGTGTTCATAGGGATTTGTGAATTCCTTCTAAGTCCAAAGCCTTTCAGTGGTTCCCAGAAGTGTTGCTCTAAAGGCCCTCCCAGCTCTGACCTCCCGGGTTCTAAGGGCCCTCCCAGCTCTGACCTCCTGGGTTCTAAGGGCCCTCCCAGCTCTGACCTCCCGGGTTCTAAGGGCCCTCCCAGCTCTGACCTCCTGGCTTCAGGGCCCTCCCAGTTCTGACCTCCTGTGTTCTAAGGGCCCTCCCGGCTCTGACACCCTGGGTTCTAAGGGCCCTCCCAGCTCTGACCTCCTGGCTTCTAAGGGCCCTCACAGATCTGACATCCTGGGTTCCCTTTAGGGAAATTAAAGGAGGAAAGGAGAGGAGAAAGGGGAAGAAGGCTGAGAGAAGGGAGGGTGGATTGGGGGAGGCAGTAGTCAGAAGAAAAACACTTGTAAAGTAAGACAAGGTAAAAGGAGAGAGAGAGACAAAGGAGGAAAATAGGATGAAGAGAAATAAGTACAATTAGTAATCATAACTATGAATGTGAATGGGATGAGCTCATCTATAAAATGGAAGAGGAGAGCAGAGTAGATTAAAAACTAGAATCCTATAATATGTTGTTTACAGATATACATGTGAAACCCAGAGACACAGCATAAAGGTGAGGAGCTAGATCAGAATCTTGTATACTTCAGGTGAAGAAAAAAAAGAAAAAAAGCAGGAGTATCAATTAAGATCTTTGACAAAGCAAAAGCAATAATTTCATTAAAGAGAATGACAACAATGAGAAAATATGCCAAAATTTATGAGAGGCAGTCAAAGCAGTACTTACAGATAAATTTGTATCTCTAAATGCTTATATCAATAAAAGAGCATATCAATGAATTGGTCATGCAACTAAAAAACCTAGAAAAAGAACAAATTAAAAATTCCTAATTAAAAACCAAATTGGAAATCCTGAATATAAAAAGGGAAATTATTAAAATTTAAAGTAAGAAAACCATTGAACTAGTAAATAAAAGTAGGAGCTGGTTTTATGAGAAAACCAAAAAAAAATTAGATAAATCATTGGTTAATTTGATTGTTAAAAAGAAAGAAGAAACCCAAATAACCAGTATCAAGAATAAAAAGTTAATTCACTTCATTCAGAAGAACTTACTAAGAACTATTTTACGCAATTATATGTTAATAAGTCTAACAATCTAAATAAAGTAGATGAATATTAACAAAAATATAAATTGCCAGATTAGCAGAAGAAGAAATTGAATATTCAAATAATCCCATTTTAGAAGAAAGGAATTGAAGAAGCCATCAGTGAACTCTCTAAGAAAAAAGCCCCAGGGCTAGATGGATTCACAAGTGAACTCTATAAAATATTTTTTAAAAAACCAATTAATTCTAATATTTATATATCCCTTTGGGAAAATAGGCAAAGGAGGAGCCCTACCAAATTCTTTTTATGACATAAATATGGTGCTTAGGCTTAAACCAGGAGAATGAAAATGGAGAAAGAAAATTTATAGATTAATTTCCTTAATGAATATTAATGCAAAAATTTTAAAATAAAATACTAACAGTGCAGCTAGATGGTGCAGTAGATAGAATACTAACCCTGAGTTCAAATCTGACTTCAAACATTTAATACTTCCTGGCTATGTGACTTTAGGCAAGTCACTTAACCCCCAATACCTTAGCAAAAAAAAGAAAGAAAGAAAGAATAAAAGAAAATACTAGTAAGGAGATTATAACAATTTATCATAAGGATCATATACTATGGCCACATTAGATTTATATTAGAAATTTAAGACTGATTCAATATTAGGAAAACTATGAATATAATTGACCATATCAATAATAAAATCAACAGAAATCATATGATTATCTCAATAGATGCAGAAAAAGCTTTTGACAAAATAAATATCCATTACTATTAAAAACATTACAGAACAGGAATAAACTATAAGTAGTATCTATCTAAAACTATCAGCAAGCATTATCTGTAATGGGAATAAGCCAGAAACCTTCCCAGTAAGATCAGGGGTGAAAGAAGTACGCCCATTATCTCTGCTAGTATTCAATATTGTATTAGAAACATTAGTTATAACAAGAGAAGAAAAAGAAATTGAAGGAATAAAAATAGACAATGAGGAAACAAAACTGTCACTATAGATGATATGGTGGTATATTTATAGAGAATCCTAGAAAATCAACTAAAAACTAGTTGAAAATAATTAACAACTTTAGCAAAGTTGCAGGTTATAAAATAAAACTACATAAATTATCCACATTTTTACATATTCAACAAAGTTCAGCAGCAAGAAATAGAAAGAGAAATTCTATTTAAAATATTTGTTGACAATATAAAATATTCAGGAGTCTACATGGCAAGACAAATCCAGCAACTACATGAACATAATTAAAAAATAAACACAAATAAAATCAGATCTAAAAAATTGAAAAAATATTAATTGCTATTGGTAGACTGAGCCAATATAATAAAAATGACAATTCAATTTAAATTCAAACTATTAACAATTATTTCATAGAGCTAGAAAAAATATAACAAAATTCACCTAATGGAAGAAAAGGCTGAGAATATCAAGGAAATTAATGGGGGAAAGGGTTAAGGAAGTTTGTCTAGCTGTACCAGATCTCAAACTGTGTTATAAAGCAATAATCATCAAAACAATTTAATACTGGCTAAGAAATAAAGTAGTAGATTAGTGAAATAGATTAAGTATAAACTACACAGTAGTAAATGACCATAATAATTTAGTGTTTGAGATACCCAAAGATCCAAGTTTTGGGGACAAGAACTCACTATTTAACAAAAAACTTCTGAGAAAACTGGAAAACAGCATGAGAGAAACTAGGTATAAACCAACATCTTATCCTAGATAAGATCAAAATGGGTACATGATTTAGATATAAAAGGTGATACCATAAACAAATTAGAGAAATATGGATCGTTTAACCATTGGATCTATAGAGAAGGAAAAATCTATGAATACCTCAAAAAAAAAAAAGGAAAATAACCTATAAGTACAAAAATATTCATAACCTCTCTTTGCTTAGGGCAAAAATATTGGAAATTGACAGGATGCACATCAATTGGGGAATGGCTCAATAAACTGTGATATGTGTTTATGTTGGGATATTATTGTTCTATGGGAAATGATGCTCTCAGGATGCTTTCAGAAAAAAAAACAACAACTTGGAAAGTCCTCCATGAACTCAAGTAAAGTGAAATGTACTGTATACAAAGTAATAGCAATGTTCTGGGTTTCCAGCTGTAAATGACTTTGTTATTCTCAGTAGTACAATCATCCACGACTATTCTGAACGGCTTATGAAGAAAAATTCTATCCATACCCAGAGAAGGAACTGATTGTGTCTGAATACAGATTGAAGCATTCGCTCTCTTTTTTTCCTCTCTTTTTAACTTAATTTTTCTTGAGGGTTTTTATTTTCATTAAGATAAGAGAACTATTTCTTATTTCACAACTTGACTTTTATGGAAATGTTTTGCATAACTTCACATGTGGTTTCTTAATTGTGGGTAGGGATAAGGGAAAGAACCTACAACTCAAAATTTAAAAGCAAATGTAAAAAAAAAATGATTTTGAATGTAACTGGGTAAAAATGTTAAATAAATAAAATGTAAAAAATAAATCTAACAACTCTGAGGTATTACCTCACACCTATAAAATTGGGTAATATCAGAAAAGGGAAATGTTAAATGTTGGAGAAGATGTAGGAAAATTAATGCATTGTTGGTAGAGTTGTGAATTTGATCCAACCATTCTGGAGAGCAATTTGATACTATACCAAAGAGCAATCAAGATGTGCATACCCTTTGATCCAGCAGTTATCACTACTAAGTCTATATCCCAAAGAGATTGTAAAAAAGGAAAAAAGACTTCCATGTACCAAAAATGTTCATAGCAACTCTTTTTGAGGTGGCCAAGAAATACAAATTGAGGGGATGGCCATCAATTGGGGTACGGCTGAACAAATTGAGATATATGATCATAATGGAATATTATTGTGCTGTGAAAAATGACAAGTAAGATTATTTCAGAAAAACTTGGAAAGACAAGAATTGATGCAATGTGAAGTAAACAGGACCAGGAGAAGAATGTACTTAATAACAGCACGAGTGTACCTTGATCAACTGTGAATGAGTCAGCTTTTATAATCAACATAATAATACAAGACAATTCTGAAGGATTTAATGATGAAATATGCTATCCATCTCCAGAGAAAGAACTGATAGGCAACTATGAAAGAATTGGTTCTTCTCAGTGGGTCAGTGATCCAAAAGCAATCTCAATAGATTTTGGACAGAAAATGCCATATGCATCCAGAAAAAGAACTAAGGAGACTGAATATAAATCAATACATGTTACATTCACTTCTTTTTTCTGTTTTTTTTTTTAAAATCTCTCCCATGATTTTTCTTTTTTGTTCTGATTTTTCTTTCCCAACATGATTTATAAAGCAGTGTGTATTAGAAATAAATAAATTTACTAAAAAAAAAAAAGACAGAAAGAAAGAATTGATAAAGTCTGAATACTAATTTTTACTTTCTTAATTTTGGGGTTATTTTTTTGGTCTGTGTTTTCTTTCACAACTTGACTAATATGGAAATATGTTTTGCATGAATGAACATATGTAATATCAAATTGCTTACTGTTTCAGGGAGAGGAAAGGTGAAAGAGGGAGGGGAAAATTTGGAAATCAACATTTTAAAAAATTATAAAAATTATTTTTACATGTAATTGGAGAAAAACAAAATATTCTAAGGCTCCTTTAGCTGTGATATTTATTCTGTGTTTTAGTGGCCCTTCCAGCTCTGACAGGCTATATCCTAAGTCCATCCCAGCACTGACTTTTAAATATTTTTGAAATCATTATTCAAGCAGCTGTTTACTCCACCTTTTCATGAGATCATCCCTTCCCAAAGGCAGAGCACAGACTTATGTAATTCTGGAGGACAAAGACTGTTTCCTTTTTCTTTGTATCCCTGGCACATGGCACAGACATGATATTCAATGGACTCTAGGAGGCAGGATTTGAGATGGATCTTACCATGGAACAAAGTGGGGGGCAGTGAGGAGATTGGAGGGGCTGCATGAGGCCCTATGAATTTGGCAGTGGGGTCATGAAGAAACAACATGGGAACTGAGCTTGAAACCTTAACCTCCTTTGCCCAGGCTCTGAGCCCCTGCCCTAGCTGCCCGGCCTGAAGATCCTAGGATGCATCCATGATTCTGCCGGCCCATCCTGACCAGGGGTCCTTCCTTTCCAATGAGAAGATGGATGGCCTCCGGGGCCTTCTCTGTAACAATGGGACCTTTTTGCAAACGCAGGCCCCTTCACCCTGGGTGGGCCTTAACTTAAAGTACAAAGAACTAAAACTGCCTGCGTGTAGCACAAAGAGCCAGGGGGCCTGGCCCAATACCCAGGGCCTAGTGGAGATGTGGACTGGCCTAGGATTCCCTAGAACTGAACACTGGTCTTGTCTGTACCCCAGCTATGTGACGCTGGAAAAATTAACCTTCATAAGCCTCATTTTTCCTGATCCGCAAAATAGGGGTGATATTAATCACTGGGAGAGCAAATGAGGTAATGGGGAAAAGCTCCTCTCAAGCACCTACAGGAAGCCTATCCTGATTACTCCAGATGCTAGTGCCTTCCCTTTTCCAAAATTATCTTGTAAGTGAACTCTCCCATAAAACTGGATAGCAGAGGAAGCAGAAAGGTACACACAGAGTAAAGGTAAAAAAATTGGCATAGAATCTATCATGTTTCAACTGAAGTAAAAAAAGAAGGGCTAAGTGATCCTGACTTCAAATCAAACAAAAACAAAAATATTTGTAATTAAAAGAGATAAGGAAGGAAACGTGCTAAAGGATACCATAGATAATGAAGTAATATCAAAACTAAACATATATGTACCAAATAGTATCGCACCCAAATTCCTAGAGAAGTTAAGAAAGCTGAAAGAATTAGATAGCAAAACTATACTAGTGGGGGATATCAACCTCCCTCTACCAGAACAAGATAAATCAAACCACAAAATAAATAAGAAAGAAGTTAAGGAGCTAAATAGAATTTTAGAAAAGTTAGATATGATAGATCTTTGGAGAAAACTGAATGGGGACAGAAAGGAATATACTTTTTTCTTGGTGGTACATGGAACCTACATAAAAACTGACTATGTATTAGGTCAAAAAAAATCTCAAAATCAAATGCAGAAAGTAAATGCATCCTTTTCAGATCATGATGTAATAAAAATTACATGTAATAAAGGACTGGGGGAAAATACACCAAAAATTAATTGGAAACTAAATAATCTAATCCTAAAGAATGAGTGGGTGAAACAACAAAACATAGGAACAATCAATAATTTCATCCAAGAGAATGACAATAACGGGACAACAAAATTATCTTGTATGTCTTTTGAATGGTCTTATTTGTGTACATAGTTTTCTCCAAGACAATATCAGTTCTTTGAGAGCAGAAACGGCTTCTTTTAGTTGTGTCCCCAGAAACTAGCACATAGTAGGGTCAAACGCTTGACAAATCTTAAATATTCTTCTAAGTGGTTATCAGTATTGTTCCACATAGGATCCATCCTATCAGACATGGGATATATCGGATACATCAGACAGAATATCAGACATGTGATATATGTCCTGTCTGGTGGAGGTGTGAAACATGGCCCCACACTCCTGAGTGCAGCCCAAGACAATTAAACTGTAACTTGACAATATTTAACAAAACAAGTAAAAGTTCAATAGAACATAGATAATGTTAATATGTCGTTTTAAGTTAAATGCATTCGGTAGGATTTCCCATTTCTATCGGAGTTTGGCACCATTGCTGTGTAGAGTGTGGTCTTACTAGAGACTAAGGGAAGGGAAAAAGCATTTACACCTGTTACATGCAGCACTATGCTATGTGCTTTACAAATCTTATTTGGTTCTCCCAACAATCCTGGGAGGTAGGGCTTATCATGGATCCCCATTTTACAGTTGAAGAAACTAAGGCAGAGATTATGTGACTTGCCCAGGGTCACCCAGCTAGTAGTTATCTAAGGTCACATTTGAACTCAGGCCCAACACTTTGTCCCTTGTGCTACCTGGCTGCCTCCGAGCCCAAAGGAGTCAAATCCCTTTTCTTTACAGACGAGTTTTTGTTGAGTTTGGTAGTTTGTGTGTGCGATATGGCCAAAATTATGCAACTAATTAGTATCTGAGGAGCCAACTCATGTTTTTCTGACTCCGAACCCAGTTCTCCCTCTTGGGGTCTTTAGAAACTCCAGCCCGAGGGGGAGAGGAAAGCCACATTCTAAGCCACTTGAAACAGGAAGTTATGGGGGAACTGTGGAAGGCGGTTTTGTGTGTAGAAGTTTCAGGGAGGAGGCTGCAAAGAGTCAATGAAAAATTCTTTGGGTGCCGGCCAACCCTCCTCCTGCTGACTCAGCGTGTTGAATCAAGAGAGCCCTTCCTTCTGTGGCCTTGCTGCTGGGAGGTTCCTGGGCTAGGAGACGCCCGTGCAGAAGGGTGGGAAGAAATGGGGAATCAGTGCTCCCCCCCCCCCCCAACTGAACTGCCCCTTCCGTATCCTGGGGCTGGCCTTTGCTGGGATAGCACCACCCAGCTCAGAGAAGCAACTAGTGGGTGTTAGCCTCCAGACCTGGAATGGGCCTAAGCAGGTATAGTCACCAGTGAATCAGAGTGGGAAGGAAAGAACACAGAAATGTAATAATTACTAATTCAGCTAGGGCTTTCAGGTCGGAAAAGTGCTGTGATTCTCTTGAAAACTCTGTGAGGTGGGTGATTCCCATTGTACAGATGGGGAAAACTGAGGCTTAGAGAGATTAAATAAATTCCCCAAATTCTTACAATTAATAGTTGAAAGGAATCCAATAACATAAAAAAACTAGAGCTATAAAGGACCTTAGAACAGAGAATGTCAGGGCCTGAGGGACCTTAGGGATTATCTAATCCAAATGCTTCATTTTATAGATGAAGAAACTGATGTTGAGAGGAATAGAGCCTTAAAGGTAGCAGTGACATTATAACACCACTATTCTGCCTCTTAGTATATTTCTCTAACCATTAGACCACATTTTCTCCACCAGAGTAATACAGAAATCCTAATATTGTTGGATTCTATTAATTCATCAAGACAAATTTACAAAACATATCAGAGACCTTGGAAGTCCTTTGGAACACTGGATCTATAGCCTAAACTCATTCATAAAAGCCAATTTAGCTTGAAGACTCCTAAGAATAACTTTTTCTTTTTAAAAGAATTTTTTCCTCATGTAAACAATTTTCATCCTGCCTCTCCTCTCCTCCTTGAGGAGGTAAACACTTTATTTCAGATTACATATGGACAATCATGTAAAACCTATTTCCAAGAATGCATTTTTCCTTTTAGTTTTAAAATGATAGTTTTCTATCTTTCAAAATGCATTAAAAGATAGTTTTAAACATTCACCTTGCAAAATCTTGGTTTTCAAAATTTTCTCCCTTCCTCCTCACCGCTCCTTTCCCCTAGACCGCAAGTGATCCAATATAAGTTAAACATGTGCAATTCTTCCAAACGCATTTCCATATTCATCATGCTGTGCAAGAAAAATTAAATCAAAGGGGAAAAAATGAGAAAGAAAAAAAAACTGAAGCAAACACACCACAAAAACCACCACAAAAAGGTGAGAATATAATGTTGTGATCCACATTCAGTCCCCATAGTTTTCTCTCTGTATGTAGACGGCTCTCTCCATCACAAGACCACTGGAAATGGCCTGAATCACCTCACTGTTGGAAAGGGCCAAATCCATCACAGTTGATCAGCACATAATCTCTTTGTTGTTGCTGTGTACAGTGATCTCCTGGTTCTGCTCACTTCATTTAGCATCAGTTCCCCTAAGTCTCTCCAGGCCTCTCTGTATTCATCCTGCTGGTCGTTTCTTACAGAACAATAATATTCCATAACATTCATGTACCATAATTTACCCAGCCATTTCCCAAATGATGGGCATCCACTCAGTTTCCAGCTCTTCAAGACAATTCTGAAGGACATGATGGAAAACTATCCTCCGCTAGAAATGGAGTTTGAATGCAAATTGAAGCATACTTTTTTTTTTAAAAACTTCCTTATTTTCTTTAACGTTCTTTTTCTTTTTTTTAACTTATTTTTCTTTAACTTTCTTGGCTGCTGCTGTGTGTATGTGTGTGGTCTCTTTGGGATACAGATCCAGCAGCGACACTGCTGGGCCAAAAGCTATGCGCAGTTTGAGACTCCTCTGGACATTGTTCCAGATTGCTCTCCAGCATGGTTGGATCCGTTCACAGCTCCACCCACAATGCATCAGTGTCCCAGTTTTCCCGGCATCCCCTCCAACATTCATCATTATCTTTCCCTGACATCTTAGCCAGTCTGAGAGGTAATTTGCATTTCTCTAATCAATAGTGATTTAATTTTTAATACGCCTAGAAATGGTGCTAATTTCTTCGTCTGAGAATTGCTCATGCCCTCCGACCGTTTAGCAATGGGAATGGCTCCTGACGAGAACACTTTTTTTTAATATAATGTGTTCTTTAAGCATGCGTTTTTCCAGAAGGATTCTAGAATCAGCTGTGACTCTCTGGCTGTGTGGCCTTCAGCCAATGGGCCTGGGTTTTATTAAAATGACGGGGCGGGCTTGAGGTTAATCTATTTAAGGCCCCTCCCAGTTCTGTCCTACAATCCCTCTGGCTAAGAAGTGAGGCCTCTGGTAAAAACTCTCTCCCCAGCCGGGAGGCCCAGAAGACAGAGCTGGGCTGCTGAGGAAGAGCAAGCGGGACCTTTCTAGAACAGGGCGGCCGAGGAAGGGCAAGCGGGACCTTTCTAGAACAGGGCGGCCGAGGAAGGGCAAGCGGGAACCTTCTAGAACAGGGCGGCCGAGGAAGGGCAAGCGGGAACCTTCTAGAACAGGGCGGCCGAGGAAGGGCAAGCGGGAACCTTCTAGAACAGGGCGGCCGAGGAAGAAGGGCAAGCGGGACCTTTCTAGAACAGGGCGGCCGAGGAAGGGCAAGCGGGACCTTTCTAGAACAGGGCGGCCGAGGAAGAAGGGCAAGCGGGACCTTTCTAGAACAGGGCGGCCGAGGAAGGGCAAGCGGGACCTTTCTAGAACAGGGCGGCCGAGGAAGGGCAAGCGGGACCTTTCTAGAACAGAGGTCAGTCAGCCCGCGGAGCCTGGAAGGCGTCCCACAGGTTCGGGCGGAGTGAGATAATAGCTGGGAAAGTGAGGGACTCTGGGATGGCTCCAGCGCAGGGTGAAAGGTTAACCGCCCCGGAAACCCCGTGGCCACACTGACTTCCTAGGGGAGAAGCTGGGAACGCATCCCTTATCTTTAGGGAGAGGCCCTTATCTTTGGGCTCCGAGTTCGGGCGGAGCGCCCCGGGGGGAGCTGCTGCGCAGGTGCGGAGTGCCGCATCTGGGCTCGGGGGCGGGCTCCTGCAGCCGGCTCCGACATTTCCCCCAGGAGGCGTTCTTGTATTGGCTTCTGTTCCGACCCCAGACCGGGCCCCTCCACAGAGGATTGGATCTTGAATCAAGAAAGCCTGGATTCGAATTCACGAGCGGCCCCTGTCTCTTCCTCCCGTCCTGTTTCCTTGGCTGGAAGGCGGGGGACTGGATTGGATGGAGGGCCTCTTTAACGCTGCTACGGACACTTCAGCATTTCTGAATGTTTAAATCGCCTAAGGCAACACTAAATCCCATCTAGAGGCCAGCAAAAGTAAAGATGTGTGGGCCCGTGCCTCCAAGGCCAGGGACTCCCCGGAAGAGGCCCAGGCAGCAGGACTCCGGGCTGAGCGCCTGCCTCAGACGGCGGCTCGGGCCCGTTGCTGATGTATGGGCCCTGGTCCGAGGGGCCGGCAGGCCCAGGCCCCTCCCCGCAGCGGAGGAGGGCAGGTGGCGCGGGAGGGACGGCCGGCCCGACCTCCATTGGTCCGGGACTCGGCTCCCACGTGGCTGGAGCTCCGACCCCGGCGTGGGCGGGCGGGTCCCCCGAGGCAGGCACAACAAAGGGGACGAGGAGTGCGTGGCGGTCTCTGCTGCTCCTCCCCGCTCCGGGTGCTCGGAAAGAAACGGGAACCCCGGCCGGTCTAGGCAGCGCCTCAACCTTTCTCCCAGCTTAGTTTAAGCACTCTTTGTCCCTGCTGGGGGCCGGGAGGGGGCGGGTGGGTGACGTGAGATTATTTGCATCAGCCCCGCCTTTCCTCGGGAGTGCCCGTAGGGTCTGGGGGAATGGGCGGAGCTTTATTTGCATCCTTGCGCCCCTCTCTTGGAGCGCGTGGGGCGAGCCGGAGGGGAGTGGGGGCGGGGCTCCCTGAGGGGGCGGGGCTCTGCGAGGCGGGGCGGAGCCGGGATGGGGCGGTGCGCTTCGTGGGCCCCAGCGGAAAAGTTTTTCCAGGCGGAGAGTTTTGTCGGCGGCGGCGGCGGCGGCGGCAGCAGCGGCGGGGCGGTCGGAGCGGGGCCATGGACGCGCTCAAGTCGGCGGGCCGGGCGCTCATCCGCAGCCCTAGCATTGCCAAACAGACGTGGGGAGGCGGCGGGCGGCACCGGAGTGAGTGTGCGCGCCCCTCGGAGCCCCCTTCCCTCCCCTCCCCCCTTCCGCCCCGCTTCCTCCGCCGCCGGGAGGCCCCCGGCCGGGAGTTTGACAAAGTTTAGTCTCGGCCCCGGAGGTCGGGGCCGGCCGGGGCGGGGGCGGGGGCGGGGGCGGGGGGAGCACCTGCCCGGGGCTGCGTGTGCGCGTGCACGCGTGCGAGTACGCTCGTGCTGGTGCGTGTGAGTGCACGCGTGCGTGAAGCACAACTTTGGTGGGAGCGCTTATTTCCCCGTCCCCGTCCGCTGCTGCTTCTTTCTCACTCTCTGCTGGCGCAGACTCTCCGGGTGGGAGAGGCTCGGCCCCGGCGGAGCGCAGCTGTGAGCCCCCTGCACCTCAGGTTCCCTTCCTACAAAGGGGGGCCGGTGACCTCGCGCTCCCTGCCCGCGGGGTCCCCAGGCTCGGGCGGCTGGTGGGCGTGCGGTTGTGTCCTCCCCCCGCTTTCTGCGGGGCGGGCGGGGACCGCTGGGCTATTTTTAAAGCCCGTGGTTCCTGCCCTCCCGGAGGACCCGCGGCCCCCGGGAGCCCCGCCGACGTCACTCCCCTGGCGGAGCCCGTGGGGCAGCGGCCCTCGAGACGCCCTCCCCCGGGCGCAGCCGGGCCTCCCGCCTGGCGGCGCCCAGAAGCGTGTCCGGGGAGCCCCGGGGCACGAGGCCTTTCCTGGAGCCGTGGGGAGGCGGCCGGCTCGCAGCGCGGACTTTCCGATGGCCCTGGGGGCCTCTGGCCGCTGGCTCCCAGGCCCGGCCCTTGGGCGGCGGGCGAGATTTACAAACAAACTTCAGAGATTTCCGCCGAAAGCCGCTATTTGTTTATGGCCCGGGCTGGGCTCGTCCCCTGCTGGGAACTCGTGGGGAGGGGCCTGGAGAGGAGCTGTGGGGGCTGGGCCCCGCGTGCAGACGCACGTGTAAGTGTAGACGGACCGGCACCGACTGCCGTGCTTGGGGAAGGGGATCCTGGGAGCCGGCGGCCCGCGAGGGAGCGCGAGGGCCGCCTTCGGAGTCCCTCTTATGTGACTCGGGCCGAGTCAGTTCCCCCACGTGTAAAACGCGTGGAATCGGCGAAGACTCCTTGGAGCCTGAAGTGCTGGGGGGGGGGGGGGGGGGGGGGGGGGAGGGGGGGCCCGGCCGGGTCCGTGGCGGTGGGGGGGGGAGTGGGTGTGAGAGGGTTCCCGGCCGGGTCAGTGACGGAGTCCGGCCCGGTCTTGTCATCCTTGTCTCCTCTCCCTGCAAACCCCTTACACACACTCCTCATTCTTGCAATGCTTTGTGCATTCCAGGCACGCACTGTGATTAACCTGTGTCCGTCTCTATCTCACCATCTTCCTGTGTTCCCACCCGTCTGTCCGCCTATGCATTTTCCACTTCTTCCTTTCTTTTCAGCTGTTCCTCTCTCTGCCCATATATCTTTCTATCATCCGTCCTTCTCCCTACCCATCCATGCACCTCTCTCTGGATTCCCTGTTTCTGTATTTTCTAGGTATTATATAGGGTGTATTTGTGTCTGTTACAGTCTCTAGATGTATCATCTCTCTCACCGCCTTCACTGTGTCTCTCCCTTTCCCACTTCCCTCTGCCATATTATCCTAGGCTTAGAGCTGGAGCCGGGGAAACTGAGCCCGGGGAAGACAAATGAGTTTCTGGCGTTGAGCTCCCTCGGTTAGCCAGGCCCAGAACTTGGGGGCTTCGGCTAGAGAGCCAGCTTTCTTTCCCCGACCTGCTCCTCTCTCCATCCATTTTCTGTTGTTCTCTTTTGAAATGGACGCTTTTAAACAGTGTTCCCCTGGTGAGGGAGTACAGTGAAGCAAGCCAGAGCGCTCCGTCGCCTGTGGCCCAGGGACTTTGTACTGGAGCAGTCACAAATGGCTCAGCTGGAGAATCGCAAAGGGCCTGCCTGGGGTCTCCAGTTAGAGCCTGGGGGGGCTTTCCCAAGGGAGCCCTTTTGCCTCTGGGGCGGCCTCTTGCACCGCTCCTTGTTAGGAAGAGGGAGGCCCGTTTCCTGGCTTCTCCTCAGAAGTCTGCCGGGCAGCCCGTGTTCTTTCGTGATCAGGCCTGTCTGCAGCCTCCTCTCTGCCCCTACTTGTCCCCCAGGTAGGTCTGCTTTGCTTGAGCTGAGCTTTGAAGGGAGCTAAGTACTCTAAGCCCGGGAGGCCGCGAGGGAATGCATTCCAGGCAAAGCTTGGAGACGGGAGAGATGGCAGGTGGGGGAAGCTCAGGTTGGCTAGAGAGAATGTGAAAGGGGCTGAGGGATAGGAAGGAAGTTTGCAGAGATCGGAGCAGGAGCCAGATCGTGTTAATCTTAAATGCCAGGCTGAGTAGCTGAGTAGCTGTCGTTTATTCTAGAGGCAGGAGGGACCCATTGATGGTTTTTGAAGGTGGTTGTGGTGGTATGGTTTGGTCAGAACTTGGGATCTGCTTGTTTTTTGGGCAGTAGCAGTTAGAAAGACCAAAAAGTGGTGACTTTTTTCCTGGCACAGAGCCTATTTTGTAGGTGCCCAGTAAATGCTTATTGAATTGCTATCCTGACTGTACCTATTGTTTTTTTAATTACTTGCTCTTTGATCTGGGCCTTGGATCTTGGATTGCTTTTGCTGTTCTTGTAGGCAGTGAAGGAGAGACAAGAGTGTCTTTACCTGAGGAGGAGAGGAAAAATTGAGTGAAAAAAAAATCACCATCCTCACCCACTATGTGCCAGGAACTGTTCTAAGCCCCGGGGATTAAAAAAAAAAGAGAGAGAGAGACAAAAGGCTGGCTTTTCCTTTCTGAAATTCACATTCTGATGGATAAAAGGGCCAACTGGTCATCTCAAACTATAGAAGAGATTTCTTTTTTGGTTTAATTCAACAGACTAATAAATGGTTCCCCCTTTTGTAGAACCTGTATTTTCCTCACACTTGTAGACCCAAGAAGGGGTTTGGTTTTGGAGCCAGTAAGTGTCCTAGCCTGGACTCCAGTCCAGATCAGCTGATCTATAGGGCACAGATTCAGAACTGAAAGCAACCTTAGGATCATCTGCTTAACCATCTGATTTTACAGATGGGGAAACTGAGGCTCAGAGGTAGAGTGACTTGCCCAAAGTCACCCAGCCTATGTAGCAGGCTTGAGGCCTCTTTTCCCTGCCTACCATCTCTTCGTTGTTTTTTAAAGTCACCTGCCTAGGTGAGTTCATCAAGTATCTGCTGTGTGTTTGTATAAGGTCCTGGGACACTGGGGGAAGGTGGATAGTAAATGAAAGGATGGTTTGGTGGTTATCTTTTTTTTTTTTTTTTTTTGCCTTTGTATCTTTGGCACTTGGCACATTGCCTTGCATGTAGTAAAAGCTTAATAAATGCTTTTGGCTGACTAAGGATGACCTAGGAAGAGTTCAGAGTGCCAGGAAAGGAAATTAGCCAGTTAATGGTGAAGGTGGGGTCTGGAGGTGAGCTTGGGGCTAAACCCTAGGGCCGTAGGCCCTCCCACTGCCGACTGAAACCTCCAGAAAGGTCCCCCCTAGTTTCATTATGGGGACTCCAACCCCCAGTGCCTCATTTTGCAGGTGAGGGCTAAGGTAAGGGCAAAGGAGACCCACCTGGGGAACAAGTAGGGGCAGAGAGGATGCTGCAGACAGGCCTGATCAAGAAAGAACACGGCCTGCCCGACTTCTGAGGAGAAACAAGGAAACGGGCCTCCCTCTTCCTAATAAGGAGCATGTGGAAGAGGCTGCCCCAGAGGTAAAAGGGCTCCCTTCCGTAAGCCCCCTCAGGGTATAACTGGAGAGACATTCTTTCTTCCCAGTACCTGGAACTCTCTCCTCCTTCAGCTCTGACTGCTGAACCCCCTGGCTTCTTTCAAGTCCCAGCTAAAATCCCATCTTAACTCCCCTTAACACTAGTGCCTTCCCTCTCTTGAATATCTCCAAGTTACCTCCTGCCTTAAAAAGAGCAGGTCTGCCTCCTATAGGGTTCCTATGGTTGTTTCCCTTGTAGCTTGGTCCCTCATGGTTGTTTTCACCTTACCTCCACCCTCAGGCAGGAGCTCCCTCCTTCTTTCTCCCCCTTCCCGGGTATCTTTAGCACTCAGCACAGTGTGAGGCACAGAGTAGGTGCTTAATAAAATGTTGGCTAAGGATATTAAGCAGCTTGCCCTGGATCGACTGCAGTCGGTGTCAGAGGTGGGGTCTAGACCCAGGCCGTCTCTGGAGTTCCCAGTGTTCTGCTTCCTCTCACATTTCTCTCTGAGAAGGCTCCCTGAGTAGTAAGTACTCCCAGGAGACCCTCCTGCCCTCGCCCTCATGCATCCAGTCAGTGGGCCTGGCATGTGTGAAGAGCTGGATTTGAGACCTGAGCTCACAGCTGCAGGATCTCAGGCTAGTCACTTTACCTCTCTGAGCCTCCGTTTCTTCTTCTGAAATGGGCATAGAATGGGCACCTTTTACTCCCCCACAGGGCCTTAAGATGGGAGACCTGGAGCTGGAGAACCCCTCATGTTATACATGGGACACAGCACAGGCAGTGAGCCTCAGAAGAGGGATCTGAGCCTTTGAGTTGAGAACCAGTCCTTTTAGAGTCTCCATTATTATCATTATCACTTCACTCCATCCTTGATTAGATTAACATTAAGACGTTGCCAGGTTGTTCAGGTGCTCAGAAGTCTCTGTCATTCCCTGTTGTCTGACATGCGGGGTTACCAGCTCATTATGGTTGCTGCTGTTCCCCTCTCCGCCCCAGACAAACTGGACCCCTTGGGATGTGCCGGTGTTTTCTCAGCCCTTTACTTGGTCTCCAGTGCTCCACCTTCTCCCTATTGCCCTCCCGGATTCCTCCCTGCCTCAGCGTCAGGCTGCCCCCCCCCCCAGATCCCTAAAGTTGGTAACGTTGGGTAATGTTCTCCCCCTCTGATCAGATGTGTGCCTGCCGCATGTGGACTTTCCTTATCAGACTTCCAAGTTCTGGGAGCGCCCGGGCTTAGCTGAATTTGTTTTCTCTTAGCCCAACAGTGGGCATTAAAAGAATTGCTTGTGGGGAGTTAAATTGCCGAGGAAGCCACAGAGATGCTGCTTGCAGTTTGTGTCTCTCGGGGCTTGCAGCAGGGGAGTGCTGTGGGTTTGGCTCCAGTCTCTTGGCTCCTGGGACAGTCTGGTGGCTGACGTGGCTCCTGCCCTTCCCCTGGGGACACGTGCAAAGGGTAGACCCTAGCATTTTGTCCAGGGAGACCTCGGCTCACAATTGTCCCAGAGGTGCTTCTCCATTCTCTCTGAGGGGGAAGAGAAGAGGGTCCTTAGAACACAAAATGTCCGAGCTGGGAGAAATCTTTGGGCTCAGATTGTCAGAGCTGGGAGGATTTGGGACACATTGTCAATGAAGGGATCTGAGAATGTCATAGCTGAGAAGAGAGTTGGGACTTGAAATAACAGAGTTGAGGAGGGAACCTTAAGATGTAGCATGCAGGAGATGAAAGGGACATCAGAAAATAGAAGATTACAACTGGAAGGAGGGGAAAGTTAGAACATTGTCAGAATTAGGAAGGGTCCCAGAACATGAAATACCAGAGCTGGGGTTTAGGACTTCTCCCTCTTATTCATTGCATACCTAGAAATTTGGCTTGAGAATGCTAGAATAGATTTCTAAGGTCCTTTCTGGCTCAGATTTTTGGGTTTCAGTGTCTCTCCTGGCTCTGACATTCATTGTCCTAAGGGCCATCCCACATTCATGTTTTGTGTTGTAAGGCCCTCTCAGCTTGGGCATTCTTGGCTAGCTTCTTGGATAGGCAGGGGCAGGGACCTTTGGCCCATTTGTGACCCATTGTGCCTATCAGTTATCTTTCTGAAAGTCCTGCCAGAATATAGCATGTAGAATGTCAGCCAGAAAAAAATTTAGAACATAGATTTCCAGAGCATGGAAGGATCTTAGCGTACAGAACATCAGAGTTGAGGGAGGAAATAATAGAGGTGGAAGGAAGGGGGAGCCTTATAACACAAAATGAGGCTTGAGAGGGCCCTTAGAACATGGGATGTCAGAGCTACAGAAAACCTTAGAACCCAGGATGTCAGAGCTGGGAGAGCCCTTAGAACCCAGGATGTCAGAGCTGGGAGGGCCCTTAGAACCCAGGAGGTCAGAGCTGGGAGGGCCCTTAGAACCCAGGAGGTCAGAGCTGGGAGGGTCCTTAGAACCCAGGAGATCAGACCTGAGAAGACCCTTAGAACTCAGAATGTCAGAGCTGGGCAGGATCTTAGAGACACCCTAGCTTCTTTTGTAGACCTGGAGCCTTCAGGCCCAGAGAGAGAAAAGGACAGGTCATACAAATAAGTTTGGTCTAGAACTCCAGCGTCAGGGCTAGAGCCTCCTACCTGAGGTCCCCTAATTCTCTTTGTGTCATTCTTGCTTTCCACCTCCTTGCCTTCTTACTCCCTGGAGAATTTTAATAGAGCTATAAATATTTTATGGTTTTCTTCCCCTTGGGCTTGCTTGGGGAGCTGTTTGTAGTTCCTGGCTACCTTGGTCTTGAACCTTTGGGGTAGCCTGGCTCTCTGCTGGGTGGGGGAGAATGGAAGGAGAGAGGGAGGTAGTTCTCTTCTTGAAGTGAGGGAAACCCCTTCTATTAAACCGGCTCTTGAGGGGAGCTTTTGGTGCAATCCTTGCCAGCTCCACTGGTTCCCTGAACATCGGCCCAGCTAACCCACCTGAGGAGCCTTCCCTTCACTGGAGCTCAGGGGTGGCATGGTGGTGGTGTGGACCTTCCAGAGGATGGTGTCATTGGCCCCCTGGAGAGTGAGCCAGAATGGGGGGAGAGAAAAGGGACCTCAGATACTTTCTAGCCCAACCCCTGCATTTTACAGAGGAGCAGACTGAGAGAAGTGACCCACGGGCAGTGAGACAGGCCGTATAAAAGACTGCGAGAGAGCTGGCCTTCCCCAGTCCCTTTGCCTGGGCACACTGACCGCCAGGCACACTAGAATCCGCCGTTTAGATGTGCCCTTTAATAGCAGTAATTACCTAACGCTGTCACTTATCTCATTTTCTTCTCCCGGTGCCCCTAGGCCAGGTGACATTATTCCCATTGGACACATGGCTCTTTGCTCAGGGTCAGAGGCACTAGGTTCCTTACAGCCTCTCAGGGCTCCCATCCCTGGGTTTTTTCTCCTTGCTCATTGCATCCCTAGGAATTGGATTTGAGAACATCAGAATAGCTTTCTAAGTCCTTCCCAGCTCCAACGTTCTGGGTTTTGGTGTCCCTCCCGGCTCGGACGTTCTGGGTTTCGGTGTCCCTCCTGGTTCAGATGCTCTGAGTTTTGGTGTCCCTCCCTGCTTGGACGTTCCGGGTTTCGGTGTCCCTCCCAGCTCAGACACTTGTGGTCCTAAGGGCTGTCCCTTGCTCACAATTTGTGTCCTCAGACCCTCTCATTCGGACGTTCTGGGTTAGCTTCTTGGCTAGACAGGGTCCAGGGCCTGTGGTCCCTGTGTGACCCACTGTCCCTGTCCATCGCCTTTCTGAGAGTGACGGCCTCTCATGGATGATACTCGCCCTCCCAGGGCCCTGTGTGGAGGCCTGACTCCAGTCCCTGTGGGCTCAGACGATAATGAGAATGGACAGATCTCATTAACATCTGCTTGTGTACCAACTTGAGGCAACAAGTTAGATGGAACATATGGTCTGTCCTCATTTAGCTTTGGTAGCAGGTCATCTGTAAAATGGCGGAGCTAAAATAGCGCCATCACTGCTGACAAATGTCTCTAAAAATAGGCCCAGCTGGAAGGGGGCTGGAAAGCAAAGAGGAATTTTTCTGAGGGTTGGGATTGGGCTTGGTGCTTTCTAGGTGGTTTGAGGCTTACCCTTCCTCTTTTATTTTTAGTTTTAAAAGCCTTTTATTTTCAAAAATACATGCATAGATAATTCTCAACATTTATCCTTGCAAAACCTTGTGTTCTAAATTTTTTCTCTCTTCCCCTCCTCCCTCCTTTAGATGGCAAGTAATCCAATATATGTTAAATATGTGCAATTCTTCTATACATATTTCCACACTGATCATGCTGCACAAGAAAAAACAGATCCAAAAGGAAAAAAGACAGAAAGAAAACAAAATGCAAGCAAACTACAATAAAAAAACACAGTGTTGTGGTCCACCCTCAGTTCCCACAGCCCTCTCTCTGGGTACAGATGCTCTCTCCATCACAAGATCATTGGAACTGGTCTGAATCAGTTCATTGTTGAAGAGAACCACGTCCATCAGAGTTGATCATATAATCTTGTTGTTGCTGTGTACAATGATCTCTTCTCAACCTTCTCTTGAAAGAGCCCTCTTGGATATAAAATCATGATGTTGCCAGATGGACCAGCCATTCAGAACCTGGGCTTAGGGGAGAATGAAGGTTAGGGGCTCTAATTTACGTTTGATGTCATTGATGTAGTGTCCATTGAGCTCCTCCTGGGTGCTCTCCCTGGTGCTAATATATGAGTCTTTGACACTAGAGTAAGGCCGTCATTGTTTTGGAGGAATCTTTAGAACAGAGTCCAGCATGAAGTGGAGAAGTGAAAGACTTCCTGAGGCAGGAAGAACACATTCTCTGGACACTTAGTGCTTGTGTGTCTTGGGAAGCAATTCATTGGCTTCTCTGGGCCTCAGTTTCCATGTCTATAAAATGAAAGGATTGAATTAGGTGGTCTTGAAGGCCCTTTTAGCCCTGTGATGTTACTTTGACTTAAGGCGTCAGAGTAAACCTTGAAAGAGGGATGGGCTGGAGTCGGTGGAAGGCTAGTGGGAGATTACTGTGGGGAAGGGGAGGAAGAGAAAGCAAGGAGGAAAGAGGAAGAAGGCTTGTATGGGGCCTCAGATATCCTCTGAGGAGCCTTCTGGTTGGAAATCTGTGATCCAATGTGAATCCTCTATGACTGGTAACTTGCAGAAATAAAATTTTGGGTCATAGGGTTTTGTGTATCTAAGAAGGGAAGGCCCTTAGAACCCAGGATGTCAGAGCTGGGAGGGCCCTTAGAACACAGAATGTCAGAGCTGGGAGGGCCCTTAGAACCCGGGAGGTCAGAGCTGGGACGACCCTTAGAACCCAGGATGTCAGAGCTGAGAAGATCCTTAGAACCCAGGATGTCAGAGCTTGGGAGGACCCTTAGAACCCGGGAGGTCAAAGCTGGGAGGGCCCTTAGAACAGAAAATGTCAGGGCTGGGAGGGCCCTTAGAACACAATGTCAGGACTTGCATGCGGGAAGCAATTAAAACAAAAAATATGGGAACTGAGAATAGAGAATACATAATCTGTCTTTTGGCCTTTAAGGATCCAGAATTCCATCGGGATAGTAAAATGACATACTGACATAGATTACAGCCCATCTGTGCTCAGTTGATGGCCAATCCATGTTGCTGCATCCCCCAGGATTGGTCATTCTGTTGGCAAACTGGTGATGAATGAGCCCCTTGAGACTGGACCTCAATGAACAGATGTTGGGGGAGTCCCTCGCTGAGCCTGAATCTGAAGTCTTGAACTTGAGTTCTTGAATAGGAGCCCCCACTTTTCTTTCCTGTGTCTTTCCTGGCCCTGTGTGATTCTAGGAATGTTAGAGAGCCACTGGTACTCTTTGAGGCGAAGGGGTTCCATGGCCAGAGCTTAAGAGTGTTATAGGACAGTTAGAAGGTGCAGTAACAGAAGTCCAGGAGGGAAGTGATGAGCCTTTAGCTGGTCTTGTGGCTGCTGGGGTAGAGAGAAGGGGACCTGGGGGAGAGCTGTTGTCAAGGCAGAAATGGCCAAATTTGGTGATGGGTTGCGGGTTGTATTTGGGGGTAAGGAGAAGTGGAGATTGACATTGAGGTTGTCAGCCTGGGTCCCTGGGATAGGAGCGGTCCCCTTTACAGTAAAAGGAAAGTTTGGAGGCAGGAATGGGGGAGATTAAATAATGACATCTGCTTGTCCCTGTTGCTTTTGAAAGCCTACAGTTCAGATATCTGGGAGATAGTTGGAGATCCATAATTGTAACCTAGGAGAGAGACCCAGGCTGGCTTTATAGAGCTGAGAGCTTAATGGAACCCATGGGAGCTGATAAGATTACCAAGTAAGATAGTATAGATCAAAAAGAAGTGGGGACCCAGGTCAGAGCCCTAGAGGGGGAGGGACTCTCAAAGTCAGAAGATCGGAAAGATTAGCCTGGTTATATGCCAGCCCAAATTGCAAGTTAGAGGAAGCCCAGTTGGACTCACTATAAAGGAGGGTTTAAACTATTTTAACTGACTGGAAGTAGACGAGGCTGTCTTAAGAAGGGGTAGGTTTTTCTCCCTAAAATTCTCTGAGCTAAGACTGGAGTGCACTCCTCTGGTGTGAGAGATGGGAATCACTGATGGGACCAGATGGCCCGAGAATCTCTCCCAGATGAGATTCTGTGACTCCTTCCCCACTACAGAGGGTCAGACATTGCGGCTAGTTACCCTGGGCAGGCGGGACCGTGAATGGTGGGGGCAGGTTCTAGGACCTCCCTCATTCCGGGAAGGCTTCTTTCCGAGGAGGCCTTTCAGATAACTCATTTGGGAAAGAGGAAGTCTGGCCACTTGGGGAGGACTTTGGCTTTGCTGGGTGCCAAGCATCCCCAAGTTGGGGGGAGACAAATGTTTTGAGACTGAGGAGGTCATCAGGCGACCCTGGCAAGTGTTTGTTGCCATGGATTGGAGGGAGCGGAAACTACATTGGAGAGGGTCCAGGAGAGGGCTGGGAGCTCAGGGTATGTTCTAGAAGAAGGAGAGGAGTCAGTGGGACTACAGGGAGCATAGCCCAAGGTAGCGCAGGCTTGAAGTCCTAGGATCCGAATGTTCACTGTGATGGAAGGCGAGGGAGCGGGAATGTTACAGGAGTCCCTGGGGAGTTGGTCCTTAGAAGGAAATAGCAGCTCTTGCCTGTAGTTGAGAGAGAGGAAGGGAATCATAGCCGTGGAACTGGACCGGACCTCCGAGGCTGTCTCCTCCAGCCCCCTCACTTAAACATGAGGCTTTCATTGGAATTCTTCTGGATTGTAGAGCTGACTGGTGGACTTTCTTATCTATTTAAAACATTAACACTTTTTCAACTCGAATTGTGTTCTTCCTCCCAGCTCCCCTTCATTCAGTGGGGAAAAAAGAAAAGGAAAACAAACACATTTGTGACACACAGAAAGAGTCAGGCAAATAAGTACCCCCGTTGGCGGCGTCCTTCGTCACAAGTCCCTCGGCTCTCTGGGAAGAGGGGCTGGTGTGGATCTGGGCCGCGCTGAGAGCCACTTTCTGGGCTGCCTTGGTGCTGGCAGGGTTCAGAGCCAGCCTGGCAGCAGGGCACCTCACACTAGCTTGGGGGAGATCTCTTTTCTCCTATAAGATGGAGTGGCCAGGCATCTGTGAAGACCCCTCCTAATTCTGACATCCAGGTTCCTTTGAGAACAGGGAGAGAATCAAAGAGGGCAGGGGCAGAAAATCTCCCCCAAGGTTAAATCCACTTCTCTCGGGGGGGGAGAGTGAGACAGCCAAAGCCACATCTGGTGAAGCCTTCGGAGGGTTAATTCGATGTAAGTGCCACGGCCTGTTGGGGCTTGTGGTTAGCAGAGCCCACATGGCCTGCCTGAGACTTGCTGGAGACGCCCTGTCCCAGCTGCCTGCTTGGACTTCCTGCCTGCCAGCCCCCAGGGAGGCGGCTCAGTTCAGGGCCTTCCCCGGGAACGCTGCTCCCAGTCAGCTTTGGAGGAAGAGCCCCGGAACCGAAATTGAACTCATCGGTCTTCAGTGGGCCCTTGGACTCCTGCAGGCTCCCTGCGGGGAAAGGGAGCTCTGTAGCACCAGGACTGCGCCAGCCAACTAGGGTGCAGGACACACTGAGCTCATCTTCTCAGAACTGCACTCTTTTGTGCTTTAAAAAATACAGGCTTGATAACTCTTTGTTGCTTAATTTTTAAATAAGTAGTGGAATAAATGACAGGTTTGGGTAGAGCTGGGTTCCTGCCTCTGATACTTACCCCTCTGGGACTTTGGGGAATTCACATAACCCCCGCAGGCCTCAGTTTGCTCATCTGTTAAGTGAAAGAGATGGACTTGATGGCCTGGCCTCTAACGACCCTTCCAGGGACTGATTCTCTGAACCTTAGCTCTAAAGTTGCGAGCCCGCAAGACCAATTTCACTCCCCAGAGAGCTGTTTAAGAAAGAATAGAACGGAGGAAGAAAGGCAGAATGGCAAAACTGAAAGTATCACAGAGTCTAGCTGTATATGCAGTGTTGGCTCACAGTCTCCTGCCTTTGTAGGAGAAGAGAGAGAGGTTCATTTATAATGACATATCTGTTATTTTAATTATTTTGTTCTTTACATTTGCATCATTGTAGTCATTGTGTGTTGCTTACTTTACTTTGTATCTGTTTATATGAATCTCCCTACACTTCTCTGTGTGTTTCTAGGCTTTTGCCTGGGTTGTTTTTTTTTTTTTTTCTCCTTAATAGTATTTTATTTTTCCAGTTACATGTAAAGATAGTTTTCAACATCTATATTTGTAAGACTTTAAAGTTCCAAATTTTTCTCCTACCCTTACCTTCTCCCTTCCCAAGCAAGCAATCCAATATAGGTTAACCATGTGTAATCCTTTAAAATAATTTCATATTTGTCATATTGTGCAAGAAAAATCAGACCAAAAGGGAAAAAACTAAGAGAAAGAAAAAGCATACAGTCAAAAAAGGTGAAAATACTATGTTTTGATCCACATTCAGTCTCCGTAGTTATGTCTCTGGATGCAACTGGTACTTTGTATCACAAATTTATTGGACTTGCCTTGAATTGCCACATTGCTGAGAAGAGCCAAGTGTCTCACAGTTCATCATCCTGTAGTCTTGTTCTTACTGTGCACAATGATCTGGTCCTGCTCACTTCACTCAGCATCAGTTCATGTAAATCTCCCCAGGCTTCTCTGAAATCAGTCTGCTCATCATTTCTTATAGGACCATTATATTCCATTACACATATATGCCATAACTTATTCAGCCATTCCCCAGATGATGGGCATCCACTTGGTTTCCAGTTCTTTCAGGCCTTTGCTTTTCTGCAAAGTGCTGCTGGGAATATTTTGTTGTTTTGTGGGGCCTTTGTGACTTAGGCCTCAAGTCTGACAGTGGATTTCTCTCTCTTCTCTCCTCTGCCTCCCCAGTGAGGTCAGTGGGGCAGTAGAGTCCCTGTGAGAAGGGTGTATGACTGAAGTCCAAGCTAGGAAGTGCACAAGGCGGGACTCCTCCCCATGCTTCCCAGGACCCTGTCCATTTTCTCTGCTGGAGCCAAATGGTGACTCCAGAAATGCAAGCTGTGAGCGCATGTTCCACGTCTGGCTATATTTAGTTGCATCCCCTCCCATCCAGGGGTTTCCCTCAGAACCTTTGGCCTAGGTCACCATTAACTCTGAGTCCCAAACCTCCCAAGCTGTTTAGCCTAATCTCTATCAGAGCAGGAATTCCTTCCTCGTCATCCCTGATGGAAATTCTTCCTCACCTTTACTTGAAGATATCCATCAAGGGGGAACCCACCACTTCCGGAGGCCGCCCATCCCACTTTTGGATAGCTCTGATTGTCAGGATGTTTTTCCTTAACTGGCCACTCTTAAACCTTCCTCTTTGTGACTTCCCTTCATTGTTCCTTGTTCTGCTCTTTGGGGAAAGACCCACCAATCAGATCCTTCCTCCTGGCAGAGGCCTTCAGACACTTGCAGACAGAGATTCTGCTCTCTTAATTTAGCTTGTAGAAGCTCTGTACAGTCTCGGTCCCATTCTCACGCTCTGATCTAGCCCAACCAGCCTTCTCTCTGTTCCTTACACAGGACACTCATTTCCCATCGCCATCAGTGTGCCTGCACTGCCTTTTCTCCTTACCTCTGCCTGTAAGAAGCAGCCAAGCGCTGCCTGCAAGAAGCTTTTTTTCTGATTCCCCAAGTGCTGGGGAGGGCCTGCCTTCTCTCCCTGACGCCAGCCTCGCCGTTAGCTCCTTGTGTCTGTTTGTTTTATGGTTAGGCCGTCTGGAATTCTATATGGACTTCTTGTCTCCCTCATTAATTATAATGTAAGTTCTCTGCAAGTAGAGATTGTGATTTTTGTTTGCACATAACATGCACTTAATAAATGTGTTGATTGATTGGTTCTCCAGGTCAGGTGTCTTCACTGCCTTTGACTGATTGTCATATAATGTGGTCCTCCCATCTCCTCCTTGTTTCCCCTAGCCGGGTTCCAGTTTGTTAATTATCTGCCTAAAACTTAATGCTCAGAATGAAACAGGTGTTTCATTCTGGGAGGTTGGTGTACTTTTTAAATTCCCAGCACTTTGCACAGTGCCTGGAACATAATAGGGTTTCAGAAATGCTCGTTTTCTGTCTTGACAAGATGGTCCCAGTGGGTCTGACTAGAGCTGGACAGCAGAGCTCTCGCCTCCTTGGTGTTGGGGGGCTCTGGGGTCTGCACTGGGGCTGGGCAGTCTCTGGCTGCTCCTCTCGGGCAGGCTGCCTCCTGGGGGACTCTCTCTGACCCTGGCCAATTGGGGCTCTCCTGCCATGTGACCCACCGGGCTGCCCTCTGCCTCTGGCCCCCTCAGGACCCCGACTGGCCTGTTCTTCCCCCACGTGCTGCTTCTTGGCCTCCAACCAAGCCATTCTGAGCCGCTCTCCAACATGGAGAGAGGGAGGGAGTGAATGCAAACTTCTTGTGTGCTGGGTCCGGAGCGTTTCTCCTCCCCTGGGACCCCTGGACCTTTATATCCTGTTCTTTATTCGTTCCATTCAGTCACTGTGTTTCAGAGCTGAAAGGTGAGCGTCTAGCCCCAGCTCAGAGGAATTCACCAGTGGGGACTCACTGCCCGTCAGCCCTTTTCCGAATGCTCTGTTCATCAGGAGATTGTTCCTTATGTGGGGTTCAGTGGGAAGCATGTTGGGTGTGGCTCAGAAGACTTGGGTTTGAGCCTCCCTAGTGTGAGTGGCTGCTGTGGAATCTTGAGCAGGACTTGGAGGAGCCTTGCTTTACCCATTTGTCAAGTAGTGGATATTGGTAGTTACACTCAAGAGCTTCCCAAGGCTGCAGAAATGGGGACCACTCTTGTGTGGGGCTCAAGTTTCCCTTATTTTTATTTGTTCAGGACTGGGATACATTGGAAGCAGAGTTGATGGTCTGGGAGTGTCTGACTCTCTGTCTGGGCCTATAAAAAGATGGCACTCACCCTGGACTTGAAGTCAGGAAGACCTGAGCTCAAATACTTAGGAGTTTTATGATTTGGATAAGTCATTTTTCCTCCATTTGCCTCAGTTTACTCTGTGGTGTTCTTTTTCCAAAACACAGCCAAGTGATAAAAGTTCAGATCTTTTATTGTGTCCTTCAATATAGCTCGGTTAGCTCAAGCCTATCTCTCTGCTTGGTTCCAAATCCAAAGGTTTGTCTTTCCCACTCCAGCCAGCACCAAGGTAGAAGATGCAGTGAAATCTCTCTTGCCTCGGAGATAGGGCTTGTAGGCTTCCTCCCAGAGTACTCCTCTCCTACTCCTGGGAATGTTCCCAAGTAACTCCCCCAAGCTCTAAGAGCTTCCTGTATATATATGATCTCCCAAAGGTCCTCCTTCAGGAGAGAGAGGGATTCTGGGTTATCTCCCAAAGTGCTCTCTGGCCCTAAGGGAAGTGTAAATTTGGATATCTCATACTAAGCCATACTAACCCCTGAAATCTCCCAAACATATGAACTCCATTGAGTACTTAGATACTAATGAGCTCTCTAAAGGTGTGAACACAAGCATCGTTTCTATCAGTTGTACTTAGGACCTTATTTCAAGTTCTGGCCTAAAATATCTCCTTCTAAGATCAAATCAATCATATTGAATCGTGCCCAATTAGATAATTATTGTCTCTCTCAACTCCAATGGCTTAACAGTTTGTAAAGATTCCAACATTACTCATCTGTAAAATGGGAATGATAATAACCCACTTCCCACGTTTGTTGTGAGGATAAAATGATTTAATAGGTGATCCAAAAAGAATCGAACACTTTGCAAAATTTATTTTTCAGTAACTGTTATATGTGAACATGAAGTCAAAAACGATTTGTAATAGACTTGTCTTGAAGAAAAGTGAGGAAATGTCAGGGAGTAACTCTCCAGTTTGGTGCTTTCAGTACATTCACATAACCTGGTTACTGACTAATCCAGTTTGGAAAGTGTTCACTTTGACTCATCCTGTATAGGTAAAGTATTTTGCAAACCTGAAAGTGTGATATAAAGTCTAACTATTGTTGTGATTGTTTATTGTTATTATTCTTTCTCTCCTTCCTCTTTGCTTCCTAAGTGTCGTCCCCCCACCATGATCACTGCTGCCCTCACCCCCAGTCTTCCCTGGGGTTCTCTGTGGAACACTTATTATCCTTGGTTGACCCCTAATACCATCCAATTAATTAGCTAATCCAGCCCCAGCTCTCCCTGGATCAGTGGGGGTCTGGCTCCTGGGGTCCCTGCGGAGTTCTGTCATTGCCCCTCCATCTAGTTGGAAGAAGTAATGCTTTCCCCTCCTCCCGTGACCATCTTCCCTCCCCTCTGGCTCCTCCTGAGCTCCTCGTCAGTTCCCGTGCTCTCACCTTCCTAAGAAGGCCTCCCTCGGCATGGGCTGAGGTTCCTGGCTCTGGGTGCTGTCGGTGGGGCTCGTGGTCGCTTTGTTCCCCAGCCCTGCTGCTTCCTGGGGCACCCTGGGAGAGACCTGGGCAGCCCATGGGGCCATGGCAGTCATGCTCACTTTGTTCCCCTGCTCCTGCACCAGAATTGCCTGAGAACTGGACAGATACAAGGGAGACCCTGTTGGAGGGGATGCTGTTCAACCTCAAATACCTGGGGATGACCCTGGTGGAGCAGCCCAAAGGGGAGGAGCTCTCGGCAGCAGCTGTGAAGCGCATCGTGGCCACGGTGAGTGCCATGGCCCAGGACCCCGTGGCTTCTCCCGCTCTGACCCCTTGGTCTGAGGAGAGAAGAGAGAACTTAGGCCTGGGCTTGGATCGGGTCTTGTCCTGTCCTAGGCCCGGCTGTGGGCCGCCTCTGCCCAAGGGGAGAAGGGGCAGAACGGCCCAAGAAGGAGGCCTGGCTCTGGGGTTGGGGTTGCCGCTGAGGCCTGTGGGACACTGGACAGACTGCTCCCTGGGGCCCTGGCTCCCTCCTCTGTCTGGTGGGGGTGGAACCAGACGCCGCTTTCAGCTCCAACAGTTGGAGCCTGTGGCTGGGCTCTGAGAGTACATTGTTCTGAAAGCCTCAGGGAGATGGCGGCGGCAGCTCCTGCTGGTGTCGGGGGCACGGGGGTCAGGGGCCAGGCCGTGTGGGCGGCTCCCTGTGGGCTCTGGGTCTGCTCTCCAGCCTCCCCACATGTGCCAGGGTGAAAAGAGCAGCCCTGGGCCTGGAGTCCTGGGGCAGGAGGGGCCCGATGGTGCAGGGGCTGGGGCTCAGCTGGGGCAGGCCCCAGGGGGCAGAGCTGGGGCTCCTGCATGGCTACCACCTGCCCTTCCTGGCACCCCTTTTTTCTGTTCACTTTTCAAAGAACCTCTTTCAAGGCTTTGCCTTGGTGTTGCCCAGGCCTTGGGCCGCAGGCCTTGGGGCAAAGAAGGGCCAGGAATCCTGGTGCTGGAGGGGAGGCCCCTGAGGGCCTCAGTGCAGGCTGGTCCTTCCCTCTGCCTCCGTCCCAGAAGCGGCCCTCCCCCTGGGCCAAAGTGGAGGGCCAGAAGGCGAGGAGGAGCAAGAATGGGCAGTGGGCCGCCGTCACCGGTTCTTTGCTGCCCCCAGGATCTTCTCTTCCCCGTCATCTCTCAGCCCGTTAAGTCAGAGCTGGGAGGGGGTCAGGTCCTCCGAGGAAGGGGCCAGGGCAGTTGGGGGCTAGCCTCCAAGCACAGGGACCTTGCCGGGCCGGGCTCAGCCAACCTTGTTCTCTTCTCTCCCCAAGGCCAAAGCTAGTGGGAAGAAGCTCCGAAAAGTGACCCTCCAAGTCTCCCCGAGGGGCATCATTTTACATGACAGCGGGACCAATGAGCTGATTGAGAATGTTTCCATCTACAGGTAGGGCCTGCTCGCAGGGGCTGCCATCTGGAAGAGTGGAGGAGGGGGTGTTGGGGCGATGAGGGGCAGAGTTTCCCCCACCAAGAGGTCATAGGATCATTGACCTAGAACTGGAAGGGACCTGCCAAGGCCTTCCAGTCCCATTCCCCATCATGCAGGTGTGCTGGGCCTCCGAGGCTCAGAGAGCCAATGACCTGCCAGGGCGACACAAAGGCAGAATCTGAACCCAGACCCTCACATTTAAAAGCATTCCTCTGAAAAGAGCTTTGGGGCTTCCCTAGACCACCCAAGCCAGAGGGAATATATATATTTTTAAATTTAATAGCCTTTTATTTACAGGATATATGCATGGGTAACTTTACAGCATTAACAATTGCCAAACCTCTTTTCCAATTTTTCCCCTCTTACCCCCACCCCTCCCTAGATGGCAGGATGACCAGTAGATTTAAATATATTAAAATATAAATTAGATACACAATAAGTATACCTGACCAAACGTTATTTTGGGTGAAAAGTAACTTGAAACATTTACAATTAGCTTGTAAAAGGAAATCAAAACATGGGCATAAATAAGGGATTGGGAATTCAATGTAATGGTTTTATCACTCCCAGAGTTCTTTTCTGGGCATACTGTTCAGTTCATTACTCCCATTAAATGATTTGGTTGATCTGTTTTGAGGGGTGGCCAGTCCATCAAACTGGTATCATATAGTTGTTGTTGAAGATATAATGACTCCTGGTCCTTTCATTTCCTCAATCAGTTTGTTAAGTCTCTGGCCTTTTGAAATATCCTGTTGGTCATTTCTTACAGAAAAATTTTAAATTCATATACCCAAATTTATTCAGCCATTCTCCAACTGATGGACATCATTATTTCATTTTTACCACTCAAAAAGGGCTGCCCAAACGAAATGGTCCCTTTTTCTTTATAATCTCTTTGGGATATAATCCCAAGTAACACTCGGATCAAAGGGTTAACAGTTTGATAATTTTTATAGTTCCAAACTACTTCCAAAATGGTTGGATTGTACAACCCACCAACAGTGCATCAATGTCCCAGTTTTCCAAATCCCCAACAATCATCATTTTTTTCCTGTTCTTAGCCAATCGACAGGTGTTGTGGTATCTTAGGTTGTCCCGGGAATTTAGATCTTTTCATATGACTAGAAATATTTCAATTTCTTCATCTGAAATTGTCTTTTCATATCCTTTGAAATTTTTCAATTGGAGAATGGCGATTTTATAAATTGGTTAATTCTCTATATTTTGGAAATGACCTTTATAAACCGCTGAAAAATATTTTCCCAGTTTTCCCCTTTAATCTTGTCTGATTAGTTTTGTTTATACAAAAACTTTTCAGTTTGGTATAATCGAAATTTTCTATTTTTGATCAGTAATGATCTCTAGTTCTCTTTTTATAAGACCTTCCCCTTCCAAGGTCTGAGGTAAACTATCCTGTGTTCCTCTAATTTTTAATTTCATTCTTTTATGCCGGTTTAACCCATTTTATTATCTTGGTGTCGTTAAGTATGGATCAATGCCTAATTTTCCATATTAGTTTCCAATTTTCCCCAATTTTTATCAAACGTAAGTTCTTATCCCAAAGCTGGGATCCTTGGGTTTGTCAAAGACTAGTTGCTATATTTGTTGACTGTTTTATCCTTGAACCTAATCTATTCCACTGATCCTAATCATTCCTTAGCCAATACCCAAATAGTTTTGGTAACTGCTGCTCTATAATTAATTTTAGATCTTAATAACCACCTTCATTTGTTTTTTTTTCTTAATTCCTTAAATTCTTGACCTTTTTTTATTCCATATGAACTTTTTTTTTCAAGGGGAATACAACCAATAAAAAGCATTTGAGATAATGTATTGAAGCAATATAACCTAATCTAGATATTTAACAGATTAGCAAGAAAAGAGCCCAGGTTTGGGGGCCTAAAAGTCTGGCTTCAGATTCTGCCCTTTTGTAGCAATACTTAGAAAACCATTTTATTAAAATACATTATCAAAAAAAAATTTTGTAATCACTTTTTTTTCTTTACTTTTTTTTCTTGTTTTTTTTTTTTCATGGTTTTTCTCTTTTATTCTGATTTTTCTCTCCCAACATAATTCATAAAAATTATGAATTTAATGTACATGTATAATCGGAAAAAAAATAAAATTAAAAAAAGATGTAAAAAAATTAAGAACACCTAAAAACCCCCAAGTTCATGAACCTCAGGTTAAGAACCCTTGGAATAGATGATCGATGACTTCCTTTTGAGCTTTGTAGAAGCTTCTTGAAGGCAGGGAATGCTTTGTTACCCCTTTCTGACCAGCCCGGGGCCTAGAACATAGCAGCTGCTCCTTAAGCATTTGTTGCTTTCTGCTGCCTCCAGCACTTTCTCCCCAGCATTCCCGTGGCTTGGGGAGCGAGCCTGGCACAGAGAAGTGGAGGCCCCACTAGCAGTGTCCCCCTTCCCCAGGTCCACGAGGTCCCCCTGCCGCTGCCTTCCCCCGGTGCTGTCTCTATTGGGGGTGGGGGTGGGGAGGTCTCTGCCGCCAAGACACCTGATGCCCTTGACCTGTTCGGGCTCCGTGAACTTGCTTCCTGAACATTTTGGTCATTGGGCTTCACTGTCATTGGTTTTCTCTGCAGTAGTAGTGGGCTTGTTTTTATGCATCTGAATACATGAAGGCATCTGTGGGCACAGCATGAAGGAGTCCTCTGCTGGGGGCCTCTCAGTCTTGTGACTGGTGGCCAAGCTGCCGCTGATGAGCCTCTGAATGGAGTTAGGCTGGTCCTGCAATGGGGGTCAGAGTCTGATCCTGCAATGGGGGCCGGAGCCTGACCCCATGGTGGGGGCTAGAGCCTGGCCCTGTGGGGATGGGGGCCAGAGCCTGGCCCTGTGGGGATGGGGGCCAGAGCCTGGCCCTGCGATGGGGGGTCAGAGTCTGATCCTGCAATGGGGGCCGGAGCCTGACCCTGTGGGGATGGGGGCTGGAATCTAGTCCTGCAATGGGTGTCGGAGCCTGGCCCTGCAGGGATGGGGGTCTGTCTAAGCCTGACCCCTTGGTGGGGGCTGGAGTCTGGTCCTGCAATGGGGGTCGGAGCCTGGCCCTGTGGGGATGGGGGCCAGAGTCTGGCCCTGCAATGGGGGCCGGAGCCTAACCCCGTGGTGGGGGCCAGAGCCTGGCCCTGTGGGGATGGGGGCCGGAGCCTGGCCCTGCGATGGGGGTCAGAGTCTGATCCTGCAATGGGGGCCGGAGCCTGACCCTGTGGTGGGGGCCAGAGCCTGGCCCTGCGGGGATGGAGGCTGGAGTCTGGCCCGGCTGGGCTAGAGCCCAGAGCAGTTTGGGCTCTGTCAGTGCAGTCTTTGACAACGTCCCTGCCACCCCAAGTTGTATGTGGGACCTCTGCACTTAAGGCTTCCCCTCCCTGCCCTGGGAGCTGGAGAATGGGAGCTCTGGGCTGTCTCCTGTACAGATGAGGACAGAGGGAGGGGAACCCACCAGGGTCACGGGGGAGCAGAGTCTGTCCGAGACATGGGCTTCCTCAGGGAGGGCCTCGTCCTGCCTCGGATGTGTGTGCGCGCCCTGCGTGTGCGTGTCTGCGGTGGGCTCTGGCCTAGCCTGGGCTGCCCAGCAGCTGCTGCCAGGACTGGGGGCGCAGGTCCTTGCGGGGGGTGGGGGGCGTGCAGCGAACCCTGCAGTATTTTGTTGTAGCTGCCTCGGTCGGTGAGCGCAGCCCTTGGGCTCTGGGGCTGCCGCCTTTGGGTTTCTGGGTCTGGGCATTAAATGCCAGGCCCGTCCTCAGCCTGAGCAGAGTGCCCTGAGTCACCCGTCCTGCCTCCCTCACAGTGCCCGTCAGCCCAGGAGGAGGCCCCGGGGAGACTTTGCTGGGCTTGCCCCTGGATGTCCCCTCTCTGGGCTGAGACCGGGGGGAGCTGGGCCAACTTCTGGCAGTGGGGCTGATTGGGGCTGGAGCCCATAGTGTCCCTCAGCTGTGAGGGGGAAGGGCCCGTGCTGGGGAGGACTCCCCAATCTGACTGGTTCAGCCCTTTGTGTTACAGATGAGGGAACTGAGGCCCAGCCACGGCTGGGGAAGTGACTTAGGCAGGTCCTGGCCTCCACCCAACGCCTGCCCTGCCCTCTCTGCTGCTGACCCCTGGAGCCGCCCAGCAGCACCTGCCGATGAATGTGGGCTCTCCCCCCGCTGCTCCTCCCTTCGGGGCTGTTGTCATTACCTCCTTGGAGACCGTATGGGGGAGTAGGAGGGTTCTCTTCCCAGAGAACACTCGGCCTGTGTCCCTGCTGGGGACCAGAACCTGGGAGGGAACGAGGCAGGCAGGGCCCCGACAGCAGAGGGTGGTGGGTTTGGAAGCAGAGGGACCTGGGCTTGCAGCCACCTCTGCTACTTCCTCTTCCTTCTTCAGGTGACCCTGGGGCAGGTGCATCCTGTGTCTGACTCTTGATTTCCTCAGGCATTTGGGTCTCCCAGCCCTAGAGCCGAGACTCTGGGAAGGAGCGGTCTCTGCTGCATCTCCGACCTCGCACGGGGCCCATGAGCCTCGCTCCGCCGGCTTGCAGGGTGCAGGGAGGATGTGGTGACTGGTCTGACCAAAGATGCTGCTGGTCTAGAAGCCTCTTCTTGTTCACTTCTGTGACTTCATCAATGACCCCATTTGGGTTTTTCTCCGCAGAGATGCTGGAGGGGTTTGTTAATAGGGGGGATCCTTGAGACCTGGAGGACAATTCTTGTGTGAGGAGACAGGAGGGAAAGATGGGGCAGGGGCTAAGTAGGGTGAGCCCAAGCCTAGGATACTGGGGGAGGAAGCCTGAGGGAATAACTGCCCTGCTCTGTCAGCCTCTTCTCTCCCAGCACACGTGCTCCAGCATACGAGATTGGAGGGAAAACTTCCTCAGGTCTTTTTTTTTTTTTTTTTTTTGCCAGTAACTTGGTGTGTAAACTTCAACAAGCCTCTTTTCCTCTGTGGTCCTCTTGGCTTATTCATCCGAGAAGGAAAAATTGGTGTTTCTCCCAGCTCTGACATCCTGTATTCTAAGGGCCCTCCCAGCTCTGACCTCCTGGGTTCTAAGGGCCCTCCCAGCTCTGACATCCTGGGTTCTAAGGGCCCTCCCGGCTCTGACAGTGTCTTCCCTGACTCTCTGTGACTTAAATCTTCTCTTAATCGTTTATCAGGGACTTGCTCTGGGAAAGGTCATTCCTTGAGGCCATTTCACAAAATGAAACAGCTCACAATAACCCAGCTCCCATTTCTCCTCTAGCACATGAAGGCTCACAAAAGGACTTGTTCACCCCAGCCCTGCCAGGCAGGAAGGACACATAATTATTCCCACCCTCCAGAAGCAGAAGCAGGCAGATGGGAGTTCTGGGCTCAGTGGCCTTCCCAGAGGGAAGGCTCCAAACAGGGTGTCCTGAGTCCAGCTCTCTGCTTTGCAGCCTAGCCCCAGGCTCCTGCTCAGGGCTAAGGCCTTTGGGAGATGATGAATTATATCGGGCACAGGGAAGGACAATCTCTAAGAATCAGTAATGATGCTAATATTTGGCTTATAGAGTGCTTTAGGTTTGCAGAGCTCTCTACAGTTTGCAAGAATATTCATATTAACTCTTGAAGCTTTATTACTAAATGGAGAAATAAGGAATTGTTCTGCAAGACTCAGGGGTTTTGAGGGCAGCAGCTGGGAGGAGCGTGGGCTGCCTTTGATGCAGGCCCTATGGTAGCTGCAGCCCCTTTCTGGGACCACCTGAACTCTCCCAACCAGCTTTTGTCCCCACGGTCACCTGGGTGAGCTCGTGGGGGAGCTGCAGGCGCCGCCCTCAGCTTTGCCTCCTTGACTTCCTCTCCCCACTTCCCACGCTCTTCAGCACCGCGGACAGCCAGCCCCGGCTTGCTTAGCCCAGATCTCATGACGGCACTTCTCTGCTTCAGATGGTCAGTGGCTCCCCATTGTCTGCCAAGTGAAGGTCCGACTCTGGGGCCTGCTAACTGAGGTTCTCCTTTCCCAGTCCTTTCTCTTGGGGTGGGGGGATGGGGGGATGGCAGTAGGTCTCTCCAGTCCCAGCTCTCAGTTCATCTACCTCTCCTGGTACCCCTGAAAGGAAGTTCTGTTGCTGTTCTGCCTGCCAAAGCCCCCCTAACTCTGGTATCCCCTAAGTCAGTAATCACAGCTCATCTCTGTCTAATAGTCTGGGTTACCAAGTACCTTCTTCACAGCTCTGCCGCCAGGCAGGCCAGTCTTTTGAGGCAGAAACAGGGAAGTCACAGCATTGTGCTGAATATTGGATGTGACCCTGCTTGGTGGCAGGGGGATGGATCATATGACCTCAGTCTCCCAGCCTTGGCATCCTAAGTTGGCCCAGAGAGCCGAAGTGGCAAAATCCAGCCAGCTTGTCTCCCCGGGGGGATGTGCGCCTGCCTGCGGGAGGGTCTGGGGTTGGCATGGGACCACCTCCTAACCCTCTGCCCTCCCCACCTCCAGGATCTCCTACTGCACTGCAGACAAGATGCATGACAAGGTTTTCGCGTACATTGCCCAGAACCAGCAGAGTGAGAGTCTGGAGTGCCACGCATTTCTCTGCTCCAAGCGGAAAATGGTTAGTGGGTAGCCCCGGGCCCTGGGAGGGGGGTGAGCCCCTTGAGGCGTTGGGGGGAGGGGAGAAGAGCCTGAGTTGGGAGCCCCTTGTTGTGAGCTTGCCCCTCCCTCCACTCAGTTCCATGACTTATTTCTGCCCTGGGTTCCCTGGGGCATCATTTCATTTCTCTTCTGTGACATAGGGAAATCCTGAGAAAATATACAACAATCAGGGAGACCCAGGCTGGAGGGGAAGTGGGGAGACACAGAAGATCCTTCCCTCAGGGGTCAGTCCCCTGGTTTGAGCATGAAGACGTAGGCCCATGGGAAAGGGAGAGAGAACCTGGATGGGAAAGTCTCTTAGCACTCAGAATGCCATTGGGCACAGAGCCAGGAAGTCACAAAACAGGACTGGGTCCGGGCGAAATCAGAGAGCTGGGGCCCCCCAGCTATGTACGATCTCTGCCTGCGGGATGGTACTTCTCCCCACCCTGTTCTTTCTTGCTAAGTCTGTTCTGAGTCCTGCAAATGTCAGAGCTGGATACACAGAACCCGGGAGGTCAGAGCTGAGAGGGCCCTTAGAACCCGGGAGGTCAGAGCTGGGAGGGCCTTAGAACCCGGGAGGTTAGAGCTGGGAGGGCCCTTAGAACCCAGGAGGTCAGAGCTGGGAGGGCCCTTAGAACCCGGGAGGTCAGAGCTGGGAGGGCCCTTAGAACCCAGGATGTCAGAGCTGGGAGGCCCTTAGAACCCAGGATGTCAGAGCTGAGAGGGCCCTTAGAACCCGGGAGGTCAGAGCTGGGAGGGCCCTTAGAACCCGGGAGGTTAGAGCTGGGAGGGCCCTTAGAACCCGGGAGGTCAGAGCTGGGAGGGCCCTTAGAACCCGGGAGGTTAGAGCTGGGAGGGCCCTTAGGACCCGGGAGGTCAGAGCTGGCAGCTTCCTTGTGCCTCCCAAGCCTGCTGTGAGCCCTGCAGACAAATGTGTGAAGCTGCCCATGTCCTTTGGAGATAAAGCTCACACACCGAGGCCTCCCCGGCACAGAGCAGCTCCTGTCCATGTTCTGCTGAGATAAGGATCTCTGCAAAATAAAATCGGACCGAGTCTGGTCAGGAGAGATCCTGCTATAGCACCAAGCTTGTGTCTTCTCAGCTAAAGGAAAGGAGAGAGACGTATGCGTGTGTGCATGTATATGCGTGTATGTGTGTGTGTGTGGGGGGTGTTTCCTGGATCACCCCTCCCCCGTGCCCTTCACCAGACGTTCCATGTGCATGGCAGTGCCTTTCGCACCAAAGGCAGGGGCTGCTGTTGTCCTTCCTTCCCCAGGGTCTGGCACTGCAGCTTACAGACAGTAGGTGCTTTATAAATGCTTGTCCAATCTCTTAAGTTCCTTCCACTCTCTTGGGGCAGCCCCTTCAGGCTCTTGCCCTTTTGGCTTTGGGTTCTAAAAGTTCACTTCCTTCCTGACCCCAGCCAATTGAAACTAAAGGCACCCAGGGTCCCCTCTCACTTTTAAGGATCCTTGAAGCAGAGGCCGGAGACCCAAGTACAAATCTACGCTTTGTGCGTGACCCTGGGAGACGATCGGCCTCCTCTCGGGGCCTTCCTTTGTTTCTTAAGAACATGAAGAGCCTCGATGAGGTGACCTCTAGGCCCCAGCTGGGGCTGGCCTCCTCACTGATTCTTGGGGGGAAGGGATGGGAGGCCATCTTCTCAATGCCGTGGCTCTGTCTGGGCCCGCCTTCTGTGGAGAGGGATCTCTGGGAAAAATACCTAGACCTGGACAGAAAGTCTTAGACTATGTCCCCACCCCCTTCTTGAAGAAAGTGGGGGCAGAGCCAGTTCAGACATCCATCTTCCCTCCTCTCCCTTCCCCTCCCGAACCCTCCCTCCCTTCCCCAAGGTCCATTCCCCAAAACAACATGATTTAATTGAGATATGAATTGTCGCCCATTGCCTTTTTTTAAAAAAAGAAATAAAAGTGGGTTTTTTTTTTGTTTTGTTTTTAACATTGAAAATCCCCCAACACACTGAGTGATTTGTGCCAATTAAACTTCATGAAGTATAAAATCTCATTTGAATGTCTCTGGCATTTACATTTTTGATGGAAATGCGAACACTTTATGGCAAAACTTAAATATGGTAATTAAGTATGAAACTCTTCACAGCTGTTTACAATTTAAGCTGTCACGTTGGAATCAAGTTTAATAGACCCAGTTACCATTGAGAATTGGCCATGAACTAAAAATATGGACTAATTATATACCAGAGTCAGACAGCCCTAGATCTTGGCAAGACTTGGGTGCCCGATGCTGGATTCTGTGCCCTGACCCCTCCCAGGAAACCAAGGATGGGTGAGGGCTTTGGGTCAGTTTTGTATCTTCTGTAGGTTCATTTACAACTATCCCCAGTTAGTTCCTGCTGAAGGCTCAGATGTCCTTCTCACAGCCATGTACACGGCTAACAATGAAGGCTGATGTTACAAGGGACATCGAGACATAGAAATAACAGCTCTGGAAAGGGTCTTAGAACCTAAAAGGTCAGTGCTGAAAGGGCCTTTAGAACATAGGGTAGGAAAACTAGAAGCGATCTTAGAACAGCTCCATTAGGCTCCCTTAGGCTGGGCAGGGAAAAAGGAAAGGAACCTTTGGGGAAAAAGTGTGGGCACCTTGTCTACCAGGCTGATAGGGTGGGCAAGCCTGCAGGAAACTTATGAGCCCATGATGAGTGGGGAGGGCTGGGAGGGCCCTTAGAACCCGGGAGGTCAGAGCTGGGAGGGCCCTTAGAACCCAGGAGGTCAGAGCTGGGAGGGCCCTTAGAACCCAGGAGGTCAGAGCTGGGAGGGCCCTTAGAACCCGGGAGGTCAGAGCTGGGAGGGCCTTGGAACCCAGGAGGTCAGAGCTGCGCCTTGGTTGAACTTGAAGTAGACCCTGGTTAGCCCAGGTCCTTTGTCCTGCCGTGCTGCTCCTGTTACAAGGGGGCCCTGCTCAAGCTCAGGCCCAGAGGCCGCATTGGGCTGCAGGTGACTCTCTCCGGTCTCCAGGCTTGGGTGATTCTGGCCCTTTTGGGTTTTGAAGAAAAGCTCCAGTTTCCTTTCTCATGGAGCTGGGGCCTGGGGCCTCCTTAGGGCTCCCTGATCCTTTCTGAAGTCTGGCTGTGTCCGAATCAGCCTGAGGAAAGTTCACACCTCAGGGGGTTGAGCTGATGCTCTCCTGCTTCCCCCTGGGCCCTCGAATCCCTCGGCCTCCGGGCTGGCCCTGGTGGTAAACCCTCCCCCCCTTCCCCCAACGTCCAGCTACCGCTGAGTCACTGTTTGTGGCCCTTGTCCCATGGTTTGGTCCCTCATGGAGCTCTCCCTCCCCGCCCCCCCAGCAGGACCCTTCTTGGCAAATCCCAGAGGAGGGGGCCGGGGGGGGGCAGAGCTGTGCCATCCCCAGGAAGCCAGCAAAGACCAGTCTCCTTTCACAGGGAAGTAGTTCAAGTTTGGGAAGGGGAGGAGGGACAAGGCTCCTGTCCCCTGGGTTCTTGTTTCTCTTGTTTTGCAGAGTTCTCTTGTTCTTTTCTCCCAGTCTCCCAAATCCCTGACAGGGGCTGCCAGTTTCTGCCTCAGCCAGAAGGTTAAAAAAAAAAAAGATCCCTCTGAGTCTCAGTGGACTGCAAGCTCACTGTGAGTCAGCAAGCAGTGCGTCCATGAGGGGCCCAGGATCTGCAAAAGGGGCTGATAGCGCCTCTGCCTTGGTCTGAGTCAGACCACAGCCTTCCCCTTGTGTTCCTTTCTGGGGGCCACATTTCAGGAAGAATGTTCATAAACTGAGCTTATCTGGGAAGGGGCATTGGAGAATATCTGGGGGGGGGGACAAAAAGGCATGTCATACTATGTGAAGATTGGTTATTTAGGCAGCAGCCTTGGAAAGGGAGCGCTGAGGATAGAAAGCCGCAAAGAAGGAGACAAGCATTTATTAAGCACCTGCTATATGCCACGCACGGGGTTAGACATTTTACAAATAGCATTGCATTTGATTCTCACAACCACCCTTGAGAAGGAGGTGCTGTTATTATCTCCCTTTTACAGAGGAGGAAACTGAGGCTGATGAGAGCGATTTGCTCAGTCTGATAGCTCGTAAGTTTTTCCTGGGTCCGGGCCCAGCCCACCACACTGCTTCTTAGCAGGGGTGCTGACAGCTTTCTCCTGTTAAAGCACTGTCACATGGGAGAAAGGGGCTGGATTATTTGGCGTAGCCGCAGAGGGCAGGGCGCGGACAGACAGGGCTGACCCCAAATGGAGGGGGGAGCTGGTGAATGCCCCATCCCTGGAGCCCTTCAAGGAAAGGCTCTACAGCCATTCTGAGAATTCGTTTTTATTTTTTGCTCAATTATTTATTCATTTATTTGTTTGTTCATTCATCTGTTCACTTATTTATTTTTTTATTATTCAGTTAGCATATAATCTACCTGTTTGAAAATGTCCACCCCATTCAGCATCCGTAGGCCTCCACCTCTGCTGACAGGCTGGAGGCCCGCCTCTGCACTAACCCTTGACCTTAGTTCTGAAGCTTTTCTTTGGGAGCCCATTTGGTGGCAGGGTTCTGGAGCATCCCGCCTGCCGGGGCAGGCTGTGATGCAGGACCCCGGGCCCTTCCCTTGTGGCAGTGGGTCAGGGGTCCTCTCTGTCCCCACGCGGAGGGATGGGAGCAGGGCGCCTCCCTTGGTGCACGCTTCCCTTTGCCAGACCCCGGTCGGGCCTTTTAAGCTCTGCAGCCCCGGTCCCTTTTCATGCGGCAATCTGGCGTGTTGCTCAAGCCTGTCTTGGGGCCTCATCCGGCTGAGGGCTGGCTCCTTCCTCTTCCTTCCTTGCAGGCACAGGCGGTGACCCTCACGGTGGCCCAGGCCTTCAAAGTCGCCTTTGAGCTTTGGCAGGTGTCCAAAGAAGGTGAGTCCTGCCTGGGGGGGGGGGGCAGCCCTTGTCTGCTCAGCTCCCTGAAGCAGCGCCCCCCCAACCTCCCCCAGACCCCAATCTCTGTTCCACGTGCTTGCAGAGAAGGAGAAGCGGGAGAAAGCAAACTTAGAAGAAGTTGCCTGTGGGGCTCGGCTGGATGGTTCCCCTTCCCTGAAAGGCCGTGAGTCTTTGGGCTTGGGCAGGGCGGGATTAGGTAAGCGGGGGCTCCGGCAGAGCTCTG
Source organism: Sarcophilus harrisii (assembly GCF_902635505.1). Classification (NCBI taxonomy): domain Eukaryota; kingdom Metazoa; phylum Chordata; class Mammalia; order Dasyuromorphia; family Dasyuridae; genus Sarcophilus; species Sarcophilus harrisii. The sequence continues at coordinate 557,490,761 of NC_045428.1, read as the reverse complement.
CCCCCAGCCCCTGCAGGTTGGGCCCTTGTCCTCCCAGCCCCCCGAGCACAGGCCGCGGTCCCTATGGGGTCCTGGGTGCAAACAGCTCTTGTCTGTGGTCTGAAATACTGATTGGCTCTGTGACCCAAGATCAGTCACTTCACAAATCACTGACCTGCATTTTCCTCTTCTCTGAAATGGGCGTGACCAGGAGCATTTGTTCAGCCCCCTGTGTGCCGGGCACCTGCTAAGTTTGGGTCGTGATAATGGAAATGGATTCTAATACGTTCCTCCCAGGGTGTCATGCGGGTCAAATGAGATCTGGTGTGTCCAAGTTCCTGTAAATGACGGAGCAGATGGAACAACTATTCATTTCTCTCTCATTTTCATTAATAAGACACAACTTTAAAACCAAGGACAGAAACGGAGCTGAAAGGGGCTGCGTGAGGCTCCCCTCAGGCTGGGCCCAGACACAAGTGGGGAAGAGAAAAAGGGAAACCTTTGGGGGAATTGTGGGTGCCTTGTCTGCCAGGCTGGTGGGGGGCATGGAGCAGGCTGAAGGAAACTTGTGAGCCCATTATCAGAGCTGGGAGGGCTGGGAAAGGCCTCTTGTCAGTGGATGTCAGAGCTGGGAGAGCCCTTAGAACCTGGGATGTCAGAGCTGGGAGGGCCCTTAGAACCCAGGAGGTCAGAGCTGGGAGAGCCCTTAGAACCCGGGATGTCAGAGCTGGGAGAGCCCTTAGAACCCAGGATGTCAGAGCTGGGAGAGCCCTTAGAACCCGGGATGTCAGAGCTGGGAGGGCCCTTAGAACCCAGGAGGTCAGAGCTGGGAGAGCCCTTAGAACCCGGAGTCAGAGCTGGGAGCCCTTAGAACCCAGGATGTCAGAGCTGGGAGAGCTTAGAACCTAGGGATGTCAGAGCTGGGAGGGCCCTTAGAACCCAGGAGGTCAGAGCTGGGAGGCCCTTAGAACCCGGGATGTCAGAGCTGGGAGAGCCCTTAGAACCAGGGATGTCAGAGCTGGGAGAGCCCTTAGAACCCGGGAGGTCAGAGCTGGGAGGGCCCTTAGAACCCAGGATGTCAGAGCTGGGAGAGCCCTTAGAACCCAGGATGTCAGAGCTGGGAGAGCCCTTAGAACCTAGGATGTCAGAGCTGGGAGGGCCCTTAGGACCCTCAGGGGAGGCAGCCTTTGTGGAAGACTCCCAGGCTCCTTTCCAGCTTTGTCCTGTTCTAAGCTGTCTGGTTAGTGACAGAGGCCATTGCTCTCCCAGCACCCACGGGGCCAGCTGAGGAGGGGTTTCTCTGCCTCATGTTTGTGCTTTGGCCTCTCCTCTACAGCAATCACCACTGGAAACCTGCTGGACCTAGAGGAGACGGCCAAAGCCCCCCTGTCCACTGTGAGTGCCAATGCTGCCAACCTGGATGAGGTGGGGAGGCCTGAACCACTGGCCAATAACAACGTGGTCTGGGTGAGTCCCCACGTGGGATGCCGAGGGGGAGGGGCTGGCATGGGCATTCTGTCCCACCCACCTTGCCCGCTCAGTCTGACCCACCTGAGACCCTTGCTGTGTGTTCAGAATGGCTTTAGTGCCAGCTGTAAAGGCTTTGCAGGGGGCCCCTCCTTGGGGACCAGGAAGGGAAGGAAGGGACCACGAAAGAGTTCTTCATTTTTCATGGGACTGGTCTCCGAGACCCCGCTGTGCCCCCACAAAGCTGCCCCCCTCACCTGTGACAACTTGCTCGGAGCTGGTGTGGCCAGCCCTGGCTGGAGGTTACAGCTTGTCCCCGGGCTAACCTTCCCGATTGCCTAGACCCCTCCTTCACTGTGGCCAGAGTGGGGATGAGGAGGATGGAGGCCCAAGGCAGTGTGTGAGGGACAGGGAAGCCTGGCTTTCAGATCCAGCTGTTCCCTGACTCGCTGTGTAACCCTGGACAGCGCCCTCCTTTCTCCCAGCCTCAGTCTCTTCATCTGTAGAAGGGGTGTTTCTAGAATACCTACTTTGCAGGTGAGAATCACTCAAGATAATCATGTGCCACTCCTTAAGAAAAGATGAAAGGTCTGGAGTCACAGTGACATTTTTGACAAGAACCCAGATATTTCATAAGAAGCACAGAGTTATAGCTAGAAGGGCCTCATTTTACAGATGGGGAAATTGAGGTCAGGGTTCCTTCTGACTCAGCCCTAAGAAGGAAGCTGCCATCATTTATTTGAGACTGGAGGCCTGCAGCCCCACGTGCCTGACTAGGGTGGATTTGGGAATCTCCTCAGCCCCGGTTCCCTGTCCCTCCTAATGCCGGAGAGTGTGAGGGAGATCAGTGGCAGGCAGAGGATGGCTCCTAATGCCGACTTTTTGTTTTCTCTTAGGAGCTTGATGATGGCCTTGACGAAGCCTTCTCAAGGTAACTGAATTGGCGCTGCCATATTAGGAGAGGCAGGAGTCTGGGGGACACCACAGGCCTCTTGGGGGACGATGAAGAGTCCTCCCCTAGACTCACGGGCAAAGAGAGAGAGACCAACAGAGATAATCAGAACCTGCCCCTATGAATCCAGAAAGGGGAGAAGAGGGAAAGCAAAAGAGGAGGGAGAGAAAGAAAAAAGAAGGGAGGGAGAAAAAAGACAGGAGGAAGAGAGAAAGAAAGAAGTAGGGAAGGAGAAAGAGAAGGGGAGGAAGGGAGAAAAAGAAAAGAGGAAGGGACAGAGAGGAAAGAAAGAGCAGGGAGGGAGAAAGAGCAAGAATAAGAGCAGGGAGAAGGGGAAAAGGGAGAGAAAGAAGAAAGCGGGGAGGGAGGGGAGAGACAGAAAAAAGAAAAGGGGAGTGGGGCAGAAATAAGAGAAGGGGGAGAGGAGAGAGGGAGGAAGAAGTTACCTAGCCACTTCAGAGAAGGGTGCCCTGGCTAGGGCCGGGGGTGAGGAGGGATCCCTGGCTGACCTCCACCCAGTTCCTCTGACCTCTCCTGTTTTCCCTTGGCTAGCGCCATGTTGCTCAGTCTTGGCATATGTCGTTGACCATCAGCTTGGGGCCGTGGAAGCCCCCTCCCCTTCCCCACTGTCTCCACTAGTAGGAAGTGGGGGCACCAGCCCTTCTTTATTTTTGGCTTCCCATATTCTTGCTTTAATGGTCTATTTTTTGTCACCATCTGGTCTTTATGCCCCTGCTTCCAAATGGAGCCCTCCTCCCTGCTTCCCGGGGACGCACCCGGCCACACCTTGGAACAAGGAGCAGAGGGAGAAAGGCCCTTGGGCCAGCCTGAGCGGCAGAATGTAGGCTTCCTCCACCGCGGCCCCCCACCCTGCCGGGGCGGGGTAGGGGCTGCCTACCTCCCTCTTCCTTGGGGACGTAGACGGTCATTCTGCCCCCTTCGGGGTTGCTTCGGACATTTCCATTCTTGCAGTCATGCTCTTTTTAAAAACAGAAGTTGTTGACACCTTTTGTTTACAACTTAACCCAGATTCCCCCCAGCAGCCCTGCCGTCCCCTCCCTACAGAGCCATTGCTGGGAATAGATTTATTATTATTTTTTTTAACAAGAAGAAAAAAAGAAAGGAGAGGGGAAAAACCGTAGCCCATCAATGGCTGGAGAAAATCTGCCGCGTCTGCACTGCTCAGAGCACCCCCCGCCAAGGAGCAGGGGTCTCCTGTGGGAGCCCGCATGCTCCTTGTCATTTCACAATGTTTGGTTTTGTGGTTCTGAGTTGACTTCTTCTGTCTACTCGGATGTGGTGTTCGCCTCTTTTGGGCTCCTTTGCCTTTCCTCCCTTGCTTCATATTGAGCCAAGTCATTGTTTTCTTGCAAAAGGAAGGAAGAAAGGAGGGAGGGAGGGAGGGAAGGGGAGGAAGCGATGGAGGGAGGGAGGGGGGAAAAAGAAAGAAGGAAGGAAGAGAGAGAAAGGGAAGGAGGTGGGGAGAGAAAGGGAAGGAGTCAGGGAGAGAGAAGGAAGGAGGGAGGGGGAAAGGGAGGGAGAGAGAAGGAAGAAAAAAGGAAGAAGGGGGAGAGAGATTCCATTTCCCTCCCATTCACGAGCCATCCCCCAGTCAACAGTTGTTTATTTTTCTCTCTTTTTTCCTCAGTTCATAGCTACCAGACACTTTCCTTACCTGTGAGATGGCCAGTTAGAGGTAGTCCATTTTACAGATGAGGAAACTGAGGTTCAGAGAAGTAAAGTGGGGTGCCCAGAGAGTAATTACCGAGCGCTGCCACTCAAACCCAGGGCTTCTGACTCCAGGGCCCAAGGAGAGGCTGGCCCAAGAGACAGCTTTCTTCTTTCTTTCCTTTGGTCTTGACACACTGAGTGGGAAGCCCCAGTCGTTAGAATCTATTTCTTTATCTTGCCTTGATGGATCTGGCTCTCCTCAGCCTTCCTACCCCCGACCTCCCCTCTAAATTCCTGCTCTTACTCAGGGCATTGTAACCCAAGTCTTCTCAGAGAAATGTTCTTCCAGGAAGTTGGGAACGAGCCCTGGCCTGGGAGGCAGGAGGTAGGAGGTGGGTTTTGTTACCCAGCTCGGCTCCTCGCTAACCATTGGGATCTTGGGCAGTTTCCTCATCTCCAAAGTGAGCAAGCTGGAGTAAATTTTGAAAAAATGTTTTTAAATTAATAAGCATTTGTTTTCTCTCCCTCCTACTTTCTTTATCAAAAAAAAAAAAAAAAAGTGGGGGGGAGAAGGAAAGGAAGGAAAGAAGAATGAAGGAAAGAAATAAGGAAGGAAGGAACTGAGGAAAGGAGAGAACAAAGAGGGAAGGAAGAAAGGAAAGGAAGGAAAGAAAAAAGGAAGGAAGGAAGAAAAGAAGGGGGAAAGGAAGAAGGGAAAAAGGAAGGGAACAAGGGAAAAAAGAAAGAAAATTTCCTGTAACATATGTAGAATTAAGCAAAACAAATTTTCACAACCAGAGTTTCTGTCATGGTGCCCTTGGCAGTCTTGGGGAAGCCTTTGGACATTTTCTCAGAAAAATGTTTTTAAGTACATAAGATAAAATACATAGGAAGCAACTTAGAAGATCATGGACCCCCTAGTGGAGAAGGTCCCTCCCGGCCCCGATCCCCTGTTCTAAGGGCCAAAGACGCCTGGCCGGTGGAAGGCAGAGCGTTGTTTATGAGCCGGACGGAACAGGGCTCAGTCTCCGTTCCATGTCCCGCCTTGGCTGGGCCTCTCACGCTCCCCAGGCCCGCGGCCTCCGTCCTCACGCCGCTTTCTTGGACTCTTCCAGGCTGGCCCAGTCACGGACGAATCCTCAGGTGCTGGACATTGGGCTCACGGCCCAGGACCTCCAGTACGCCCAGTGCCTCTCCCCGGTGGACTGGGACAAGCCGGACTTGGGCGCCTCCGAGCAGGACGACCTCTTCGGCTTCTGAGCGCGGGGGCAGTCAGGCCGGCAACCACCGCGTGCGGACCAAAGTCATCTCGGGGAGGGCGGGCCACGGCGCCCCCTCCCGGAACGCTGGCAGCCTGGGCCCTGCCAGCCCCTAGACCAAAGGCGTTACTGATGCAGCTTCATCCTCCTCCTGCCTTTTCCTTTACAAATGATAGGATGCTTCAGGCCTATTTATTCATTGGACTCCATGCAGCCCCAAGCCTTGTGGAGCGCCCCCTGCTGTGTAACGTGCCCAGTGTTATAACCAGCCTTTCGGCCCCTCTCCTGGGGTTGGGGGTACGGGAGGGGGAGAGGGAGGAGCCAGCCTCTCTCTCACCTCTTCTCTGCCTGCAGAGCCAGGCCCTTCCTTCCCCAGAGAGCCCCCTGGGGGTCCCCTCCCTGCTCCTGTGGGGAGAGGGTAAGCGGGGGGGGGGGGGGCCTGCCCTTCCACCGGCCGGGAGCTGGGGCAGGGTGCTGCCCGTGCAGAGCCCAGGGAGGAACCCCCCTCACCAAAGACTTAACAGCTTTGCACTTTAAAAATGAACCCAAAGCTGGCTCTGATACGGTGAAAAGGAGGGGCTGAGTCTGCAGGTAGCTTTTTGTCTTCATCCCCCGGGGGGCCTGGCTGATCCGGAACTCAGAGCTTGTAGGGGGATGGAGCCCCCAGGCCTTTCCCCTCGCTGGGACTCAGTTTCCCCATTCACAAAAGGGGAGACTTCCAGCTTCTGCCTTATTAAATATTAACTGACCTCCGACCTCTGCCGTGCCGTCCCATCACATTGATGAGGTTCGTCCCAGGACTGGCCTTGGCTCCTGTGCCCGAACAGCAGCACTTGTGGGAATGTGGGGAGCCCGGAGTCCCTCTCCTCCCAGTTCTCTGTGGCAGGGAAGCCACTGCCGTGGAGTCGGTTCCATCGGTCTTGGCCGGGTGATCCCTCCTCTCTCTGTCCTCCAATAAAAGAAAGCACACCAGGTTTGGGCTCTGGTTTCTGTCCAGCCCCGCCATGGCTGCCCTAGAAGGAGAGCGAGGAAGCCTCAGAGCCGGGCGCTTGTGCCCGAGACTTTGGCACTCCTGGCGGGGCACGAGCCTGCTGTGGGACCGGTGTGGGAGGGTCTTGGGAGGAGCCTTTCGTGACCCTGGTCGGCTGAAATGGAAAGTTTATGAAATTTGTCATTTGGCTTTGAAATATTGACATGTTGTGTGGCCATGGGTAAATTTTTTTCATTGGGTTTTTCTTCATTTCTTTGATGTGGGAATTGAGTGAAGTGATTCCAGCTGTTGCCATGTTTTAAGATCTTTTCCAGTTTTTTTTAAATGTCCTAAGGCCCCTCCCAGCTCTGACATTCTCTATTCTAGGGCCCCTCCCAGCTCTGACCTCCTGGGCTCTAAGGGCCCTCCCAGCGCTGACCTCCTGGGCTCTAAGGGCCCTCCCGGCTCTGACCTCCCGGGTTCTAAGGGCCCTCCCAGCGCTGACCTCCTGGGCTCTAAGGGCCCTCCCGGCTCTGACCTCCCGGGCTCTAAGGACCCTCCCAGCTCTAACCTCCTGGGCTCTAAGGGCCCTCCCAGCGCTGACCTCCTGGGCTCTAAGGCCCCTCCCGGCTCTGACTTCCTGGGTTCCTACCTGGCCTTAAACTTGTGTGGCTTCATTGATTCACTCTTGTCCCTCCCCAAGATGTTTTTGACTCCTTAAAGCGCACGGGCTGAGGACGCAGCACATCTCGGCATCCTGCAGGCCCAGCATCAGTTCCTTGGAAGCAGAAGCTTTCCTCCTCTGTGGTCCCTCATCAGGTCACAAGTGGCAGTGCCCAGGGCTGGTCTGGGGAAACCCTTCCACATGGTGTGGCCCAGAGGGAAGCCCACTGGGCAGGGGGGAAACCAAGAATTCTTTCTTTTTTTATATCTTTTTTTTCCCAAATACATACAAATACAATTCTCAGCATTCACCCTTGTGAAACCTTGCATTCCATATTTTTCTCCCTCCCCTAGACTATAATCCAATATAGGTTTGACATGTACAATCAAGAGTTCTTCCTAGAAAGTTCAATGTGGCGACACCGGCTTGAGCGGCTCCCTTCCTCTGGGTCCCTGTGGGCTGGCTTCTTGCCTCCCTGCTGGTTCCCATTGGGGTTTTGTTTTTTAATGTTAAAAAGAGCTTTTGTTGAGCCTCTCCCCTTTGGTAGGAAGGAGGGCACAGAAGCAGATCTGGGACTTTGAGGTTTGCCAAGCATTCTGGACCCAGCCGTGGGCCAGGCTGCCCTGCCCTCCACGAGCGTGTTTTATGGGGAGACACATATACTAAGCTTGGCTAGTGGTAGAGAACTGGCCCCCTCCCATGGTCTGGGGACCCTGGACATCACTTCCCCTTCGTGCTCTAGACCACGGCTTCTTAAAACTTTTTCCACTTTCGACCCCTTTTCACCTGAGAGGTGTTTATGTGACTGTAGGATTGCAGAATACAAATCAAACATTTGTTGTTAGTAAATCACAATTTTGCAGCTCCCACATTCCGTTATGAGATGCCATCTGGGCTCTGTGACCAAAATGTAAGAAGCTGAAGCTCTGGGCAGTTCTCAAAATCTGGGGAGTCTTTATTGTGTTATGGGTCCCTTTTATGGACGCCCTTCTATGTCTTTAACAACACCAAATAAAGCACGTAGGACTACAGAGGAAATCAATTATGGGAAGTATAATTATCTGTCAAGGGAATGGAAGAGGTCTGGCTGTCTAGGCCCCAGAACAGCTGGTGCCTCGGAGGCACAAGTGTAGGTGGGGAGCTCCCTCAATGTGCTTCTCACTGGAGAAGGGTCGTGTCCGGGACTCCCCACCCTTTGAGGGGGGCTGCTTCTTAGTCTAGTGAGAGAGGCTGCGGGCAGATCTGATCGCTCCCTTCAGATGTCGGGAGGGCTGCTGTGGGGAGGGTAGGCCTGGGACTGGAGGCAAGAGCTTCCTGGCAATTGTGTGCCCCCCCCCTTTTGGCTTGGGGATGGGCAAAGGAGGATGCGAAGCTGGGCTTTGGATGAAGGATGAGAGGAACTTGAGCAAATGGAGAAGTAAAGAAAGATGGAGCAGGGGAGGAATGAGCACAGAAAATGTCGAGGTTGGAGACCTTGACTGCCAGAGCCAGAAAGGAAACTTGGAAGGAAATAAGCATTTATTAAGTACCTACTGTGTGAAATTTATTAACTTCATAACCTGGGAAGGTAGATGCTATTATCCATTTTACAGATGAGGAAACTGAGGCAAACAGGTTTTCCCAGGGCCATACAATTAGCCTCTAGAGATCCGATTTGAACTCAGATTGACCAACGCTAACCCCAGCACTTTGTGCCTTAGGATGCCATCTAGTGGCAGTTAAATGATGCACCATGGAAAGGTTTTCTTAGAATGAAAACGCAACTGGGGAATCTCAGTAAATCCTGGAGACTGGCCACAGAGGAGCCTTCTACCGATTTAGCAGCCGGGTTAGGCTTTTTAAGTTCTACCCAGTCTTAGGGGGACCAGCTGGGAGCCTTCCCTTGCTCAAGACGGGATCCCCAGGGGAGTGTAATGGGAAGCTTCATAGTCAAAGGATCAGATTTTGGGCCCGATATTTGCCGGTGGCTTTGATGGGAGCTGAATCCTCTGAGTCAGGCCCAAAATCTGATCCTCTGACTATAACGGGGGTCCAGGAGCTTTGAAGGAAGAGAATATCAGAGCTGGGAGGGCCCTTACGAGGGACGCCTTCGACTTTCCGGGTCGACCCTTAATAGGGTTTCATGCCTGAAGCAGGAGCCTTTCAAGCCCCCTCACAAGTCAGAACGAGCATCTTGGCCCAGAGAGCTCTGCTCTCCTGCTCCTGCCGGTCTGTGCCTCGTGGGGTTTCCCTTTCCCATTTATCTCGCAGTCTCTTTCAAGCGCTGGAGACATGGAATATTTGGTGCTGGCCAGTGGCTCCCGGAGACCCGAGAGGCCGAGGCCTGACGTTGGGCAGTGGGGAGCCTCACTTAGAATTCTGAGTGCGTGGGGGAGATCAGGGAGAGCGCTTCCCTTTTCTCTCTTGCCCTAATCTGGAAAGACACCTAACAAGTTCAACTTTCTCGTTAAATTGGGCCGGTCCTTGCCGTCTCCCGACATGGCGAATTAGGGATGCCGAGCGGATGGGCCATCTGGCTGTTCATGCATAACTGATGATGGTGGGAAAGAACAGAGCCGGCTTCTGCTTTGATGTGACCTTTTCCATTTGATGATGTAGATCTCGGGGGTCACTGTTTCCTTTAAGGAAGAAATCTTCCCCAATTATGGCTCTCGGGGGACTTGTAATTTCTGATAAACGGCGGTGCTCCCTGTGTGTGGGTGGGTCTGGCAGGATGAGTTAGAAGGCCAGCCCTGCGGGGGCTCTGCCCGCCCCTGGCAAGCTCCCGCCCAGCCGCCCGGCAGAGCCTTAAAGGACCAGGAGGAGCCTTTCTGGAAGGCAAAGGACAAAAACAAGTGCAGGCCTACGGTGTGCCAGGGATAAAGGGTGGTCGGGGGTGGGAGAGAGCAGTGTGGGGTAATGGGGAAGGGGGCAGAGGCCCTGCTGGGGCCGGAACAGGGGCTTTCTATAACCGGGCAATTGCCATCCCGGCCCAGCTCTGCCGCTCCCCACCTGTCTTCCCTTAGCTTCTCTGTGGGGGACAAAGATCCACGTGGAAGGGGAAGGTCTGGGGTCAGACAGCCAGGCCCGAGTCCCTGGTCTCTCACCCGTTGCATGACCTTGGACCAGTCATTGGGTCTCAGCTTCCACCTCCATAAAAGCAGGGAGGAGGACTCTGGTATCTGTCAGCACCGAGGGGTCCCTTTATAATCACACCTTAAAACAAATCGGCTGCAGTTATACCAAGTGAGGAAGGCCCTTTCAAAGCAGGAGTCCCCTAGAGAGCCACTCCGGAGAGGGCTAATGATATTTCCTCCTCTCAGAGCCTCTGTGAACTTCTCTTTAGGAATGGCCTTTGGAGCCCATTAACAAGTCCCAGATCAATGCCATTGCCCTATTGATCATATTAATTTGGAACAAGGTGCCTTCTAAGTCTAATATTTTTTGTTCTAGTGTTCTGTGGTCTGGCTCTGAAGTTTGAAAGCCCCTCCCGGCTCTGACATCCCGGGCTCTAAGGGCCCTCCCAGCTCTGACCTCCTGGGTTCTAAGGGCCCTCCCAGCTCTGACATCCTGGTTCTAAGGGCCCTCCCAGCTCTGACATCCCGGGTTCTAAGGGAGGGCTCTGACATCCCGGGTTCTAAGGGCCCTCCCGGCTCTGACATCCCATGTTCTAAGGGCCCCTCCCAGCTCTGACATCCTGGGTTCTAGGGGCCCTCTGAGTTCTGATATTCTCTTCCTTCAAAGCTCCTGGACCCCCATTAGATAGCATCTCCTAAAGAAGCCTTCCATGATTTCCCTCAACTAGAAGAAAATAAATGTTTTCCTTGAAATTTCTGTGGAAATTCTTTGATCTCTGCTATACACTTATCCAATTCTAACGCATTGGAATCATTCATAGAAATCTTTGTTCCCCTCCCCATCCCCAATGAGATTGTAAACTCCTAAAAGGCTTTTACTCCTTGTGACCCCTTAGAACCCGGGAGGTCAGAGCTGGGAGAATTGTTAAAATGGGAGAACACAGTGGCTTTAAGAGAAGTCTTAGAACTGAGGCTGTCAGAGCCAGAAACGACTGTGGCTCCTCCTCCTGACAATAGACATTTCCAATGTTGCAGAATCATTGTGGGAAAGTCCACGTTCAACAACCCCCGAGAAATCTGATTTGAGATTTTTTGAGCTCAAGAATGGAGCACTGCCCCCCCCCCCCAGTCTCCCCCCCAGGAGAGATGATTACTGTCAGTGCACATCTCAGTGGAGAGAAGAGCTGCCTCCAGAACGGGCCTGGTGGTGCAGGTCTGAGCCCTCGGGGCAGGAGAGCTGTCCATCAGCACCTGCCCCCGGAAGTTGCTGGGATGGTCCAGGTCCGGGCTGAATCAGCAAAGACTGTCCATCGTCCCACAGGGGCCGCTACCTGGGGGAGGCTGAGTCCAGGGACCGCGGGAGGGTTTTCTGTTTCCCGCATTTGTTCTTTGGGGCTGATGAGTCGGAATCACAGCCGTCGGGGCAGGCAGGGGCCTCGGTCCCCCTCAGGCCAGCCCATGGCACAGTAACCGCTGCCACGGCCCTGAGATGGGCTATCCAAGCTTTCTCTGTAGCTTCAGCATTTTGTGTGATGGGGAAATAAAAAGATGCCCCCGTGTCTGATCCTCATGTTTAATACAACACTTGCAGGCAGGAGCCTGGCCACCCTCATTTGGGGATACCTAGGTCCTGGCCACATTTAACGGTTATTCAGATTTCCCTAGAGTTCCCCAACAGGGCTAAGAAACAAGGAGAAAAATTGCCCTTTGGGTCAGACCCGGACTGAACCTGATCTCTGTGAGCCCAGATTACCTTGGGGGCCCTCGGCCGTGGGGACAGGATGCTGAATTCTCCCAAGTGAGCCGGCGTCCAGGCTCCCGGTTTTTTCCTGCTTCTGCCTCCAAAGTGGGGACTGATGTCAACCTTGCCCTTGATGGGGGTCCCAGCTGAACTGAAACCAGTTGGGATTAGGACTCATCAGATGGAAGAGCATGGATGGAAATGGAAGTTGTTATGCATGGAAGGAGAGAAAAAGTGGGATAGCCTCCGTTCTCCAAGTTACTCGCTGAAGATTAATCAGCTCTTCATTTTCTTTTCTTGAGGACTCCGGATAATCATCGATGGCTCTCAAGTGCCACAGAGACGTGGCCAATGTTGTTGTTGCTGGTTCTGGAGAATGACACTTATTTCCCACTCCAGGGAAAGATGGGGAATACAGAGGGCTCCTACCTGTGCTTCCAAGGAAGGCTCTGCTGCCTAGGACAAAGTGGGGATGTGCCCCGGGCCCCCACATTCACGGCCATTTCCTCCCTTCCTTCACACCTGTCCACAAAGGAAGAGAAGCCCATAAAATGTCAGAGCTGGGAGGCCCTTAGAACACAGGAGGTCAGAGCTGGGAGGGCCCTTAGAACCCAGCGGATCAGAGCTGGGAGGGCCCTTAGAACCCAGCAGGTCAGAGCTGGGAGGGCTCTTAGAACCCAGGGGGTCAGAGCTGGGAGGGCCCTTAGAACCCGGGAGGTCAGAGCTGGGAGGGCCCTTAGACCAGGGTCAGAGCGGGAGGGCCCTTAGAACCCAGGGTCAGAGCTGGGGGGCCTTAGAACCCAGGGGGTCAGAGCGGGAGGGCCCTTAGAACCCGGGGTCAGAGCTGGGCCAGGGGGTCAGAGCCGGGAGGGCCCTTAGAACCCAGGGGGTCAGAGCTGGGGGGGCCCTTAGAACCCAGGGGGTCAGAGCCGGGAGGGCCCTTAGAACCCAGGGGGTCAGAGCTGGGGGAGGGATCTTAGAATGTCAGAGTTGGGAACAGCTTTAGAATCAATATTTATCAAGGGCTCACCCTGAGCCAAGCACTACACTAATCACTGCGGATACAAAGAGAAACAAAACATATCCCCTCCCCTCCAGGAGCTTACACCCAATATGATATGGGAGTTGGAAGGTGTCTCATAGCCCAGAACATCCGAGACCACACAATCCATTTCACTCATTTCATAGACGAGAAGATTGAAGGTCAGCGAAGGGAAGCAGCTCAGTCACAGCCACGCACTGAATGGTGACAGCAATGTCCAGATGTCCTGCCTCTGATCCGGTGTTTCAGAGACTCAGTTCCTCATCTGTCGTGATCTTCGAGCAGAGGCTGAATCAGCCCTTCCCAGGGATGTTGGGGACAGGATCCACACTCAGGCAGGAAAAGGTTTAGAGAGGACTTTTGAAATTCCTTCTGACTGGGATGTTTTTTCCTCCTTCTAAAACACTGATCACTCGATGGCTTCAGAGCCATCACCCCATAGTGTTTGAAAGACTCTGGTACCGGCAGCCTAGAGCCTTGGGTCTCTATAGTCCTGGCTCTGGAACACAAAAAAAGACATAACACTCTGTGAAATGAGGTGGGGGGAAGTTGGACTTCTATAAATGAATAACTGAACTTTTATAAAGCCCTTTAAAACCCTTTATAGTCAGTCTCTAATTTGAGCTTCAGAATAACTCTGTGAGGAAGTTAGGTGGTGCAATGAATAGAATGCCGGGCTTAGAGTCAGGAAGACCTGACTTTAAATTTGACTTCAAACACTTCCTAGCAGTGTGACCCTGTGCAAGTCACTTAACCTCTGTTGCCTCAGTTTCCTCAGCTGTAAAATGGGGATAATAATAGCACCTACTTCCTAGGGTTATTGCAAAGATGAGAGATGATAATTGTAAAATGCTTAGCCTAGTGCTTGGCACATAGTAGGTGCTTAATAAATGGTAGTTCTTAAGAAGAGAGGTATGCTTCTGAATCTAACTCTTCCTGTGCAACAAGAGAACTGTTCGGTTCTGCACACATATATTGTATCTAGGATATACTATGACATATTTAACATGTATAGGACTGCTTGCCATCTGGGGGAGAGGGTGGAGGGAGGGAGGGGAAAAGTCGGAACAGAAGTGAGTGCAAGGGATAATGTTGTTAAAAATTACCCAGGCATGGGTTCTGTCAATAAAAAGTTATTTTAAAAAATGAGAGAGAGAGAGAGAGAGAGAGAGAGAGAGAGAGAGAGAGAGAGAGAGAGAAAAGAGGTATGAATGCTAGGTCCCTGTCTTAGATCTGCTTGTGAGGGTTGGAAGAAGTCTTCCAGTATTATCTCTTCCTTGCCCCCCCTATATTCATAGCTGAAACTGACCGAAAGTCATGCTTAGGATTTGAATGTGGGTCCTTGGACTCCCGAACACTGGTTTGGGCTCCAGAGTGTAGAATTTCCCTCCAAAGACCATCCGGACAATTATCTTAAAATTTTTGAAGTCTTTGCGAATTGCCCAAGAATGGGGGATTGGGTGCTGGGGAAAGGGGAGCAACTTTACCATGAACACACTGATAATTTGTACCTGGGCAGGCAGCCCCCAAGCCTTCCTGATTCCACAGCTGCCCTTCCATTCAGCGCCTCCTCTCCCTATTTTCTATATGAGGAAACTGAAAGGTTACGTTATTCACCCGGTAGGACACAGCTTATAGATATCAGAGGTAGGATTAGAACTTGGCTCTTTTTGCCCCTGAGTCCATCACACTCTGCGAGCACTCTAGCCCGTTACAGCTCTAGCCCCCATGATCCCTGTGGCACCTCCTTGTAGGCAGGTCATGAATTTGAAGGCACTTAGAGATGAATGCATTACAGAACTGGACAATTAGGAGATGCTCATCAATTGGGGAATGATGGAATAAATTATAGTATAGGAAAGTAATATTATTGTCCCATAACAAATCATGAACAAGCTGATTTTAGAAAGGCCTAGAAAGATTTATATAAACTGATGCAGAGAGAAACGAGCAGAATCGGGAAAACTTTGTACACAGCAATAGCAAAGTTGCGCGATGTTCCACTGTGAAAGGCTTGGTTCTCCTCGTGGTTTGGTGATCCAAGACAATCCCAGCAGACTTTGGGTAGAAAACTCCCTCCGCATTCAGAAAAACTGTGGAAATTTAATGGAAATCAATACATGCGAGGCTCACTATTTTTTCCTGTTTTTTTTTTCTCCTGTGATTTTTCTCTTTTGTTATGATTTTTCTCTCCCAACATGATTCATAAAGAAATGTATATTAGGGGCAGCGAGGTGGCACAGTGGGTAGAGCATCAGCCCTGAAGTCAGGAGGACCTGAATTCAAATCTAGTTTCAGATACTTAATACTTACTAGCTGTGTGACCTTGGGCAAGTCACTTGATCCCAATTGTCTCAGCAAAAAAAAAAAGGGGGGGGAAAGAAATGTGAATTTAAAAATTTAGAGTCCACGTATAACCAGAAAAAATAAAACAATTAAAAGAAAAAAGAGATGAATGAGTTACTCCCCAAGTGTGAGACAGTCACATCATGGCCCTTAGAATACAGAATTGGGGGGGAGGGGAATAAGAGGTTGGCCAGTCCCCCTGTGTCATTTTATAGAAAAAGAAACTGGGGGTGTGGCCTGTTTAATATCCCTCGGGGTACTTTTTCACCCAGTCTGTCAGCACTAAGCCAATATTGACCTTTAGCACTTCCTCACCTCTCACCCCAGTGGGTGTCCGACCAGAAGCAGTTGTTACCTGGGCTTCTTTCCATAATATTTCTCACCTACATGTCCACCCTGTACACATCCATTTGGAAACATGCGTGTGTGTGCATCTGTCCCTCTGTCCCCCAGGGCGCTGGCAGTGGCCATGTCAGAGCCTTGGAGTGCTCAGAGCTGGAAGAGACGGGAGGCATTTCCTAGGTCTGACCCCTCCATTTAAGAGAGGATTGAGGTGAAGCTAGAGGAGGAAACCAGCTGTCCTGTGGAGATGAGAAGCAGTGGATGAGTTGATGGGGAGCCATAGATGTAGAAGTTCTTATTTGAGACCTGACTTAGTTTTCTCATCTGTAAAATGGGGGTAATAATCGCACCTATTTCCCAGGATCAGACGGGATAGCAGGCCTCAGTGCTTTGCAAACCTCAAAGTGCAGTGTAGACGTTAGTCTCAACTATGAGGTCGGCCTGGCTTTTTGGAAGAGATTTGTCCAGGTTTAACCTCTGAAATCCACTGTGTCCCTGGAGACAAGCTGATTAATCCCCGAGTGACTCAGGTGTTCTCTCTCTGACCTGGCCAGCAGAAAACCTGATCTGGAGACAGGGCTGGGCCTTGGGCAGGAAGAGTACCTAGAACAGAGAATTCTTTGCTTCTATGTTCACTGTGGGCACACAAAGAGGCATCCCCCTTGTGGACTTCACCATTTGGTTCCTGTGGCGGGAAGGAAGGATGATGGGAGACTTGGGACTCTAGGGGAAGAGGCTGTCGGCAGCTGTCCCACTGGGGGAGATTTCACCCCTGTATGAAAATGGGGGCCAGCCTCCCACTCTGTTCCTCCAGCATTTTAGGGGGCTGTAGAAGCTGGCCCACCTGCTTAGGGAAGGCCGTTCTTGGGTCGGCCTCTGAGGCCTTGGGCAAACCACCACCCTTTTCAGAGTGTCTGGTTCTCTGTGCAATGAGGGAGGGGACCTGGACCAGTTCTAAGGCCCATCCGTAATGTGGTGACATCACCCCCAGGTCTGACGTTCCCTATTCTAGATCCTTTCCCACTCTGACACCCACAGGTGGAAGGATTCTCTCAGCTTTGATATTCTGTTTTCAAAGGGGGCAGTGAATAGAGAGATGGGCCTGGAATCAGAGAGCCGAGTTCAAATCCAGCCTCAGACACTAGTTGTGTGATTCTGGGCAAGTCACATTACCAGTGACTGCCTCAGTAATGTAAAATGGATAAAATAATAGCTCCTACCTCCCAGGGTGGTTGTGAGGATCTAAGGAAAAGCATTTTGTGTAATAGGTTTTAAATTTTCCCTCCCTCCTTCATTGTCAGGTCCTTCCAGCTCAATATTCTATATTCTAGAATATAGAAACTATATACTAAAGTTTTCCTGTGTTCTAACTTTCTCCTACCTCTGACATTCTATGCTCTCAGGCCCTTCCAACTTTTCTAATAGCTTCCTTTTTTTATAGTGCTGTAAGTTTGCAAAGCATTTTACATCTTTTTTTTTTTAACTTAATGCCCATAACAACTCTAGAAAGGTAGGTACTATTATTATCTGTATTTAACAGGTGGGGAAACTAAGGCAGAGAGAGTTTAATTGGCTTTCCCTAGGACGCAGAGATAGTGAGAGTCTGAGATAGGATTTCAATCCGGGACTTCCTGGCCCCAGTCTATCCCAGAGGTCTTTAAACTACCTGGTCCTTCCTACTTTAACATTCTGTACCTGAATGAAGCTGTCAGATATCTCCACGTCTTCTTCATCTCCCCAGGGTCTCAAGGCCAAGAGCTCAATTCAAGGCATAATTGGACACCAAGTTAAAATTCTAGCATGGAACTTCTTCGTGTTTCCCAAGTTCAGTGATTGTGACTTTTGACTGAAGTCTCAGGGACACAATGTTGTTCAGTTCAGGACCATGTTCTAGGAAGAACTTATTCATCCTGGAGAAGGAAATAGCAAACTGCTTGAAGGTTTTTGCCAAGAAAACCCTAAATGGGGTCATGATGGAAAGACTGAATGACATCCAAACTGGTATTCTGGAATACAAGATGACCTGATCAGAATCAGTTCAAGGATTTGGAGGGTTATTAGCCTGGTTTTTGTTGTTGCTGTTTTTTCTTCTGTTTTAGAGGAAGCCCCATACATCAGAGAGGCAATGCCATAAAAATAAATTGTATTTAAATGGAGGAGGGCTGTGCAAGGTCACCTATCTCACTTTCCCCTCCAGCGTCATCCGGGTCCAGTGGCGAGATTATAGATCAGGACAACAGGAGATGGTCACCTGTTATCTTGGAGAAGGGAAAGAGGAACAAAAAATAAATAAATTTGTTAATAAATAAACAATAAATTTATTAACTTATTGTTAATAAATAAATAAAGGAATATTTGCTTTAAATATTCAAGTGGCTATAAGGAGAAAGAGGGATTAAATTTGTACCATTTGACTCTGTAAGAGTAAGTACTGAAAGCAATGGGGAGGGCAGGTAGTGAGGGAAACAGCTTTTAACCCAATATAAGTTGGGACTTGAAGTAAGACCACCAGACTCAAGGTCTAGTGCTCTATCCAAGCGCCTCAGTCCAGTTCTACCTTAAACCCCAGTCTCTCTTAAAATGCGATGTGATTCACAAACATTTGATGCACAATGGCTTGACATCATCTATTCATTTTTATCAGAATTAAGGCTCCTCAGCATCCTCCCTTTCTATTTACTTACTCACTAGGTGCCCCCATCTCTCCTTGACTCTCTTAAGGATGGATCCGACTTAATGATGGACAATGGAACGCTGCTTTGAGGTATCTATAGCAACCAGAGTCTCTGAAACTGCTTCCTTTACAGTTTAAAGGCTGCCTGGCAGATTTTCAGCTCTAGCTTCAGTGAGGAATAAATACCCAGAGGCTGCTCTGGTGACGAAGACCCAAATTTGAACCCATCCTCATTAACCTACTAGCTGTGTGAGCCTCCTGAGTCACTTAATTTTTCTCAGTCTTTTCCCCATCTCTAAAATGGAAAGAATCAAAATATCTTACCTCCTAGTGTGTTGTGAGGATAAATTGAGTTGGGATTTTATTAGATAGATAAATGCTGTTTTGATTATTGTGCTGGACTTTGAGTTATGAAAACATGAGTTCAAATTCTGCTACACAGTTCTTTTTGTGGTGGCAAAGAATTGGAAAATGAGTAAATAAATGCCCATCGATTGGGGAACAGCTGAATAAATTATGATAGTATATGAAAGTAATGGAATATTATTGTTCTATAAAAATGATGAACAAGCTGATTTTAGAAAGGCCTGGAAAGATTGACATGAACTGATAGTGAGTGAAACAAGCAAAACCAGGAAAATATTGTACACAGTAACAGCAAGATTGTGCTATGATCAGCTATGACAGATTTGGTTCTTCTCAGCGGCTCAGTGATCTAAGGCCATCACAATAAACTTTTGATAGAAAATGCCATCTGCATCCAGAAAGGGAACTTTGGATACTGAATGTAAATCAACACATGCTATTTTCATTTTTTTTTTCCTTTTTCTTTTTTTTCTCATGGTTTTTCCTTTTTGTTCTGATTTTTCTCTCCCAATATGATTCATAAAGAAATGTGTATTAAAAAAATTATCTACATGTATAACCAGAAAAAAGGAAAACAATTTAAAAAGTAAAAAAAAAAATTCTGCTGCAGACACACACTACCTGTATTGCCCTGCTCACGTTCCTTAACGCTCCTTTGACCTCAGTTTCCTAATCTGTAAAATGGGGATAAGTTATTATGAGGATTAAATGAAAAAACATGAAAAAGTGCTTTACAAACTCTAAACATGCTAACCAGGAGGCAGCTGGGTGGATTAATAAATACTGTGCTAGTCCTGGGGTCAGGGAGTCCTGAATTCAAATCCAGCCTCAGACACTTATTAACTGTGTGACCCTGAACAGGTCCATTTGTCTAAATCTGCTGGAGAAAGCGATGGCAAACCAGTATTTCTGCCAAGAATATTCCAGGGACAGTGTGGCCTGCAGGTTCAGGAAGATGACATTTGACAATAATAAAAATGCTAGCTTTAATTATGTAGGAGACATTGTGATTCTCTAATCAGCAGGATCTTGGCCCAGGGGTCCCTGACACTGAGGTAGAGCCCTGGCCCAGGCCCAGATCTCACCTCTAACACTTTCTACCTAAAAGGAGGGAGTAGGACCAAGTGATCTCAGAAGGTCCCTCCCAGACTAAAGCTTTGAGCTTGTGACTCTTTGGCGGGGGATGACCCTCAGGGAGCGGGTCCTTTTTGGGTGCACTTTCTCCTCCAGGAGATGGACTAGATCATCTCCCTTCTGACCTGGCCCGGACCAGCCAGCCCTGCCATGTCCCCCAAGGACTCTGCCCCTAGAGGTTTCCTTCTTCCCTGACACTGGAGACATCATCAGCTCTTGGGGCTGAGGATTGGAGCAGGTCATTGGGGGCAATCCCCTGGTACAGATGAAGAAACTGAGACTCAGAGAACTCAGATTCAGAGGCTGAAGGTTCCCGAGGGCTTGTCTGGGTTAGCGCCTTCACCAAGGACCAGGCCTTAGTCCAAGCTCAGACAGATTCCAGAACCTGAAGCTTAATTCAGCCCCGAGCTGCTCTTCCTTTATACCTTGGGGACTCTCAGTGAAGGTTTTTTTTTTTTATGTGACTTTTATTTAAGACACACAGATCACTAGTCAAAGCTGTGTCCTAGCCCCGTTCCACATACCTTACACACACACCCCTTACACTCACACACACACACACCCCTTACACACACACATTCCTTACACACACACACACCCCTTACATACACACCCCTTACACACACACACACACCCTTACACATATACACACACCCTTTACACACACACACACCCCTTACACTCACACACCTCACACACACACAGCCCCTCCTGACTCATAGCTACCACCACGAGTCTGCATCTGGTTTCCTGGGAGAGCAGGAGAAGAAATGCAAGTCGGTCACTCGCCATTCGCTTTCGACTTGGAGAGTGCCTTGAATACGGCTTTATTTCTCTAAGTAAGTTGATCCAGCTCATTAAATTTAATTAAAATTATTCAATTAAAATCTTAATAAAAGAGCAAGGCAGGAAAGACGTGAGAAAGCAGAGACAAGGGAATTGATAATGGAGAGGGAGTTGTTTTTTTTCCTTAAAGAAGTAGGCAGGAGACACCAGGGCAGCCAAGCTGTGCTGCAGATGGGAATGGGCATTCCTATGTCCACCAGCATCCCTAAGGTGGAAGGAGAGGAAGATCTCTGAGGGGGAAGTCAAAGAGCCCCTGGGGAGGGACATAAGGGAGTCGTAGGGTGGTCATGGAAACTGATCCCTTAATTTTTACAGTTGGGGGAACTGAGGCATGAGAGGGGGAGGAAGCTCAGCCCCCCCCCCCCCTTTCTCTTCACTCAGAGTGGCCAAGCAAGGAGAGTGAACCAAGCCATTTGTGTCCAATGGCCAAGAGTAGTTTGGTCAACTGGAATTCTACAGCACTTATGTGCTGCTGGATGATAGGTCATGTACAATTCTCTTATTCCCATCCCTGCCCACTGAGAGCTTCCAAACTGGGGGAAGTCACAATTCCTGCCCTCAGGGGATTTCCAATATTTTCTCTATCTTCTCTTCTTTCTGATGTCTT